>NC_067451.1:13790000-14390000 GCF_025434085.1 Hippocampus zosterae
GTCATCATGTGAAAAATATGGTGGAAGGGTCCTCAAAGAACTGCGGACGGACGGACAGATTTTTAAAGTCATATCCGCTTTTAAAATGTCTGTTTTAAATGACCCCTGCAGATGGAATATTCTGTCTCTTGAGCAATTGTTTTCTGAACCTTGTTGAGCCTTTTTAATAAAAAGTTGACGATGTAACATGTAAATAGATGCACTTGGAACAAAAACATGGAACGGATGAGAAGTTTTACTAGTACCCAATAGATACCCAATCTGTATCACGCACAAGATTGTTTCATTGTAAACTTCCTATCCCGGAAATTCGAAGGCCATGAATTTGTTTGGCTGTAAGAGAGTTGTTAGCTTTTTTATTTTATTTATTTTTTAATTATTATTATTATTATTTTTATTGTTTTTTTAATAAATAGCAGAATTACAAATGGCTATGCATTCAGCCATTCGTTTGAATCTAAAATTGGCAAATCCATTGTGGGTTTAAACCCATAATCTGCATGTCAGTCTTACTTTACACAACATTTTAATTTTATTTTTTCATTACCTTTGGCACAGTTAGGACCCATGAAACCAGCAAAGCAGTGGCAGCGTCCAGCAACACACTCGCCGTTTCCATTACATCCTTTGGAACAGCCATTCAGTGTTTCTATGAAACAGCATACACAGACATCATTAATGTATTCATTTATTCAAGACATTAACAAAAGAAAAAGAAAATAATCCACATGTTACTCCATCAACTGGCACAGTGTTCTGTTATTGAATGAAATATGTGATAAGCAATGGACGGCTCCCCAGACACAGAAGCTATATTAGATTAGCCTGATCCAGCTGCTATCACTCTCTGGAGACTGGCCAGGCACTCACTTACTCCGTGTTGCACTAAGCACATTATGCTGCATTACAGGTTGCAAACACACTGCACGCGCATTTACATATATCAACGCTTCATCATCAAACTGTTTACAAGAACACAATTTGGAACAAGATTGAACACAAAATCTGCCGTTGTGAATGACCCAGTTAGTGGAGAACGGATTACTGCGTGATGTTACTGCTGGAACAAATGCATGCAGCGGTCAGTAAATAACGGTGCGTCATTGCATCATCACATTTAATTCCTGCCTTTAGTTTGACTTTGCTGCTATGACGTTAAACTTTATGATGTCGACAGTGTCTTTAGATCACTGAGCATGAATTGGTTTACTTGCCTACCTTCCATGCAGTGCCCATCTAGTAGTGAGTGCGAATGATATTCTCTCGATATGTGCCTGGCAGCTTTCAACCAGAGTCAGCGGGGACAGACTCCAGCTCTCTGTGACATGATACGCAGTGTACAAAATGGATGGATGATTGGATGGAAGGATTGATGGATCATGTTTTTACTATTACCTCTACCATGGAGGTATAATCATCCCAGAGTGCAAACAATGCAAGACATATTGCTTGATTTGTTTGTCTGAAACCCACTTTTTACTCAATTAACATTGACAAATTAGCACCCAAACATTTGAAAGCAATTTACATGTGTTAACATCACTTCTTTTTTATCCATTTCTTTCTCTGACAATATTCAAACTTGTTGGGGATAGCATATAGTAGCTGTTAATGGTGATGTAATTGGGGGGCGCATCCATCTATCAGTCTCCATGAATGAGAAAGTAGCTTCTTGACAAATATTCAATCGTCAAAAGACAACTGTGAATACACTGACACAGTATGTGTCGTGATTTTATCATCGTCCAAAAGGCAGCAAGTGGCTAGGTAACAAATGGGCCAAGAAACTGTAACCACTATGATTTTTTTTTTTTAACAAAATACTTTTGTGAATAATCTAGCATTGGCAGACGTAACTCACCTGGTGCTCTTTTAGTTAATATAGCCAAAGGAATATTCTGAGGACCATAACCACAAAGTGCTGATGGATGCTGGATATTGTGCCCTAAATGAGGGCACATACGGTACTTGTATGTGGTGCGCAGGTGTACATGTGCACTGAAAATATAAAATGTATGAATGTGAAAGTATGAGGCACTGGCCACTTTTAGCCAAGGATATAAAGGAAATAAAGACCAAATTGGATTGGGATTAATTAATATGGGGGGGGGGGGAGTTGAACAGCACAGTACAGAGTAGATGGATTTGTGTGACTCGGTTGTGAAAAAAAGAGAACCAATGAACAACCCTTTTTGAGCCAAACCAAATTTGTTATGGAGACCCTGATTCAAGTCCAATTCATTATAAAGACCTTAAACACATGGCCACTGAGGAGGGCAAGAAAAAAAAAAGGGAAACCTAGAGAAGGGGCTGCAGATGGGGGAATGCCCATCTGCAGCGAAATGATGCTGTATTGTGCCATATAACATCAATGTAAGCCAGATGATGTAAAATAGGTCAGAAGAATGAATCTCTTTATAATTTGTTCTTTCCATTTTCGGATGGTAACAACAAAACCAAAAACATATGAGCATTAGTAAGTATACTCTTAGGTTGTTAGGCATCAAAGTCGGTCAGGGCTGTCCAATGAGCCACACTGTATGAAGGGCAACGTTGTTTACAACGTCACTGTAATGAACTCTATGCATTATAACTGAAATGGGAGAGATATTTTTGCCGCATCTAGTTTATTCATGTTTTCTTTCTCTTCTGCCCATCTGGATCATGTTACAATATGGCAGACTGATCATCTGATCGATTGTGCCTGCGGTCCTCACTGATGGTGACCTACTGACTGGCCAACATCTTAAACTGACGCTGGTTACCAAACTCCAAGTCACGTAAGCCTAACCAATTAAATATAAAAATCAACCTCTATCCTGTGTCCTGTTTCCCCAATTTAGTATTTTTAATTTAAATTGTAATTGTAAAATGCAGGATCTGAGATTTTTTTTAATCCAAGATATTTTAAAACAAATACATTAAAATTAATTTTTAGTTTTTCGACTGCCCATTCAAAGTGGAAAGAACAAATAATACACAGATTACACCCATGTGCTGTCCTGCTCTGGCCCTCTGCACATAGATCAACTCATGAGTCAAACCACCGCTGCCCGCTGCCTTCTTTTATTGAGGTTGCATATGAATGACAAATCCTTCATTGGCATGGTCCACACACGTGCAAACAGGCACACATTTTACAAACAAACACACACAGCGATATAGTGCGACTCTCGCCTTGAGGCACGTGTGACACATGCTAATAAGACAGACAGTGCAGTTCCTCCACACACAGCAGTGCATCACTATAGAAACCAAAGTCATTTTCACCTCCATCACCTGTCATTGTCACACTGATGGAGAGGAGTGCCAATCATCTCTCACACAGTCAGGAAAACTCCTCATGTGAGTCTTCTATCCTCTTGGAAGAAAAATAAACTTGCGTGTGTAAATTCAAATTTTGGATGTGGCACCTGACAAATGCAATGAGCAAGAACTCATCTGCAAGGTCAGGGAGGAGCTTTTATTCCTGAGAAGACGGCATGATCTTACAGAAAGCTGGAGGTCAGTGAGGTTGTAACAGTAAATTAAGGTCTCCATTTCCAGGTCACTATCATAGCTATAAAATTTTCCAACCAATTAACAAGCACTGCACAAAGTGTGTGTGTATTTGACTATATATCGTTTGTGTGCGTGCGTGCATGTGTGTGTGTGTGTGTGTGTGTGTGTGTGTGTGTGTGTGTGTGTATGTGTGTATGCATAATCTGTTCTTTCCACTGACTAAACGCTTTTCAGTTGGAAATCATTCATGCCATAAGTTATTGCAGCTAAGTGTGATTATAAAATAGGTAATTCCGCCCAAGTGGTCTGATTGGTCAAATAAGCATTCCAATTGTAGTTTATGAGCCTTTTAAAGTTCCAGCAATGCTTTATGACCCTTGGGTTTTAATCTCAAATGAATTGACAATCATCTGACTAGAAATGCCCATTGAGTTTCTAACCATGATTACATGGAAAATGTGTGGCCATCAATGCGGTCATAAACTTGTTTTTTTTTTCTTATTTGTACTTCAGAGAGGAGGAATACGCATGAGAAAAAAATGGCAGATTTGAAAATATGCACAATTAGCCCAGCATGTGCAGGCAGAGCGTATTCATTAACATAATGATTATGCAATTTCTTTCATCTGATATTGTATGTAGGAAGGCTTTTTTTTTTTTTTAAATCATGACAGTCTCCCAGTCGTTTACAGTATATATCTGCTTGGCTCATGTTACCTGTGCACATTTCCCAGCTTTTTTATTTATTTAATTTTTGTCAAAGTAAGCAGCAATTACATTCTTAATGTTAGCAAGAAGGAGTGTATAAATAAGCAAAATGACCCTTGACTGATGCAACACAAGCCTGTTGTCAGTCAACCAAACACATGCAGCTTTAAATGTTGTTTCACTGTCCCTTTTATTCCGACGAAGGAAATTAATGATCATTGTGATTGCCCATGACAGCAGTGGAGTACACATTATCGCATACCTCATTGCTTTTGCACCCACACTTTATGGCCACCCATGTGTTTTTATGACAACAAGCATATGAGGGTAAATCAGCATTGACTTGACATATTGTTTCCATAGTTTTCATTCTCTCTTTCTCTCTCTCTCTCGATAGAAACATATGGTGTAGATACATTTGTGTGGGACAAATAAAGGATATCTTATTTTATCTTATCTTATATACTACAAAATGTTTTTTGTTTTTATTCGAAAAAGCATACATATATGCTGCTCCCAGGCTTACTCTCAATATTCATTGCTGGATCTAGTTACTCTTTGCCGCGCAGAAGCTCAATTTCTCGGCAATGATCATCTCATATCTTATCTTCCTCTCAGGCTCCAGTCGGAGCTCCAGCACATCGGGTCTCACATTAGAATGCGCCGCCTCACGGGTCAGTGGGTTTGATTTCCTTCATCCGAAACAATACAGTGATAACTCGGAACCATTGTTTGAATTGGCGGAAAAATTAACTTTTTCATCAAGGCTTTATTTTTTTTCCCCCTGGTGCGCCAAGCCCTTTGACACACTGCTGACTGCCATTCAAAGCCCATCACTTTTGACTACATTTACATGATTGAAGGGATACTGATACGAACTCAGTTCAGAATATACATATGAAACAAATGCCTGTTCTATGGCAGTCTTCAAACCGAACATGCCAAATGCTTGACAACCCTGGAATAACATTAATGTTTATTGGTTGCATGCTGTCGGTCATGATTTCAGAACAATGTTTTTTTTTTTCCCACAATGTTACAGTTCAGCTAGATTACTTTGCAGCCTGGTCTTTCAAGCGGTGCTTAATATCGCAGCATTTTCACATCCATGAGTAATGATGATTACATCAGCAGGACATTTGTAACACCAGATTCCAAATACCGGTAGTTATAAATAGAGGTGGACATTCACAGGCTACATTTACTTTCATACATTTACTTAAGTTTTTTTTTTTTTTTTTTTGTATGAATGTACTTGTCAGAATAATTCTAGTAAGGACACTACTTTTCATTCCCGATACAGGTACCAACACTGCATCCTCGAAGATCGGCTGATACTACACGATCCGATTCTTAATTGTCGCTCAGTTGTTCACAAAAGGTGGCCGGAATGTGCTTGACATTGATGTGTAAAAAACACCATTGCTCACATGACAAAAACACAGGCACACTACAACAATGGCGACAGCCTGTCAGTGCCAGCGTTGTCACAGAACTAAATTTTTGACTTGAGTACGATAGCGGCATAAAATACTTCGGTACCGGTACTGAAACAATACCACAGGAAAAAAAAAAGTTATTTTCTTTGTTTGCAGGGCAATGTTTTAAAAGTACTCGTTTCAATGGGTATAATAATCATTTGTTCAAAAACATATAAAAACTTCGCAAGCGACTGGAAAGTAGGATGATGTACCCTTGACAAAAGGCACAAAACTCCCCCAACTGCTCACCGTTTAATCTCCAGTTTGTCACACACAGTACTCACTAATGGAACAAAAAATAATAACCATGCAAATATTTTCATCTTCCATTTTCATTTGGTGAAATAAGTAGGTTTTCCAATAGTATCGTTTTATTCTGAAATGCATTTTATGTTGTATGTAACTTGGCCTCTCAGCTATTTAAATTTTGTAACCTCTCAAAGTTTTGACTGTGGCAGTACTTTCATTTCACATAAACCCAAAAACCCAAGTGAAAATGCCGCCGGTAATTATGCAGTTGTCAGTAGTCCTGCATTATTTACACTCCAAATTACTCCCGGGTCCATGTGTGTCATAATAATCAGCAATGTACGAGGTTTTGCCATTCCTACGCGCAGTCCTTATCATTCTGTTTCAAATAGCTGTCTTCTTGTCACACCAAGCTCACTTGACTTGAACAATATGGAAGTTCTTTTCAAAAGTAAATGACTTGACACTTCAACATGTCAGTCTGTTTTTATACATGAACAGATGAAAGCTGAGAGAGGAAAAGATAACGAAGAGCTCAGAGACAACGCATTACAGCGGAAGCGTGTTGTGACTCAAACCGGCCAAACGATTGCAACCTGTAAAGATGCAAGTCGTCTTCTCACCTATGGGAGTGCTGTGGAGTAATACTTGCTCGAGGTTGCGCCCATCATTATAGAGAGCCAGATGCCAGGTGCCAGGGTCCATGTACTCAATAAAGCGCGTTTCTTGGAAGCCGCTCAGCAGCAGACCTTTGGGTGCTTTGCCAGCTGAAACATGATCACTCAAAGATCTGGGCAGCGCCTTGCCTTCCAGCAGTTTCACAAAGTCGAACTGAACACAGAAGGAAACATCATCAAACAATAGTTAACTGCATTCACAAAGAGAATTAGTGCACATGCAATTTCAAGGGGAGACCTTGGAGGGCAGAGTTTTTTGTTGTTTAGTTTTTTTCTGTGGAGATGGAACAAGCCAGGTGCATTATTGAACTTAAGATCTCCAACCTACACTCTTAAAACCTCTATCAGAAATAACACCCTTTTGGTAAAAAAAAATAAAAAAAAAAATAGATGGACTTGGCATGTTTTCTATCAATACAACCCCATTTTGGAGGTTGTTTTGTCCAGGTTTTTGAATAGGAATATACCTATTCAGGCATGATTTACAAATCTTTCAAAAACGGACATGTGAAACATGTGAAAACTGATCTGCTAACCAGGGAGTGTGTCAAACTAGCAAAATGTCTCTGCAGTTAAATTAAGTTGGCACCCTCTGAGAGGGGCAGTATACGCAAAATAAGGGTGTACTATAAGTTTCCATTCATAGAATTAAAAAAAAAACATTTTCATAAAAACAGTTTTCATTGATATAAAATGCTCTACATAATGAGTAATGCTTTGACAACTGAAATGGCCTCAAATACACTAAACGAGACTTGCGCTGACACGCAAATTTTTATGCACAGGAGTGCACGGGAGTCAGTATACCAAAATGTGGTCCATTATATCAATCACAATATATTTTTTTCAGATCTAAATATATATTTTTCTTTAGTATTTAGCGTGAATCTCAAGAAATTTAATGACATAATGCCTCAATCGCAAAATATAACATTGCAAAAGAGTCCTGCCTGTATGCTAGGGATACCGGTAGGGGGAGGTCATGAAAATGCGACGCATGTAATCCGGAAATCTTTATATGGGTGAACCAGTGGTGAGTCCCCGTATTTGTCGCTCCTTCCAGCTTGAGGCCAGTAGATATCAGTGTCACATGATCGCCAGGCTCACTTTGCTCATTTGCCAACATGCAGAGCTTTAACCACAAAACGGATCAAAATTAATTGAAAAACTCATTGAAATCTAATTAAAATTTTAACCACTCACTCTGTACTTTTAATTTACTTCCAAATGCTTAAGTGCATTTAATGTCATAAAATTACATTTGTGGTAAGATACTTTTATTTTCATTTTCAGGTACTTTTGACGATAATGATTTCTCTCGGTTGATGCTTCCCTTGAAAATATCACAGTGATGGATGACTTTTTTCTGACCCAGTCAAATGTTTGTTTTCCCCTATTACGCTAAGATTTCCGATTCCATTACTTTTAAATTAATCTTGTGATTGTGGCGCTGACCTAACTGTTTTCAGAGTAAAAACCTTCAGAGCTACCTAAAGCACAAATCCTTGTTTAATTACGGCATTCTGCTCAACTTTCACACCTGTTGCCAACAGCGTGCACAATCGGTTAGTGAGTGAACATGCAATTAAGCAACTGCAATGTGCAATTTTCAACAATCAATTATACTTCAGTCTATCCTGATGATGGTTTGAAAGAGGGTGCATTATCATTATTAGTAGTAGTAAACATACTATATACTTTGTGCCAATGTAACCAAGCATCCAAGTCTTGAATCGTACGCGCCTTGTCTGTTCTTCAGCCTGCATTAACCAGGAAGGAGGTTACTAACAGACAGATGAACAAACAAAGCCAAATGCATTGTTTATTTGAATTGTTTTCTGTTTTATTACTGGTTCAGCTGTGGTGGTGGTCGAAGCTCTACTTAGTGGCCTTTGAGTTATGCAATATCTAATCATTAAGGCATTGTTAAAACAACAAATCTAATTGTGGACTAAGAGATTTGCATAGTATTGCATGTGCAGCATGTATACTATATGTAAAAGAGTAGCCAGTGCCACTCGTCATGCTGATCTGCATTTATTTTATTGAATGCTCCTCTTCATATTGTGTCATTGGCACAACAGATGCTCAAATACAGCTAGATAAACTAGAAGGGATTCAACCACTAGTATTTGACGCTCTCCTGTTTTTCCTGTGACCTGCTGTTGTTCAGGGCGGGCGGCTTTAAAACCACACTGCAGATGAAGAATTACTGCGTTCAATTTCGAGATTGACTGAAAACTGGCACACGGTCAGCTTAATCAGAAGCACTGCCTTTGTAAAAGGGCAAAAAAGACACACACCCAAAAAAATAAATACAGAGTTTTCCAGGCATTTAGCCTTTTGTTTCCAACATACCAAATGTGTTTTTCAAAATTGATTTAGGAGAAATCTCTAACTTTGTTAATATTTATATCCAAGTACATTTGTCATTAATGTCAAGACTCATGGCAAATTTTAATTGGGTCAGAATGTATGTACATAAATACATCAGCTATCTCATCGATACTGTAGCAGGCGCAAAACTACTTGGCTTAAAATGTTGAATTCATGATTTTTGTAATTAATTTGGTGTTTTTTTATTGCTCATTTGTATGTCCTAAATGGTTTGGGAAACTGATTAGTATGACATTAATAAGTATCTATAGATCAAATTGTATTACCATCTTGCATATTTGTTCTTTAGTACGCAGTGATCTTTTTAAGACTTTGGGTACAGTATTTTGGAACTTGTGTGTGAGCATCATGACATGTTGCTAGCTGACAGAGTGTCTGACGCGACGGTGATGGCTCACCTGTGTGTGTGTAGGTGGTATATTCCTGCGTCCGTAGACCCCCAGCAGTGCATTATGGGAGAGGGAGAGATTGAACTTGATGTGGGTCGGGTGGTGCACAGTCATATGAAACCTCCAAAAGACTCCTGGTGGGATGGCCTGATTCTGTTGTGTTCCAATGTCGACCTCACCACGGTCGATGGTCCGTCCGCGCACCCACTTCTCTGTCAAATCAAACCACATATAGGTGATGTAAAGGTCACATACAGTAGATTTATCAAAGGGAATGCGGGGCTTGCTTCACCATCAAAGGACCAATTAAATACCAGCTCCATATCCTCAACCATCATTGGGATCACCACTCTTACTAATGAAGTGAGAATGAAGAGACATCAAGAATGACTCTTTGCTGTAGAAATCCTGCTTTTCAAGAGACTCTATCTTGGCAGTCCTTTGGATACGCCCCGCATTGAAGATGACCTGCTTTAAAAGAAAGTGTTTTGTCTGAGCACTATCCACTGGGACTGCGACATGGGCAACTTTAGTATCTTTGGAAAAGAAAGAAATAGAACGGTGAAAAATGGTGTCGACACGCATGCATGCAATCACATATGGCATCACGGCAGAGAGATAGCGTCTTGAGTAAGTGTGTGTCTTTGAGTGTAAGGAAAATTGATATTTCCTAATTTCCTTTAGCAATTAGCTCATTGCATCTCCATACGCTTTTATCAAACAATCTTTTGTGTTGTGGGCGGGTGAGGGAGGACCTCTGCAGCCCTCTTTGTGTCTTCCTTTATGGAGGGATATATCTGTGCTTCTAAAAGAAAATGGAGGAAATACGGTGACAGAGAAGAGCCCACCGATCGTTACGGCCACAAAGGCAGATGAACATTTAGGGACAGATTCATGGATGAGTCTGCATGCTCTCTATTGACAATGGCCGCAGCTTTACCACTCCATTTTGGCAACTTCATGCACACCCTCAAGCCGGCTGTCATATATCTTGTGCCGTCAAATGACAGTGAGTAAGAGGACACAGAGAGATACTACTGTTCATATCATCAGTGTTCTTTACTTGTTACTATACTATTACTCCGGTCTTGCTTTAGAAATGGCTACACTGCAGGCACAAAGAATAGTGGATTGACACATTATGGGCATCAGCTGATCATTCTTAATGATCATTTCATGATTTCCCATGATGAAAAATCAAGGAACAGAAAAAAAAGTTTGATTCTTTTAATTGATCAAGTCTAAGCTCACTTCTACTGTAAATGTCGATGATAGTGCATGTATACGTATGAGAATTAAAACAGATTTCAACAGACATATAAACAGGCTATTACGTGAGGAGTGTGGATTGTGCTAACCACAAAAGGACAAAAATGGAGCGGAATAAATAAATAAATAAATAAATAAATAGCAGTTCTGGATTTCTAAGTAAAGTGATTTAAAAATCACTGGGAGAAAATAATTCAACCGGGAAATGTATTTTTGTAACAACGTCTGAGGTCTACCAGAATTTTCAAAACAGCCAATTTGAGTGTCCATGCAAAACAATTCCCTGCCCAAAAGCTCAGCGTCCTTTGGTTCGGATGTGATTGGGCAGAGAGAAAAACACAAAATGCTCTCCAATTATAGTTGGAGGATGGAAGCAGCTTGGCAGAACTAAAGTATGCTTTTATGCATTCCTGCTGAGTATACGTCCCTCTGTCCATTCTCCTTAATCCTCACTCCTGTGCTTCACCAAGAAAGTAAAGGCCAGCAGAGTGTTGGATGTCCCAAGGAAAGCAGCCTTTTATTCAACTCTAGATGAATAGGACATGAATCGGGCGTGGAAGTTGGCAACATTTAGGGAGGCAGACACGAGCGCAGGCAGCACGACAGGCCAGCTGACTGGCAGGGAGATGAGCAACCAGGTCCTTCTGATGCAAATTACTGTACTGTAGCTCTTCTCGTCTGATGCAATATGAGGACAGACACCAGAGCTCGGGGAATCTGCAAGTCTGGGGATTGGGTAAAGTGAGGGTTGGTGGGCAATATTTGGAGGAGGAGGAAGAAAAAGATGGGCGGGGGAATGAGCCAAGAAGAGACTAGCATATCTAATAGAGAAGCTGGCAGCGACAATTTATTGCTGCTGATGCAAGAAAGAGGAAAAACCCTTCTTGTGTCTATCTCAGCAGAAAAAAAGCACTTTTTTATTTTAAGAAACAGCAGAGGATGGAGACATTATGTTGTAACAGACAGATTCAAATGGTTACTCTGAAAGTTCTGCTCTCTGCTGTCAATCAATATTTAAAAGATCATCAGCTTGATTTTGAACGCGCTTCTTTGCCTCCAACCTTGTTGGAGTTTACTGTAAAACTAAACGACCAAAATACTTACACTCATTATATTTAAACAACAACAAATGCTTTGTTTTTAAAACATCACTCGCATCGTTAATGGTGCATCTCATTCTAATGCTAATTAAAATTTAACATCGACTTGGAGTGATGCCCCTTCAAAGTAATGAATATTCACACACACAGATGTTCTGGAAACACATAAACACAGGTAAGATAACATTACTCATTAGATCTCCGGAATAATCCGCAAAGAGGTGGGTTCCACAAGCGGAGAAACAGATAAGGCTTTGACAAAAAAAATGTTTATTTACAAACATGCAAGACCGACAGAGTACAACAAAAGACGCTGGTAACAAAGAACCAGGAAATAATGAAACAAACCAAAAACGCTGCAAAAAGCAAGGATGAATATCAATGTAAAAAGCTCGTCACAAAAGGACAAGTAAATCCAAATGCATGAGAACACTTTAACCGAGGAAATAAGAAGAATGAAATCCAAGAAAATACTTAAACATGAATCGTGGCGAGAAGCTATGAAGCTAAGACCATGAACATCTGAAAAATTCAGGCAATCTGAGACTAGTGTTTTGAGCAAGGCTGTAATAATGCGACAGCCAATTGTCGGCATGGCAGAATCTATAAAAGCAGATGGTAACGTGGCATGATTAGAGACAGGTGCGACTCATGAGATAACCCCCACTCTGCAGCTGGAGACTGGAAAAAAAAACGGACAAATACAAGCAGCTAGCGATCGAGCAAAGTATTTATCATGGTAGGACAAAAATTGGTGACAAAAAAATGATGATGAGAAGATTCACAGGAAGTGGATATGAAACCGCGATGGAACGTCTACTAGAAACAAATTTACAAACAACTTGAGGATGGTTCAAGCTGTAATTGAACAATCATGTCAAATGATGAGGGCTGACGAGCTACACAGCGACCTGATCTGTATTCATCGGGTGAGTGGTTCCCTTCTGGATGATCCGATAGCAGCAGAGCTTCAAAAAAAAAAAGCCGCAAAGGTAAGCGCTAATTTCCTACGTAGCTAACATGTACCAATTTGCTAAAAGCTTCTTAAATCGATTGATCACAGTTGGGTACTTGAAAAAACAATTACTTGGATGGATGAGAATATTCACAGACATGATTTTCTATAATATGCTGTCTGTATCACAGAGCTTGCCGTCCCACAGTTCTACGCAGTGCAAAAAGAAATACAAAAAAAAAATAGAAAAAAAGGTCCACAATTACCCACAGCAAAAAAAAAAAAAAAAAAAGGCTTATTGATGGGAACTATACAGTATATGTTTCTGTAATTTACAGAAACACCCAGCAGCAGTACAACTCCCAATCCTGTTGGCAGAGCAGAGAAATGAAAATGTGTTGACAAAAAACACTGCAACAATGAAGAAAAAAAAATAATAATTATGTATTCCATGGTAATTGCTTACATAGCTATTTCAGGTCATGAGAAAGATTGTAGGTGGCAAACTGGCTAGAAAATAAATATATTCCCTCAATACTTCAACCCCCACACTCATACTATGTCAGGTCAAGTCAACAGTATTTATAGAGCACTTTCAAATAGCCATCGCTGCATACAAAGTGCTTTGTATGCAGCGATGTATTTGTATTTGTATGGATCCTTAAGATTATTTTTCCTGAGATTGGTGATTTGAGTGAAACCAAACTAATGGGAATAAGGTAGAACCATACTTTTTCTTTCTACATCATAGAGCGGATTCCACTTGCTTTCATGGTGTACACTCTGTGTTTATATTGTCAGAACACAAGATATTCTATCGGCCATGAAAGATAAGTGAAAATGCTGAAAATTGGCTGGCGCTCTCTATTTTCAGAAAACACTTGGCACTGAAAGGGCTAACCCATTAAGTCCCAAGCCTTGTGGGAATAACATAAAATAAAATAAATACGATAAACAGATGAGTGCAATGCTTCAATGTGTGCAAAGATGAAACCAAGGCACATCGATCTCCTATTGGTCATAGGGATGTATAAAGAAGGTTTGCTGTACACAGTAAAAAAAAAAAAAAACAACAACATTGAGCACGGGTGTCTTTTGTTGACTTTAATAGTTATGTGGGCAATTTAGGGGGGTGCACTACACTAGAACACTTGAAAAGCACAACTGCAGGACATTATTCTCCTTCATGCACTGAAAATGAGTTGTGCTGCTCTCAAACGCAAAGACAAAACAAGGCAGCAAATATTGAGCATGTGCCGTCATGGACGCTTATTGTGAACGTGTCCCTAAAACCAACATTCTTACAGGCCGCATGCAAATATGTCACCCGGAATGATTTTCGTGCATGGTGAAAGCAGATTATCAACACATCATTGAACACTGTTAGCTGATGATTTAATCACTAACACTGTTGTGCCACTCAGGATACAAAAGAAGAGCAGGCTACAGAGGTATTTAGGAGAGGAAGAAAAACATTGCGGTTAAATTGGGCTGGGGTCAGAGTTGTGAAAGTTCATGATGTGCGAAAACTAGTTGAAAGTTGAGCTCACAAATTTAAAAATGGCATTATCCTCAAAATACTGCCATGTCCGCTTCGTTGCCTTCCATCCAGCCCACACTAGCGGAAAGCTGCAACTTGCTGGAACTTGTAGGACTTAAAGCAAAAACAGGACTGTGGTCTTCAAAGCGCAACACTGAAGACTACAACAGCCCTGTTTTTGCGCAACACAAATGCAGTCGAAACCAGGCTGAGGCAGATGAGCAATGAGCCGTCGCACACTCCACCTAAACCCTCCTCTCGTTTTCAGGCGGCGGTAAAACGCCAATCCACTAGCGATTCGCTGTGAACTGCTACCCCTCATTGCAAAATTCAAAGGGAAAGAAATGCAATGTCTAAACCCTAGCACAGGCTATCAAATCCCTCATTATTTAGCACAACTTTCCCGAGTGAGGCAACCACCACGGGCTCTTTTTCTTCCCCTCTTCAAGTCGCCTTCATGGTTTATATTTTGATGATGAATGCGGCGGCGTGAGGCTCTGTGGCTTGGGTTGCCATATTAGGACTTCATCCTCCAACATATGAAGGATCTTTTGCCAGAAATTTAGCCGGATTTTCTCCTGGGAGTCATATGAAACCTGGCAGTCTTGAAAAAATAAAATAAAATAAAAAGGAAACGAGTGAGCATGAGCACGTCCACAAAAACAGTCATCGGACAGATATTCTGTGTTCAGTTCACGATCGCCAAATACATGGACGAGTTCATGAACTTTTGTTGATTGAACTCGTTCAAGTACACCGCTCGCTGCGGTAAATTAGCTTACTCGTGTGTCATCTGGAACTGTAACACGGCCAACTGTTGTCAGAGATCTTGAACTGGTTGTGGTTGGTCTGATCCACAGTAGAATGTTTTTTTTTGGGGGGGGAGGGCAAAAACAGTGTTGCCAAAGTTACCTTGGAAAAAATTTGTTGTTTTTTGGAAGCTTGACAACACTCAGTCGACAGCAAAGTGTCACAAAACGTAATATTTTTGTTTTTAGCTGACCCAAACTCTAAAGAGGGGATGTTTTTTTCCAGCTTGAAAACACAAATCTCTCTCACTCAACCATCGCTGTTTGGTATGGACACATGAATCTGAAAACGTGACACCACGCATACATGACGTCACTCCCTCACACGGGAATATCAAGTTGAAGACACCCCCACAATTACTCGCTATCTTCAATCTGTAAATTCTTGTAAATTACAGTTATTTGCATCGGCAGAGCATAGATTCATAACTGTTTGTTGGCCACATTTGGAACAGCCCTGATTCTTATTTGAGTATATCCGAGTATGTGCTTTTATTCTTTTTATCACTCTTTGTGTTGCCATGACACAAATCATCTGAATTGTACCATTTGGTAGCAGAAAAATCTGAATTGTGTCACAGGAATCATTATCTATAAATAATGCCCAAGAGCTGCCATCTTCATTGTTGCGTGTACACCTGGCCAGCTAATGACTGAGCTACTTTAGGACATTGAGCACAAGGTCTAATTATTTTTTCTTGCCTAGGGGTTATTCAGGTAAAACAATTACATTTTACATAATCATTTTTCAAAGGAGTGAAAATGTATTTGGCGTGAATGTTATTAACCCTGAGATTCTAATGAATCAAAGAAAGGAGTAATAGTGCAGCCGACGTCTCGGATAACGGGACATGTCTGGAGGGATCAAAAATGGATGTGTGTTAGTCCACATGAGAGTGTTTGATGTCGGTCTCTCACACTAGTGCAGAAAACATTAACAGTGTTCCAAATGCAAGCAAAATTGCAGCAGGATGAATAAAAATACCACAATGGCTAAGGTCTCTACAATTACTTCGATTCGATGAAGGTCTTTTGTGAGCAGGTGGCTTAATAAGCTTTCAGCCACCTCTCTCTACTCTGCAGCCTAATGAGTGTCAGTCAGAGTCAGGAGGAGATAATGCTCTTGGCCTTCAGGCTTTCCATTACTCTCTCGTCCTCACCGTCCACCATCAAAGCCTCAGGTTATGTCTGTGACTGACAAGTCTGCCAGTCTACAAATTTACTTATACCAGGAGCCTGTGAGATTTTCATTGGTGCACGTTATCTTAACTAAAATTTTATTGACTCTTTTTTTCCCCCCGACTTTGGACTGTGTAAAATGTTATTCTAGAAAACAAATATTTTGTATTGGAATAAATAATTACCATCATGTAATGATTATATTAGACCTAGTTTGGTAAACAGTGGTTGCTTTTGAATAAAAAAAAAACCAAACAAACAAAAAACTAAAACGAAATCAAATGAAGACGAAAACAAATTGCTTCCAATAATTTGGAGAAGTCCAGATATCACTTAGCGGATTCACAGCTCGCTACAGCCTGAGACTCAAATTTGATGCATGGTCAATAAGGAAACTCACTGCTTTCTACTAAAAAAAAATATAATTTGAACACACCATCCATCCATCCATCCATCCATCCATCCATCCATCCATCCATTTTCCACCGCTTATCCAGGGTCGGGTCGTGGGGGCAGCAGCTTTAGGAGAGATGCCCAGACTTCCCTCTCCCCAGCCACTTCTTCGAGCTCTTCCTGGCGGATCCCGAGGCGTTCCCATGCCAGCTGGGCAACATGGTCTCTCCAGCGTGTCCTGGGTCATCTTCGGGGTGTCCTGCCAGTGGGACATGCCCGGAACACCTCACCAGGGAGGTGTCCAGGAGGCATCCTAATTAGATGCCCGAGCCACCTCATCTGGCTCCTCTCGATGTGGAGAAGAAGCGGCTCTACTCCGAGCCCCTCCCGGATGACCGAGCTTCTCACCTTATCTCTATGGGAGAGCCCGGACACCCTGCGGAGAAAACTAATTTTGGCCGCTTGTATCCGGGATCTCGTTCTTTCGGTCACGACTCATAGCTCGTGACCATAGATGAGGGTTGGGACGCAGATCGACCGGTAAATTGAGAGCTTTGCACTTTCGCTCAGCTCCTTCTTTACCATGACAGACCGATGCAACGTCCGCAGCGCACACACACACACACACACACACACACACACACACACACACACACACACACACACACACACGCATTTGAACACACATTATTCATTATTTCATTATAAATTAAATCAATTGCAAATACATGTGAAGAGTAAAACTTGTACAAATAATGGGGTCACACATTTAGAATTTTGTGTATAAAATAAGATGCACAAATTAAAGGGCACATTATATAGCAAATGTGCTTAGCTACAAATACTGTACAGTAGTTGGGCCACTTGGACTTTCTGCTCAATCATTTAGTGTAGAAAAGTAAGTGAGTAAATGAGCGAGTGGCCCCCTGTGTACTCATGAACCAGCACTTGGAGGGCCACTCTTCTGCATATTTTCCATCTCTCTCCGTTGCAACACATCTGATTCAAATGAACAGGTTCTGATGTTGAAACTGTTCATTTGGATCAGGTATGTTGCAATGGGGAGAGATAGAAAACATGCAGGGTAGTGACCTCCCAACCCTGGGTTAGATGGTTACATTTAGGGTTTTTGCATAGGTGTCAAACTCAGGTCCTGGAGGGCCGATGTCCTGCATGTTTTCCAAGTCTCCCTGTCACAATACACCAGAGTCAAATGATCAGATCATCAGTAAACTCTGCGGAAGTCTGACGTTGAACCTGTTCATTTGAATCAGGTGTGTTGCAACAGGGAGACTTGGAAAACATGCAGGACAGCGGCCCTCCAGGACCTGAGTTTGACACCTATGGGTTAGAGGGTTAGGATTAGGGTTAGGGTTTAGGGTTAGGGGCTTCGAGTGAGAGGTTAGGTTAAGAGGTTTGGGTTACACTTTCCCTATCATATGACATCAGCCATATGATTTTAAAATGTAACAGCAGTTTCCAATATATTAGTGTATTAATAGATAGTTTGTGCATCACAAAGCTGTACTGTGAATACAGTTTGAATTGATGAATTTAATTTATTTCACTTATAGTGAGCAGAGAGATTTGAATGCAGGATTACTAGCAAATCGACATGTTGTGCCTCCAAAGCTTTTTAAACTTGAGGCCTTGGGTTCACTAAATGATTATTGTGTATGTGTGGATACGTGTGCATATGTGTGTGTATGCGGACTGGTGTTGTGCACACCTCCAGAGAATGTATCCCAGCGTGAGAAAATCAATGAGACCAGTGTAACATGGACTCGCCCATCAGCATTTTCTTTCTCTCTCTCTCTCTCTCTCTCTCTTTTGCCATCACTCTATGCACCCCCGCTCTCTCTTTCTCCCCCTGACATATCTTTCCTCATATACAGTATAGACTTGATCGACACATTTTCTTACACAGCGGTCCCACTTCCCTTAACTTTCTCTCAGGATACAATATTGATGTGCTTTTGAAGAGCCCCCTGTCACTTTCTAGCGGTCTGCACTCCATTTCCAACCACAGGCAAGAGTGAAGAGAATTTGGCATTAACTCCCATTTCAGCAATGAATACTACCGTGGCAATGGCTCAAGTGCCATTCTTCAAGCCCCACAATCTTTACTTGATAACGAGGCAATATGCACCCAGCAAAGGTCACATTGCATCAATTTATAAAATAAATTCATCTGATGTGTCCGACTGACTGAAATGGTAGCCACAAACTCCCCATTATTTCATTAATGTAGAAACGTGATTTCCAGAACATGCTTTCTGCGGCACTCAGGGTACTTCTCGGTTGGCATGTCAAATAAAGCAATATTGAAGCATGTGCACTCTCAAACACGCAGCAGGGTTTGATTGTCACGGGGTGAGTGTCAATTACAGTCGTGCTAATGACAAATACTTTTACTTGTGTAGAGCTATGAAGGGCGTCTGATGATGTGAATAAACTGCAGGAGAGTTCACGCACAGACCATCAAAACATAATGTCTATCTCCGTGTAAATGACACGGCATGTAAATGGAAATCTCCTGCTGCTGGGATAATGAAGCAATAGCCTTCTCTTGCGCATACTAGTTTCAATGTTTGCATTCAGACAACACATTTAAATGTATACCTGCTATGAAAACAACCTCAATTATATATTGTAACAGCAGGGTTGGAGAAGAAATGGAGGACTTCTTTTTTCATATATTTCTTTGTCTATCAAGGTAACTTTTACGTTACATACGTCTATCAGTACGTAATGTAAAAGGCATATTCCCCAATAAATTGTATATTTTAAAAATGTGGATTTTCAAGCATTGTCGAAAGCCTGTGAATCAACCTTAAGCAATAAAAATGAACAAACAGGGCATGAAATCATTGTGCCAAACGTGATTAATCTATCTTTCTATGTGAAGAATTGACTGTAAAATAAGGAGAAAGTGACAAGTGTTCTACATTAATCATAGCCTCCCGCAACTACATGGTGCAATACAGCCAAAATAGATACATAAATAAAATAGAAAAATCACAATTTAATATTTTTCAAGCCTGATAAGTTTATATTTGCCTTTGGTAAACTTTGCAGACATTTAAATCAGTGTTTATTTAAGTGTGAATAATTATTCAGATTCATTACTTTTGTGAAAATGCACCATGACCATCCACAAAGCAAATTGCTACCCATCAATCATTCATGCCCCCCCCCCCCCCCACACACACACCCTTCTCAAGCTCATCTCTCTCTAGTGTCATGTCTTTATCTGTTTGGCTCCCTGGATCCTCCACTCACCAGGTCTTGCGGTGTAATCTGAGAGTTTGTGCGGTTTCTGGGTGTGAGAGGTGATGGGTACAGCAGGATGAGCGTGATAATCTCATGCTCTGGATTAAATACCAATCTCTAATCTCTCTGGCCAACCTCCGTGTAGGGAATACCTCTGAGGGTTGTAAATTAATATCAACCCACGGTCTTAACTTTGCCCATTTCTATGTCCCAGTTTTTATCCAGCAAGACTAAATCAATACATGTTGAAACCATAGATTGTGATGCAACAGCCAGAAGTAAATTCAATGACCCCCGTGTGCTCTATTAGGATTTAACTCCCGATTTGAGCGTTAATCCTCCGAATGTGAGGATTCATCAAGAGCAGTTGCTTTAGGGATGTCCCAGGTTGCTTAAAATGCAGTGGGTTGCAGTTTAGCTGAAACATTCTCTCTACGTAAGTGCTGAACATGAGCACTGACAACTATGCAATATCCATCAGCCAACCATGAAGGTTGTTGTGTCCTGCCTGACATCATGACCTGCAACACTCACAATTAATGTACCGTATCATGGGGTTAAATTGGTGTTAGTAATTCCTCTGGCTAGTTGAGAAGTGAGTGGCGAGAGTCAATTCAAGTCACGTAGCGGCTTGGAGGGAACATGATGAACTAATTATCTTGCCTTTCTTTTAAGTGACTAATAAATTTAAAACTTATTGATGGAGTGGGGTCTATTATCAGAACATGCGTCACATATAGCATATTATGTATGCAAGCCGAGGTTCAAATTAAAATAGTCTGACTGGTATTCACAATTTTGGACAATGTTTGAGCATGGAAGGACAATTAAAATGTTGTGTTTAAAGGTGGAACATCTATCCATTATCTACTGCCTATCCAGGGCCGGGTATCAGAGGCAGCATCTTCAGCAGGGAAGCCGAGGCTTCCCTCTTGCCAGCCACTTCTTCCGATTTTCCCGGAGGGATCCCAAGAGATCCCAAGTCTCTCCAGCATAACCTGGGTCATCCTTGGGGCCTCCTGCTAGTGTGACATGCCCTGAACACCTCACCGGGGAGGTGTTCCAATGCAGACCAAACTCTGGCATGCAGTGACCAAATTGCCCTGAGCAGGGGGTTCCGTACCTCATACTCCCAAAGCAACCCCAACACAAGTCACAGAGGAACACCTTCTTTCTCCAAGTCCACAAAACACATGTCGACTGGTTGGTCGAACTCTAATGCACCCTCAAGGACCCTGCCAAGGATTTAGAGCTGGTCCACCGTACCACGGCCGGAGCGTAAACCACACTGCTTCTCCTCAATCTGAGATCCGACCTCCCGGCAGACTCTCCTCAGCCAGCATCCCTGAATAGACCTTCCCAAGGAGGCTGACGCCTGTACTTCCACTGTTTTTGGAACATTCAGTTCGGTCTACCATCTTAAAAAAGAGGACCACCACCCTGGTCTGCCAATTCAAAGGCACTGTCCCCGATATCCATGCGATATTCTAGAGCCGAATCGACACGACAGCCCCACAACATTCAGAGCCTTCAGGAGTTCCGGGCCGTCGATAAATGACACCCGGGCCCCTTTTTCAACCATGTCCGCCCCTGCTGTACCAATAAAAAATAAAAAACGGCTCTGTTATTTCAGGATTTTTTTAACCTCAACTGGGGATACAAATGACCTATTGAAAAAAAATTTTAAAAAAAACAACCGATGAACTATGAAAACTCTTCATTTTCTTACCTCCTATTTTGTTCAGGGTCAAAGGTGAGCTGATGACATTAAGAGAGAGGCGCTGTGCAATTAGACTAACACGCATGGTTCGTTGATGCTCACCTGGAAAACACTGCACGATAAATCACATCTAAACCCATCTTAACTTTGTTAGTAATCATTAAAATGTATTATTATGAAATGTGTACTACAACCCACTTGGAATGAAATTACATGGACTGGACTTTTCATTTTCACTATCCCATATTTTAGTGCACAATGTGGGGCTGCTATGCAGTACTAAAGCCAAGATCAACCAAATAGAAACCGGAACAGGTCATTTAATATGTTACACAAATTTGTTTTGCCTCACTTTTGCTCTGAGACCAAATACAGTCAAGGACTGTAATTTGCTGAGGGCATGGTATATCTGTCATTACAATTATTTATTTAATCCCCCACCCCTTTTTTCAAAGCTCACCTCTGTCACTGGCATGTGTGTTCTCAGGGTTGAGTGTGTCCAGCAGGTGGATGGAGCTGGTAGGTCTAGTTTTGCGGTCCTCCTGTTGATGGTCTGCTGAGCTCACACCATTTTCATACAGCTGGCTTTCGCCGTGCCGCAGATGCCAGGTCAGACCTAACAGGTGGACCGCTACACACAAACACACACGCACGCAATGAGTGCCAAAGGGAGAGAAAAGATTGAGAAGATTAGAACTCAGCGTGTGTAAATGGGCATGGCTGACTCTCCTTTAATCCCCATATCTGGGCAATCATTCATTTTATGTGCTTATTAGTGTCCATCAAGGCAGCGCACAATTAGCAGATGCACAAAAGAACACAGGAAAACATATACACGCACACACATGCACGGACGGACACACACACACACACACCCAGCACACTTTCACATAGATTGTGGCAGAGGTGGGCAATTACCGGAGATCTTCAGAACTTGAGCCCAAGGCTGATATTAAAGTGCTACCACAGTCTTTTGTGCATGACTAACGATGCTTTGAAAGCCGCTGCCGATTCACAATCCATATGGGCCTTGTAGACAACAAAGGGTATGGGAGGATACTGGATTTCCCCGTCCCACTCGTCAAACTATTTACTGGGAACACAATCCAACACACTGTTAAATAGAAACAACCAACACCTGCCCATTAAGTAAATTAATTGTCTTGCAAGACTGTCAATAAAACGTTCCATAAAATATTCACCACACTCAAACAAATCTTAATGTTCCTTGTATGCAAAGTTACAGTCCTACGTATCTTTCATTGTTACTTGAAACATATCTTTAAAGAAAGGTTTGCTTCACTGAAGCAAAGAAGAAATCAATGAAATAAATCACTGCCAAGTTTTCTTCTGTGACACCTTCGGAACATCAAACAAAAGCGAAGAGTCAAACCACAAAGTAACTTTGCAATGGTGGCAGTCAGAGGCTGTCTCTACGCATTGCAGATCAAAGAACCTCTGAAGACTTCAAACATCTTCACTGTCTAGCTTCCTTTTGTTGATTGGTGGCACCCATAGAAATCCCTTTATACAAGCTTGCTAACTCGCACACAAAATGGCTGCTCATGAAAAAAACCCAAATGAGACACGATGACCGACACAAGTGAACAGGCTCATGCCAAAACGTGACTTCCTGCTGGTTCGCCTCACACATGAATGCCTGGACTCCCACACCGACTTGCTTGCAACCCACGTGCGCTCTCGATCCTCAACCAATTGATGCACTTGAGGCAGTGCTATACCCTCTCACGGGGAAAACAAAATACACACAACATCTTACTATCTTGAACCAATGTATGTTAAGCTCTGAAATTTCACCATGTGATGATTCCAGACATGGACATGCACAAATTCTGCACATCGATATGACTACAAGCCATTCATACGAAATGTGCCCTTTTTTTTCTCACTGAACTCTAATTTTTATATTAAAAAGTTGTAGTTTGGTGGGGGGTTGCAATTAACAAACTGGTGAAAAGTAAATTATAATGATGCCGTAGGATAAGTGATGCAAACGGCTTGGCTTATCTAGTGTGTGCTTGGAGGTTGCCCTCATTTACGATATCCCATTAATTGACTTTGATATTGTGTCATTGTGACTTGGTCTCAAATTTACTGGAAGAATTGTAACTTGACTTGAAAAATCAAGAAAACTCAAGCGTTGACTTGGACTCCAGCGTTCAAGACTCCAAACTTGAGTTAGGTCGAAAGTTGATGAGTTGTTCAGGTTGACATATGAAAGATCAAATTAGTTCGCCAGGGAATGGATTTATCTATTAAGCAATTAAACCTCTTGCTACGTAGAACCACATGCTCTCATTTAATAGAATAATGTCATGTCAACTGGGACATCATGAGGGGTGTGCACTTCCGGCTATACAGTACAAACTATGGGCAGCCAAACTACGTACAACATCAAACTTTGGTCGTCATTTAAATACCCATCCTGCAGCTGCCAATTGGCAGCGTCTAACCAGAGCTCCTGTGCTAAATACACCCATGATTTTATTCTGTCTTTGGCAAATCTAAAATGATTTTCTTGTTTCTCAATGCACAAAAAACATCTTTGCTAGTCATGTGCCACTCGAGTGACAACTCTGTGGCAACAGTCCTTCTCCAAGCCTCTCCTCTTCACAACATCCCTAAAAAGCCCCTCTTGGAATACTTGCCCTTGCTGCTCATCAGTCAGACCTTTTTATTTTGTCTTTGTTCACTCTTTCTTTTATGGTTGTCGACCTTTATCTTACAACACTTAGCATCTCATCTGTGATGAGGAGACAAGATGAGGAGAGGATGGTTGTGTGGAGTGCGTGTACAGAGTGAGCGTTTGTTAGCACGGCAATATGAATTTCCGTTCTTTAAAGATACAAATACTACATATGTTTGGATTGGATTTGCAAAATAAGCAATGGCGGCAAGCTCAAAAATGTCAAACATATTAAGGACAAATGTACATAGCACAGGTTTTAGTCAAATATGATGAGTGTAAATGTATTTTGCATTATTTAACTACTTAGCTTATGAGGACATGAGCAAAAGCAAATCTCAGTTTCATTTTGGGAGGAGAGTAAAATCATTTCATAACCTTGTCACACTTACATTTGTAGCAACCTCTGATAGACAGCTGATTCCAAGAAAGCCATCACTTCGAGTTGAACAGACAAGTAAAATCTAAGTAGTGTCCGAGCATTACTTTTTTTTGTGCTTAACAAAGTTTTGACAAATCCAACTCAATTGAAATTCAGTGTTTCTCATATTCCAACCAAAACAATTTGAACAGTTGTCATGGTGATACAGTACTTTGCTGCTCTGGGATTTATTATCGCCTTAGTCTGCCAAAATCAAGAGTAAACCTTTAAGATCAAACAAGCTATAACACAACAGGCAATGTGTGCTTGACGTATACACACATAAAGAGAGATAAATCAACCAAAAATTGCACACGGGCAAGATTAATTTTCGAAATCAGTTGTTGACCCGACAGAGACACACCCACCAATATTCTTCCCCCTTTTTAAATATAATGACAGCCTGCAGGGCTTAGGAAAAAATAAAATAAAATAAAACAAGGCCAAGCCGATGGCACACTGTATAAATAACCTCTGGTGCCCATCTTTGACAAGTACCGGTAAGTAATAGGTCGGATTTTTTTCTTTTTGTATGCAATGTGATTCTCAATATTAAGATGTGGTTTCATAGACTTGTTATTCAAAGTACATCAAAATATTTTGCGGTATTTTATTAACCAAGAAAATATTCTGGTTTGGCTACAAATCTGAATCTCACCACAGATGATCTTTGAAGATAAAGTCAACCGATCTCATTGGGACTGTAGTATTTACAGCCATTTGCTTTACCTGACTAAAAAAAAAAACACATAAACAGACATAAGAAATAAAAAATTAAATAAATAAATAAATACAGAACTACATTAAATCTCAAGATAGAATAGCTGAAAACGATGTCCATGACAAAAGACAAAAATCTTCCCAAGAAGTGTCCCTCCTTCCCTCGCATGCCAGCTGTGTAGGAAATTTCAAGGGGCAATAGTTCAAGTGGAAGGATCATGTACAAAAAAAATATATTTACAAAAAAATTATTATTTCAATTTGAGTAATGGGAAAGGCCAGGTATATAATACAACACACATGTTGGAAAAATTATGAATGGTATATTTATCCATCCATTTTCCGCACCACTTTATCCTCACTAGGGTCACGGGGGGTGCTCCAGCCTATCCCAGCTTTCTTCAGGCAGTAAGTGGGTGACACCCTGAACCGGTTGCCAGCAAATCACAGGGCACACATAGACGAACAACCATCCGCACTCACACCTAGGGACAATTTGGATTGTTCAATTAGCCTGTCATGCATGTTTTTGGAATGTGGGAGGAAACCGGAGTACCCGGAGAAAACCCACGCAAGCACGGGGAGAACATGCAAACTCCACACAGGAAGGCCGGAGCTGGAATCTCTGCACTGTGAAGTCTACGTGCTAACCACTCTACTACTGGGCCGCCCATGAATGACGTTTATAATTTATACCATTTATTATGGCATTTTGTGACCCATGTCCTGTGTGTGAATGATAGAAAAAGCAGCACACACGCACACACTCTTTTAAGAGCATGCAGTCAGTTACGTGAGCAGCCTGTGCTCTGCATGAACCTTGCTTGTGCTCTTTTTCTCCCTGGCTGTCTATCCATCTTTCCTTCAGTGTCTATCTTCTCAGCAATCTTACCAAAAGGTGCCTAACGGTGCGCACTCAGAGAAAGTCCAGTCATTATTACCTAAAGAGGCAGCAGCACTTTGGAGCTCGAGAGCTGAGAGCTGCTGCACAGCAAGCTAACAGGCCAAGGTCCTCTTGCACATGAATCATTGATCAGCATGACAGTGAGATGACTGCCACAGGTAATAGAACGGCAGTGCACTGAGGGGGTTTTGTGCTGTCACTTACCCCCTGAGATTGACTTGAAGGATATGCTTGAAGTGAGAATACAACTCAAATAGAGAGGGGCACTTCGACTTGTAGTACAGTTTGGAACCAATGTATTTGTCAAAATAACCGCTCCTATATTCTTCACCTTGAGAGCTAAAATAAAATAAAATCATTTGGACCACAGGATTTGGGCTTCGGTGACATTTACTTAGCTTGAAGTTAATTACTTTGCTAGCGGATCTCCTTTAGGTGTATTAACTATTTCTAGAGGGGTGAAGCAAAGGCCAAGGAATACCTGTTAAATACTGATGCTGATTGGGAATTGTATCTTTAGTTTTTGCCATTGAAATCAGCTTTCATTCTTGACCGAGTGTAGCAGAGACTTACAGCGCCGGTTGTAGCAGATGGCGCTGTGGTGAAAAAGATTGCTGAGGGAGGGAGTCACTACCAACCTCATAACAAATATTACTGTGACATACTGTGCGATAAAGGCCTGGAATGGATCTGTATCACCCATCACACATTTCCAGTCAGATGGACGCGTTTACATATGTGTGGCCTTTGAAGTGTTTTCTGACCCTTAATGAATCCCACTGTAGTAATAACTATACTTTTTATGATTACTTTATATTATTATGTTGGTGGAGAGAATGTTTCTGTGTATACATTTTGGAAATGCCACCCAAAATTACCATGACACAGCATCTATTAGGCTATTAGGCAATTTTCGACCTTCTAAATTATCTCAGGGCTGACTTGGAGCAATGTACAAGAAGCAGTCAAACATAGCGCCCATGAACAGTATGGGCAGGAGTGGCCGCTACATATATCTGATTGTTATATCTGTTATAGGGCTGACTGTTATATATGACCATTACCGTATTTAACCATTTCATGCACACTGCAACCCGATAACATGATAAGCACCCCACAGTAGTAACCGGTGTCCTTGAAAGGGTAAATGAGATTTGAAATTAAAGTGGGCAACTTGCTTGCTCAACCCACTTTCTGGCAAACTCATAAAATAATTATTTATGATCTTAGGACCTTGCATCTTAAATCGTATTAATTTTTTACTCTCCTTTGATACCAGTAGCTTTTATTACCACCGTTATTAAACCACAACTTAATAGATAAAAACCTCGACTCAGAGGTTTAATTTTTAACTTTCAGAGACTTCCGATTTTGTAATGTTATATTTGGAGTCCCACAGGGATCCGTATTTGGGACGTTACTGTTTAGCATCTACATGTTTTCACTTGGTGACATTATACATAAATATACCATTAGTACTCACTGTCATGCCAATGATACCCAATTATATATACATTTAGAAATAACAAACCCCCCACATTGCTGTAATTTGAAGGTGCCCCTTGTTGAGATGAAACAATGGACGTTTTTCAATGTTTTTTCTTAACGCCGATAAAATCGAGATCTTGATCATTGGCCCTGTTTGCCATTGGCGTTTATTGAAGGACACCACACTGACTTTATAAATGAACTATTCTATGACCCAAATTGATTCAGAAAAAAAAAACACTGTTATATTTGACTCAGCTCACTAATATTGCATTGTACGGTGTCCTTGTATGACAAGAAAGGAATCAGAATCAGAATCAGAATCATCTTTATTGGCCAAGTATGTAGAACACACAAGGAATTTGTCTCCGGTATAACACACTGCACTAGTATCATCGTAAACAACAAAATCATTGAACCATTTTAGAGTATACCAGTAGTCTTGTAGTACCATTTTGTGGTGCAAGAAGAGTGACTATGTCAGTGACTGTTTAAGGAGTTAATGGCTAGAGGGAAGAAGCTGTTTAAGTGTCTACTGGATTTGGTGCGCATGGATCTGTAGCGTCTGCCTGAGGGGAGCGGCTGAAAAAGGTGGTGGGCAGGGTGCGGGGGATCCAGGAGGATTTTCCGTGCCCTTGTCTTGATTCTTGCAGTGTGCAAGTCCTCAAGAGTGGGTAGGGCGGTGCCAACGATTTTTTCTGCCGTCCTAACTGTCCGTTGAAGTCGGATTTTGTCCTTTTTTGTGGCGGCCCCAAACCAAACCGTGATGGAAGAACACAGGATTGATTCGATGACTGCCGTGTAGAACTGTCGTAGCACCTCCTGTGGCAGGCCATGCTTCCTCAGCAGCCTCAGGAAGTACATCCGCTGCCGGGCCCTTTTCAGGATGGAGATGGTGTTGACTTCCCACTTCATGTCCTGGGAGACTGTGATTCCCAGGAACTTGAAGGTCTCGACGGTTGACACAGGGCAGTTGGATAGTGTGAGGGGCAACTGAGGAGAAGAATGTTTCCTAAAGTCCACGATCATCTCTACATTCTTGAGCGTGTTCAGCGGTTGTGTCGGCCGCACCAGAGCTCCAGCTGCTCCACTTGTTGGCGGTACGCAGACTCGTCGCCGTCTTTGATGAGACCGATGACCGTGGTGTCGTCTGCAAACTTTATGAGTTTGACAGCTGGATCTGTTGAGGTGCAATCGTTTGTGTAGAGGTGAAGCTGCCTTCAAATAAAATGTATGAGGCTATTATTATTATTATTATTATTACTATTATTGTTGTTATTATTATAGAAAGATGAAATTATCAGAATGCTAACTTCGGTTCTTGACCAAGGAAGTGCGAACAGGACTGTCATTGCCTTGCACTGGCAATGATTGACAGGGTGAGGGTTTTTTATTTTGTGTGTGTGTCTGTGTGTGTGTGTGTGTGTGTGTGTATGTGTGTGTGTGTCGCTATTCCTCAATAAGGCTCATTTGCACAGGGGTGGGCAATTTCTTCGCCAAATATATGCATAAATATGTGCAAATACCACTGGCGCACCGAGACATTCTGTTTGGTGTCTCAGTTAGTGACACAATTCACCATCTGCGCATGTTTTGTTGATTCGACTCTGTTTGCTCCATTTTTACTCGTTAGCACCACGCAAAAGCCACACAATCCTTTCGTGAATCCGGCCCTGTGTTTTAAACACAACTGCCAACATACACTTGTTGCCAGCAGGACATTCACAATCTGCAATTGCAAATCTGCGTTAACTATTTGGGATCTTAGTAAAAGATCACAATCTGAGTACATTACATGCAACATGCACGCCAACAATACACACAATCTCGTAGAGCAAACATGCAATGTACTGAACATACTTTGAGATCTTAGAATATCAGATCCATAGTCTTAGAATGAACAGGTAAAAGAAAAAGTCAATAACTCACATTCAAGCATCAGTCATTCCATTTAGTGTAGGTTAGCATGTATAGTAAATTCAATTGTTCATCCAAGTTGCACTGCATGGTCATGTCAGCCTCCAGCAAAGACGCAACTTCAGAGGGATGGCGGTGGTGGCGGAGGCAGGGAATGCAGGTAGAGATAAAAGTCAGACATGAGAGGGAGAGAGCGGCGTAATGGCGGAGAGAGACAAATGGGCAAAACAAGTGTGAAGGAGAATGAAGGGGAGTGAGGGATGACAACTCCTCAGCCAATAAAACAAATTTCTGACTGAGGCTGACTGAGACCCTCAGGTGTCTGCATGGTTGGATGTGTTTTGGTGCTCGATTCATTCTGACAGACATGAGATGGTAAAATATTTTTTCTTACTACTCCAAACTGCCCTCACCTCAGTCTGCGTCTTTGTGTGTATGAATGTGTGTGCAACTGCTGACATTCACACCTGTGCTCCTTTGTATTACATGAGTGTGGCAGACATGGTACCGTTTGATGATTAAATGGGTATGGGCGGAGGTGTAAAGAAAGGGCAAGGTTGTGAACATCCTGACGATGGCGACAGCTCTGACGAAGGTTGAAGTGATTGCCGAAACTGTCTGCAAGGTATGAGATTTTTGTCAGTATTGGAAAAAAAAAACCTTTCAAGCTATTTTAAAAAGTAGACAAGATGAGCGCCTTAGCGTGAGATCCATGTGCAGTTAAGATTCAGACAATAGCTGCTTTGATGTGGCAGTGGCCTTGGCACAATCCTTTGATTGCTCAACCCAGTGTTGCAAAGTTGGTCAATGTAAATACTGTAGTTGTCACATTTTGCCACTGTTCACTGTTTTACATTTCCTGTCACACCCGCCACCCACTCTCTCTGTTTACCTCCCACTTGCCGTCGAACTAATCTGTCCCTTTGCTGAAGGATGAATCATATTTCAGACATACAAGATTAACCGGAGCAGGGACAGGTGCCGTGTTACATTCCCCCTCTCGCAGTCATCAACAAACGCGACAAAGAAGAGAACGAGTAGTACACACCAATTGCATTATATGGGTATTACCACACATACAGGAAATGGCAACTGATGAAATGTTGGATTTTCTCCCTTGGGCAGTTACAGCTTCTACTCTTCTGGAAGACTTGATATGTACATTTGAATGTTTCTGGCCATTATTGCTCATTCATTCAGAAACAACATAAGTGAGGTCAGAGGTCACTCTTGTTGGGAGACGCTCAGCTGCCACCTTCATTTTAGTTCATGCCAAAGGTATCCATTATGGTTGAGGTCAGTGGAATGCAAAATGTCTTACAACCCAACTCATTTTGAATTATGGGACTTTCGCAGTGTCAAATTGGTTCCCAAACTCCTCCAGCTAAGTAAGAAGCATTGTTCATATTGTCTTGCAACTTGTATAGATGCAAATAAACAGTTTCAGTGATTAATTGATAATTTCGATTTTGACTATGCTGCAGCTCAGTACTACACCAGAGAACTATGAATAAAAAGACAAAGCAGAAACCCAAGTCAGTGTTTGTGAACAAATGCTTGCCAGGTGAATTTTGGATTAATCGAATTTTATTGCAATCTCTGTGCCCTTCTGGACATTTTTTTCCCAATGTGCTTCTCTGTCCATTCAAAGTCCCATGACCACAGCGTGTCTTGCCTTTTAAAAGTAATTTTATCTGAGGCTGCTGTAGCAGTTAGAGCAGTTTTAGCAAAGGCCAGTCGGTTTCTTTGAGCTGCATCAGTCGACCAAAATAGAAGAGTGAAAACAAAGAGAAACTGGACCAATCAATATAAACCCCAATGAGGCATGAAGCAGCTGGCTGAAAGAAGCTGCGGGTGAGGAACACACACACGCACACGTGCACGCACCCCCAAGCACACTGGCGCAGACCAACAAACACACATGATCTCAAACAGAAAGTGATGCACCTAACGTCCAAATGGACTCACAAACTCACAAATGCAAGTTCATTGTTCCACTTCTCTCAAACCATAAACCATTAAAGCTGTAGAACCTATAATCGTCCAGCATTTGTCGACAGTCACCTCGGTTAAGCTGACATTGCACAAGATTGGTGAACACTATCTGGATTGAAAATAGAAACACAAACGCTTCATACGAGTATCTTAAAATTATGTTATTGTTGTTCTTTTAGAAGAACGCAAGTCACAGAAATGTGTTTGCTGTTTATTTTTTGTCATGACTAAGGGCAATTTCCACCCCCACCCCCGAGTAACTAAATAATAAAATTAGAGCTGTCAAACGATTAAAATATTTAATCTAATTAAAAATGCAACTGTCATAATTAAAAAATTAATCGTGATTACTCACACATTTTTTATCGATTCTGAATTTCCTTTTACATTTTTGTCCTATTTTATCCCCATTTTAATGCTCTCGTCAACATGGAATCATGAATCAGTTTTCTATGTGCCAAATGCAAATATTTACTGAAATAACAATTTCGATTTTCAATTTTACATGAACATTTTTCACTTGGTGCACTTACTCACACATAATCTCTCACACAATATTACTGTCCATCAATCACGGTGAAAAAAATATTTTTTCACACAACACAACAGCTGCTTTAACAGCTTTTTTTATGAAATCAAAACAGAGCAATATAACAATATAAAGTGCACATCTAAGATACACTAGTACTCAGCCTATAGTGGATTTAAACCATGGTTTTATACTTCATTTTTCTTAAGTTTGCTTTCAACACAGCAGTCTGTTTCTGTATGTTTGTTGAAGAATAACGAGACACCGGACACCAGTGTTCTTTATCTGCCGCTGTATTCGAAACTGCCGGCCGTACAAACAAGCGCACGCACTTCCCCCGTGCTGCAGGGGCAAACCATTCTGAAAAGGGATGGGGGGGGGGTCACTCCCTCTAACACAGTCAGGCTATGTTGATTGTGTTGGTCCTTCTTGCGCGGAAGTCTCTCTACGGTTTTGTGTAGACCTCATTTCGAATGACTACACTTGGTTCGATGACAACAATGGAGACATTTTACTGTAGCGCACTGTCACTGTCAGACGAACACAGAGAAGCTCCACCCGCTCTATTTATATGGACACAGCACACTATAACCTTCCACACAAAATAGTTCCAAACAAGTAACAATCGCGTCAGTGGCATACATCGTATACCACTGACCTGTATGTCTCTGTATCATACCTGTATGATACAGAGACAGAGGAGAAGAACAGATAACTTTGGTCTTGTCAGTGGAGCAATATGGTAACTTTTTAAAAGTAAACTTTCCATTCATAAACTCTTCAAGTATCTGTTTTCGGTGTCTCGCACTGCCTGCCTGGCAAAACAGACATGAACGTGGACTTCTGCAGCGCGCTTGTTGTTTTGTTTCTGGTGTATTTGTAGAGCAACGTAACATCCGCTTGTGATGTGTGCCGCGTTAATCTCGCGAGAAAAATTTTAATCCCGTTAAAATTCATTTAAATTAATGCCAATAAAAACGCACTAAACTGACAGCTCTAAATAAAATATATATGTTTAAAGAATCATATTTGCGATGGCATACCCTCACAATTCATCCCTATATCCAGTTTCATAAAGTGCAAATAACATTTTATTCATGTGATTTTACGTTGTATAACTTGTTCTTAGACAGAGATAATAGTTATGACACCATGACATGAAATGCCACAGTCGAAATTATACCTAATTTTGTTGACATCTCATGTCTCATCACTCCTCAACACATTTCGTCAATGGAATTGCTGGAGCGGGGAGCGAATAACAGAGAATTGAAGATCAAAGAAAAAGCAGCTTGAAAATAAGAAATTGAGAAAGGTGTCCCTTTCTATTTCTTCAGAGAAATAACATAGTTATTGTGTCCAATTTTGTAGTTAAAAGTGTGTATCTTGTAAATATACAATCAAGGTGAAGGTATAAAATCAAAACTGATTAATAGAACCCTTTTAAAAAAAACTGGGCAACAATGCAGATTTAAAACGACAGATCAAGATCATGAATAATAACAACCCAATAGAGAACGTCACTCCGCAGCTGTGATTACAATCCAGTTTAGTATTGCCACAATCAAATGAGTGTGCTCAGGAGATCATTTGCTTTGAGCTTTTGAGCCATCATGGTACGAGTGGTATGCCCACATCTTGAATTCCGTACTACACTTCATCGGGACTTCTACAAAACAACCCTAATAAATCCCTTGAGTTTGCAGTAATTTATGCATGCACACATACCATATTTTCATGTTTGACAGGCAGTTACAGATGACGATTGGTCTCCTTCCTCCTTCCACACACTTGACCAGAAGTAAATCACTCAAAGCTAATTGTTTATTCTTTTCATCGCCACAATCCACAGTGCAGTGTGCACACCATGAGATTGTTTTCTAATATTGAACCAGTACATGCAGCAGGAGGTATCAAATTGACATAATTTGTTCTACGTACCGGTACTTTTGGTGTAATTGTATGTTTTACTCTCTCCACACGGCTGTCTTCTGTAAGATGTAAATATACTTTGCGCTGTGTTTAGAGATTTACATGCGGGAACATGGGCAACCGATGACACATTTTTGTATGTTTTACGTTTGTGCCAGAGGAAAAATGTAAGAGGGAATTGGACACCAATGAATCCAATATTGGCATGCGTCTCTGTACAAATGTTTAACCTGTTGACCAAGTGGATTTCCACTAACTTCAACAGGGAACGTTAATTTGAGATGAGTGACTTTAGTTCCAAGCTTGTAGGTCAAGGCACCACTGTATTCATGCATCTTCCGAGCCGCTTGATCCTCACTAGGGTCGCGGGGGGTGCTGGAGCCTATCCCAGCTGTCTTCGGGCAGTAGGCGGGGGACACCCTGAATTGGTTGCCAGCCAATCACAGGGCAGGCACCACTGTATAAAACAAAAATATCAAGATACAATGGTTGAGCCCTCTGAGGATCCAACAGCTATGGAAAAGCCAACACCTTCAATTTGAAGAAGGTGTTGGATCAACTTTGGATCAACTCTGATGAAAGGCTTGTCCTTTGCTCTGTCTCAGGGGTTCTTCACCTGTGTTCGATCGAACCCTTTGGGTTCGGTGAATCTGTCTCAGGGGTTTGATGGAGCCTTTGCCATAGAGGTCCGGGTCGGGGAGGAGATTTTGCCCCAAGTGACGGAGTTTAAATATGTTGGGGTCTTGTTCACGGGTGAGGGCAGGAGGGAGCGAGCGGTCGACAGACGGATCGGTGCAGAGTCTGCTGTGATGCAGACCGTGTATCGGTCTGTTGTGGTAAAGAAGGAGCTGAGCCAAAGGGCGAAGCTTTCAATTTACCGGTCGATCTACGTCCCAACCCTCATCTATGGTCACGAGCTATGAGTCGTGACCGAAAGAACGAGATCCTGGATACAAGCGGCCGAAATTAGTTTTCTCCGCAGGGTGTCTAAATGTGACACAAAATTCTAAATGTGTGACCGCATTATTTGTACAAGTTTTACTCTTCACATGTATTTGCAATTGATTTAATTTATAATGAAATAATGAATAATGTGTGTTCAAATGCGCGCGTGTGTGTGTGTGTGTGTGTGTGTGTGTGCGTGTGCTGCGGACATTGCATCGGTCTGTCATGGTAAAGAAGGAGCTGAGCGAAAGTGCAAAGCTCTCAATTTACCGGTCGATCTGCGTCCCAACCCTCATCTATGGTCACGAGCTATGAGTCGTGACCGAAAGAACGAGATCCCGGATACAAGCGGCCAAAATTAGTTTTCTCCGCAGAAAGAGATAAGGTGAGAAGCTCGGTCATCCGGGAGGGGCTCGGAGTAGAGCCGCTTCTCCTCCACATCGAGAGGAGCCAGATGATGTGGCTCGGGCATCTAATTAGGATGCCTCATGGACGCCTCCCTGGTGAGGTGTTCCGGGCATGTCCCACTGGCAGGACACCCCGAGGAAGACCCAGGACACGCTGGAGAGACTATGTCACCCAGCTGGCCTGGCAATGCATCGGGATCCCCGGGGAAGAACTGGAAGAAGTGGCTGGGGAGAGAGAGGTCTGGGCTTCCCTGCTCAAGCTGCTGCCCCCGCGACCTGACCCCAGATAAGCGGTCGGTGATGGATGGATGGATGGCAATTCAACTATAACTGCATAAACTTGAGATTGCAGATTATACAAACACATGAAAGCACATGCGCGCACGCACACACACACACACACACACACACACACAAAGTTCCAGACACGTTAAATTGTCATTAAACAGTAAAATTAGATTTAGTGAAAGATTTGTGTTTCACGTAAAACAAACGGTGGGTCATTTGTTTTATAAATGTAATCAACAAGTGCCTAGAGCAGTGGTTGTTAACCTTTTTAGAAGTACAGAACCCAACTAGTTAATATGCACATTCGCCGAACCATTCATGAGTGAAAAAATATATGTTTTAATGAATTCATGATCTAAAAAAAAAAAATCACATTTATTGAAAACAGACGACGTTCTATCACGACAGTCACACGTTGACTACTCAACCTAACGCAACCTAAACGACATGTCGAATGTGAGTCACTGGAAAGCGATTACAATTATTAGATCAAAGCCAGCAGTTGTGTAAATAATTTCACAACGGTGCTCCTTTTTATATAACATCACATCATAGGTTTGGGTCATCTTTAAATTCTCTAATTGTGAAATTAGTTGTGTGAAATGAAGTGATGCAAATCATACTCTAATGAGCATTTCTGACACAAAAGGGCATCAAGATTTTACAGAAGCAGAACTCAAATGAGGCTTAAATAATAAAATGAGTGACTGGCGGTGGTGTCATCACATCTATCCTTCAAGATTATAGATGCAATCTGAACCTGTCCTCTAGCTCCCCTTAAATGCCCCGTCATAATGCCCGCCTCTCATATCTGATGGTCGTGCTGTGCTTAATAACAAGTGAAGACTGCTGGATGGAGGTGCGTTGGGAAATGAACAAATTAACAAAGCAATTCACAGTCTCTGCAGCACTGTGGGGGGGTCTGCGAGGAGAGACAAAGGGTTGTAAAGAAAGCGGGGAATACTGTGTCACCTGCTGAAAACGGGGCATGTGCTGCAATAATTTCAAAACAGTAATATCTGCATTCATGGTTTGCACTATTTACTCTGTAATTGGACACCTTCATCAGGGACATAATATTACTGTTTCATTATTGGCTGGGTTGTTTTTCCTCCAAATTAATGAAGTCACATATTATAACTTCACACACAAGGCTCCGACGACTCATGTGAGGTTTATCGTTGTGAGAATGGTTTTGACTCGCTCTTGTCACATTCTGTATTTGACAGCAGGGGGCAGGTGTTCTCGCTTGCCGCCTGCATACCTGCCACCCATTTATCTGTGATTGCACCTGCTATATTTAGGCGCTCCGGCAGTCGACTCAGTGCCGGAGTATTCCACGCCGTCCCATTGCTTTTGCCTATTCCTTCTCGGTTAAACACTGCCTTAAAGACTATTGATAATTGTTACGTTCCTAGACATCCTCTCGTGTGTAATTATAGTATTTTGCCTAAACTTTCTCCTTGACGTTTTTTCGTAAGCGTTTTCTGTTGCCTCGTTATAATTATTTCCTCTTCTCTTTTTGACCAGCGTTTTCTGTTATCCGTATAGACGGGGGGTTTTGTGTTGTAATAAATTTTCGTGACAAAGTTACTTTCTGTGTCTGCTATTTCAGCGATCCACTTATCCCCAGTTTGCTAGGCACAAAGCAATTACTCTGTCGCTTCGAGCTCAACATGACAGCTCGTGTCTAATCGATCATTGAAATTCAGAGAATTTCCAACAAGGCATGATCGGTGAGTGGGTAGCACCTCCACATCACAACTCCGAGGTGGTGGATTCCTGGCTGGGCTCTGACCTTCCTGCATGAAGATTGCGTATCCCCCCCACAGGTACGTGGGTTTTCCTCTTGTACTATGGCTTCCTCCCACATTCCAAAAACATGTTTCGAAGGTCAATCAAAGTCTTGAAATCAAACTCAACTTACTGCATGTGGAGAGCAATGCAATCTGGGTGTGTCCGGGCCCCAAAGTATTCCACAAAAACACCGCTTCAAGTATTTACAAAAAATATCAAATAATCCAATCTTTTCACTTTTTTAAAATAACAGCACAGAACGTTGTTGCAAAGAAAACGACCAAAATTGGTGGGGCGGTCCTCTCTCTCTTCTCCATTGTACTTTACATATTCCTCGTCATGTTCAGTTGAATGATTGATTTCTTGAGAACAGCAATTTTAACCTAATTTTGTGGAATTGTGGTTGACGAGGGGGCGGCCCGGTAGCCCAGTGGTTAGCACGTCGGCTTCACAGTCCTAGTGAAGACCGCTTGATCTTCACTAGGGTCGCAGGGGGTGCTGGAGCCTATCCCAGCTGTCTTCGGGCAGCAGGTGGGGGACACCCTGAATTGGTTGCCAGCCAATCACAGGGCACACAGAGACGAACAACCACCCACGCTCACACTCACACCTAGGGACAAAAAACATTCATCTTCCAAAAAATAGATTGCAAACTAATAAGTGCTGCAGAATTTTTGTATGGATCAGAATTGTTTTCATACTTAACTACGGCAAATGTCAGATACTTTTACTTGAACTCGTACGACTTTTACTCAGATATTATTCAACAAAGTAAATCTTATTTTCGACCAGAGTTACTTGTACTCTAACTCAAATTGTATTCAGGCATTTTGTACAAGACTGGGAATTGGGAAATCAAAATACTATTGCTATTTTTATTTCCTCATCCTGTTAAAGGTCGTTAATTAAATGATTCAAATGACTGGATAATTAGGTAATGAGAAAAGCTAATCATGTGGCAGCCAGTGTCTCAACCTCTCACCCTTAACAAAGACATTAAGTCCATGACCATTGTAATCTTGGATTTCAAAATCGATGATGTACACGCCAACATATCATCTTTTCTCATGTCACATCCATCTAAATGAAGTTGCCATGGTAATGGAAACACGGAGATCAATCATTGCCAAGCAGGAGTGGAGCATGACACCAATTAAAAGGTTATGTTGTCTCCTAGTCATCACTCATACTCCTCACTAATGCACTAATTACTAGGTCCGGGACATTAATGGGATAGCATGGTTCAGGCAGGGGATTAATCCACATGGCTTTGCTCCGTGAATGAGTGTGTATGTGGGCGTATGTGTCTGTATGTGATGAATGTGAACCCCCAAAATCCTCCCTGACAGCCTTAGTAAGACATGAGTGACACCACATTAAAGGAATGAGCGTTGGGATGTCAGCACTCGAAGACCATGGGATGAGGTCAAGGCTGAGACCTACAATGCATTTTTAGCGCTCTTTCACTCACTAGGATATACATTGATTATATTCTTGAGCAACAATGATTTCACAAAGTTGCTGTGATGTCTTTTGGAATGCATGAAATTTTTATAGCCTCCTCCTTGAACTGCCTCTTTTTCGCGATCCTCGCCCATCCGTTCAGTTTACATTGCGCTCGACTCCTATGGCCCATATCACACAGGTGATGAGCTCTTGAGAAGGTGGGCCCAATGAGTACAGGCCCGGCCACCAGGCACTTGCCTTTGAGCCCCACCTACAGCCTCCTGACTTCAGATGGGCCGACCCGGGTAAGGGAAAATGTTTTCCAATATTGATTGATTGATTGATTGATTGATCCATGCTTTGTCTGGTTCCTCGCCTCGGAGCTGTTTATCATGGGTGACCCTGCCAGTGGCGAAACGTTCCAGACAACATAGCTTCTGACATCAATGGGACACACAATAAAGTGACGGCTCAAGGGGCGGCGGGGTTGATTGATTATAATTGGAATAATTATTGGAATAATTAAAAATCTTAAAAGCGTAGAATTACGTACTAGAGAGAGAGAGAGACAGCAAGCGAGAGAGACTCAGAGAGCGAATTTATATGTCTATTCATCATAAAATAATTACCAATTTTGTGTGCTTTGGTCCAATGACTCAGATGCAATTCAGAATTTCCCACAGATTTGGAATGCATTATTTTCTGTGTTAGAATCCATTTTGCACAGCTTATTACTACACCATTCTGGTTGTATAATGCCTTTTAGTAGTTTGCATTGATTGTATTTCAAATTTATTTTGTATTGAAATGGCTCCTTTGGTGATTTGCTTTGAAATTATTGGCAAAAATAAAATAAAACACAGAACAACAACACTAAGATAACCTCTTCCTCTTAACCTTACAACCAGCGAAGACATTATTCAAATAGTAAATGCACAGTAATTCCGGTCTTATATTTTTTCAGCAATAATAGCTTGGTTCAAAACACCAACCTTCATTATTATCATCCCCTTCATTCCCATCATCATCATCATCATCAACTTTCAAGCAGAAAGTGCAAACATAATACAGATACAGATGACATTGTGCGCAAACACAATGCTTTGATTTTGGTTAAGTAAAAAGGGACAGCGTCATCTTACCAGTACAATTCTTGGCAAACATGTTACAAAAATGAAATTAATCTGAATATGGATAGAGCTCAAAATAAAAACAATCTAGTCAAATGCTACCTGGGCACCGAATTTCCCTGGTAGAGATAAAGGAAAAAAAAACAGTGCGGTTAAATGGGAAAGTCATGAAGAAGAGGAACTCACCAATGACATATGTGAGCAGCAGAGCCAGGGTAAGAGTGAGAAGTGATGCAGATAATGCTGTACACTTCCAGTTGCAGCAGCGATGAGGCTTGTTGAAGGTAAACAGTGGTCTGGTCACACTGCTGCGAGGCAGGGGCCTGGGCGGAGGCGAGTACACTGTTCCAGAGGTCAAAGGGTAACCCTGCCCCGCACCTGAAAGCAGGGCTGATGAGCCTGACCCTTGCTTGAATAGGAAGTGTCTAAAATGGAGAAACACAATGTTACATTTAGGTCAAATGATTGAATATTTGTAATAAACGAATTGAAGCTTTCCGAGACGAGTACTGTATTATGTGTTGACACAATGCAAAAAGCAACGATCTATTTTTTGGAATTTGTTCATTTTGAAAATGTATTTCCTCTCCTTGTTTTCATCTTGGATACAGATGACATTGTGACATTTAGCTCTTAACAACCTCAATGGCATCCGTACATGTAGTTTTTTTTTTTTTTATTTAACGTATTTTCCTCACTAGAAGGCGCTTCAAGTTTAATGAATGGCCTATTTTAAAACGGTTGTCGTGTATAGGACGCACCACATTATAAGAAGTATAGAATAGAAGCCACAATATTGTCTGCACAATGCATCCACCAGATAGAGCTATGTTAAAGGGAATACAATACAATAAAAACAGCTTTATTCATATTGAGCTTTCACAACCGGTGCAGCTGTAACAAAGCACTTCACAGAACATTTAAAATGCTAAGTACAAGAAATCAGAATATGAATACATATATGAATACATATATAAATATACATACATATCTCTCTCTCTCTCTCTCTCTCTCTCTATATATATATATATATATATATATATATATATATATATATGTGCTGTATGTGTAACATATTTAATCTGTGCTGTATGTGTAACATACAGCACAGATTAAATTTCTTCCCTCTCAAAACAACATAAAAAAAGAGGAGCTGCTGCGGGTGTCCGCGCCACCATCAAAAGAAAGTAAAAAAAAAAAGACAAAATAATATAAGTGACAGGTTAACTATGCAAATCTGCTTTTGGTTAGAGTCTCACTCTGAAGAAGGCTTGACTGAAACTCCTATGAAGGGCTCCTTTCCAAGGCAGAGGACTATTTTTTTTTTTTAAATTAGGCATACAGGGCAGTTTAAAGTTCAGAAATTAAGACATCCATGTTCTATTGTACATGAGGCCTCATTTCGAGACCTTTAAATCATTTATAACACATCTTTGGCTGCATATGTATGTGTGTGTGTGGGGGGGGGGGGGGTGCTTTTCATCTCAGACATCTCCTAAATTAGCTCGCAATAGTCCATCAAAGTTTCATCTGCAAAACTAACATTAGGAAGTAAATGTAGTCCTTTGGCACTTGGATTCCATCTTTGTTTTCTATATTTAGGTCCAAAAGAAAAAAATGAATAGCTTCTGATTACAGTCAGTCTGAAATAGTGAACTGCAGTAAAATCCTAAACCATTAGTTTTCCTCTTATTATTATGTAATATTTTCATTGTCATTCATACTGCTATTATGTGATGTTTCTGAGTAGAATAGTTGCCTTTTGTCTTTTCCCATTCAGGGCTCAGAAAAACAAACTGATAAAGTGGAAGAAGTGAACCACGAAAAAGAAGAGGCTGAAGAACATGAAGAAAGGCAGCACAGATGATGTTTTCAACCCAGAAAGACAGGGACGTGGGAGTACTTCCCTTTTCATAAGATATCTAATGGAAAATTAATCCAAATTAATTAGCCTCTATGCAGAGAATGCAGGGAAATTGCATGTTATTATGTGAGTGCCACCCAAAATTGTACAATGCTTACATGTGCACTATATCTGTAATTTTTGGGTGTCAACATTTTTCGATCAATATCTTGAAAATACTGATAAATGTCGATATTCAATGTTTCAAAGGTATGAACGGCTTGCAAAGAACGTCTTTTTAAGTTTCATTTACCATTTACCAAATGAAAATCCCCATTAACCAAATATCAATCACTTATCCATCCCCATATGTGTGTGTGTGTGTGTGTGTGTATATACGTGTGTGTATATATATATATATATATATGAGAGAGAGAGAGAGAGAGAGAGATTTATGATTGTGTTAGACATAGATAAGCTTTATTTATTTCAGATGTTTTGATTACAGTACATAAGAATGCTTCAGAAGGCAGAGGTAGATGAAAATAAAACAAAATGAAGCGCGGTGAATCTTTTCAGCGACTATGTATCATGTTTCGATAAGTGACTGCTAGGGGTGAGCTGAGGAAGCATAGATCCACGGAGGAGCTTTCCAATTTGAAAAGGTGGATCTTGGCAGGAAAAGAGGAGGTATGAGCAGTGTTTGCAGTGTTCTGTCCTCTTAGTAGATGGGCTTCTAATTTGAAAATGAACTATGTCTATTGGTGATGGGGGTACTATTGACAAGGATGTGACCCAGTTTTTTTTTTTCTTTTTTTGTGAAATGTGGGCATTTTCTTCTAATTGAAAATATCCTCACCCATTGCCCTAGGTTACGTCATGCTCAATGGACATTAATACTGGTTGACGTAGTGCAATGCACAGCTTTGCCTGACCATGTCCTTTTCGAGCAATAGAGGGTGTGAGGTCACAGGCTGCTGGCGGATCTCCGAAGGGCCCACAGAGGACAGGTCATTAATGTCGAGGCAGACCGCAGAATGATCACATTGAAGGACACAAGGCTGCCCCCCACCCACACTATTCCTTCATTTGCCAAATCATGGCTGTCTACTGCTCGAAGACAGCTGGGATAGGCTCCAGCAAGCTCACGACCCCCATGAGGACAAAGCAGGTCATACAATGGATGGATAGATGGATGTTGCCAAATCTGTTTTGTAAGAAATGTCAAGTTGAATCCGGTCACTCTCTGAATATGAGAGGGTTATAAAGCTGAGAAATGTTTTGTATGAATGACTTAAATAAAATGAATTGTATCACAATTATTGCATCACCCTAAAATTTAAATTAAAAGGAAAATTTAAAATAAAATAATTTTTTTTGAGAAATAATACAAACAATAGCAGCTCCGTTATTGATTTATACTGCTGGAATTAAAATGATTTAGGAGTGCTATAATGCTGTGACAGTCTTGGAAAAAAAATTATATCACAACATATTTGTCTGAGGGATTATCATTCTTCTGTTTATTCTCTTAGTCTTTCCCATGTGCGGGGCTGTCGAACTCAGGTGCTCCATGGCAATTTAACACAAGACAGATGACATCCATCCTTCACTGCCCCCCCCCCCCCCCCAACCCCCATCCGTTCCTCTGCTCATCCACCCCTTCAACATCAGCTGAAGGGTGGGAGTCAAACGGGGGACACAGAGACTGCACATGAAGCTTCCGCACACCCAAAGGGTCAATGCTAGTTCAAGTCTAAAAGGAGATAAACTTGGGGGACACAGAGCCTGCAGAAAAACAAGCATACACAAAAAGATGACAGATAAAGATGGGCATTTCAGTGCTTCTGGGGCCAATCGACAGGTCAGATGCAATTCAGTCCTTGTGTTTTTCCTTCTAAAAATGGATTTGCTCAAAACCCGGATTCAGATGATGATGATGTGTTTGCAAAATTGCATGGACCTTAAATCTTCACGTTTGTTACTTTCAAAATGTTTCCCAATCTCCCCAGTTCAATGCGTTTGATCGTCTCAGACAACATCTACGGGCGATGCTCAGGAAGCTGGAAATTCATATTGGGGAGCAAATTTCCCCTGAGACAGCAAGTAAATGAGAGTCCTCACTCTTCGGCAGGTTGAAGACTACTGCCCTCGGGCTGTTCACAAGGTAGACTCATGCAACCACAATCTAGAAGATGGCCGTATTCGGTTTCGACAGAGGATAAATATATTCTAATGCAACTCAACAAAGTCATCAGATATGCAGAGAAGAAAATTGTTCTGTTTTTGATTCCACATGCATTAAAAAAAATATAATCCTTTACCATTTTACCGGCATGCGCTCCCATTGCAAGTTTGATACTTAATCATCCTTTGATGTAAATTATAAAAATGATCTGAAAGCAAGAATCAGCCCCAGAAAACATTCAAAGTGATCCTAATTGCATTCCGTTTGCATTTCAGTCACAACACTGAGGTAGAAACTGACTTCGGGCTCCTTGACGACTAACATTTACATTTGTGGATGGTACATCATTGTTGGAAAATGTGAGTATTACCAGTAACTTATTCTTTTAAATCAGTACACTGACATGTCAGAAGAGCATATAGTAATTATTACACTGTCATCTGGCGGATGATTAATTTAAATTGTCAGATGGTTCTATTTTTTTAATCCCTTTACTTTAAATGAGATAGAATCTACTCTGATGCATGACATTAAAAACACTTCTTCCGGCATGACAGCCTGCCAATCTCATTTCCATGCTGCCAAAATTCAGCCGCCACACTGAGGTCTCATTAAACATGCAAACATATTCTTTTGCACCTTTCCGCTTCTTCTCAAAATCAGCCTCACAAATGAGAACCTGCGAAATAATTCTCTGATCAATTATTACTTATGCAGCTGGGAAATACTTAATTCCGTTTGATGGGATGAAATTTCAGCCGCTCGTCTCGGAGCATTAGACGGTACAGTATGTTTTCAGGTGCCACAACTGGAGGTGGAATTTCAATATGTTCCCCGAAAAGAGGATTTGTGCTCGATGCCTGATTTTGTTTTGTGACGTCTCAGCTCATTATGGTCCCCGGACGGAGCTTCAGAGGTGTGGTGGGAAAACCCAGTGAAAAACCTGAGAGATTCACGATAACTTTGATGGTGTGCAAAGACGTCTAATATTTCCCATGAGCCTTGTGTGCTGCTCCACTTTTTGGGGAGCAAATTCAAAACATCCAAACAAAGTTCTTGTCCTTAATTGCTCCCCACTGAATTTTATCAAGGTTTGCCAATACCTCTTTAAAGACTTTTAATGTAATGATACTCCATTTGTGCGATTGAAGAAATGGCTTTTATCATTCTAATAAAGTAGGATTTGCCTGGAAGATTCACTTATTTTAAGAGTTTCATGGCAATAAATAAATCCACACATTTGGGCTGAAAGCATTACGGAGGAAAGTAATGCTGCAAGTGCCCACCTTAACACATACTGTATTTTTCATCGTCAGGTCAAATCAGAAGGCAATTAGAATTCATTGCGTTCCCCTACCTGGTCTCTAAGGGAATGTTGCTGTTCAGCACCCAGCTGTCATGAAGCTGTGCCTGGTCCGTGCTTGAACTGGTGTCTGGCCCCTGGACGCCCTGGCTGGCCTGACATCGCGTCGGCATGGTTTTCCTCTGCAGACTGACTTGGGTGTAGGGTGCCGGGCGGGCGCAGGTGCAGGCATGCGGGGGCGGAGGAGGCGGCGGCAACGGTCGAAATGTGAACTGACCACCTGGACTGCTGGGCAACTCTGGACAAAAGAGGTACGGCAGCAATAAACCTTTTATCGACGACAAGTTGCAAAAGTTGCAATTGCAAGTGACATTGATATAAGTTGAAAGCGTTATTGTCATATTTTTGACAGACATATATCAACTTGATGACTTCCATTGCCTCCTTTCATGCTTGGCTTTGATCCATTCCCAGCTTCCCTTTAAATGGATACTGGGCTGTCCACAGCACTGAGTCTTTTAAGACCTCACAGCTCTGACTTAATCCTACCCGCCAGCCCAAACCACCCATATGATGTTTATTATGAGATATGTAGCTCTCGCCAGCTAGCCAGCTGTAACCCGCTCACACTGGTAACCTCCGGGTCTAGCAGGAGCTCTTTCAATCCATCATTTAACCTTCTCTTGTGATAGAATTCCATCACACCCTCCTCCCTGCTGCCTCCTCTTCCTTCTCACATTAAATGCACATTTAGCCTCATTTTGGTCAAAATTTGTTTCTTGTGCTTCCATGCAAAAAAGCTTATATGTGCCTGTGTGTGTATGTGTGTGTGTGTGTGTGTATCTGCGTGTGCATAAGTGGGTTTGCAGTTCATCATGAATTCACATCTACTGTCCCAAGCCTCTTTTTCAGTAGTTCGGGGGACATCCCTTTCCATATGGTTGTATTCTGGTTCCGTGAACACGGCAGCAAAACACTGAGCTTTTTTCCCAAAGCACAAACTCTATGCAGGAAAGTTGGAAATAAATTAAATATTTGTAGCCCACCAGCCAAAGCAGTTGATATCTGAGTGCTGGGTCTTTGTAACAACTGTGCAAAATATTATCAATTATTAATATTATCAACTGAACTTGACAAATACATGTAAATAGTTAATCATCTTATTATCGCAAGCAGAAAATTCGGAATGTTACTAAATTGTTGATCTGTGATGAAACACACACACACACACACACACACACACACACACGCGTGCGCGTTGTGTTAGATATGGCCACGATCCTAGTGAGGATAAGCGGTTCAGAAAATGAAAACTATGTGTATGCCCTGACAGAAGAATATTACTAAAATGTTTAGTGTGGGAAAATCAGACATCTTTGGCCCATCTGAGGCCTCCATCTTAATTCCTGATTATTATTTCTTAACTTATCAGGGTGTGAATAAACTAACCAACCTTCGAGACAGAAAGCGTTACTTAGGGATGTGTTGATCATATATCAAGGAGGGTCCTCGGGACACAAAGAGACACCATCAAAGGAGACTATTGACTTCTGGTTAATAACAAAGTTTAAAAGGAAGGGATTGGAAAGTTCTCTTCTTCATATCAAGGGATATAATGTTCGGATTTGAGGCGAGGGCAAGTGCATAAGGACGTCTGTATATGCCAGTGCCGACGTTACCGTTCCAATCTTATCATCGGGTCAATTTGATCACCGCTGTTATCTTTTAATTAATTGGACATTCCCCCCAAAAATACAAGATCAACCTGATAACATTTCATTTTTGGCAACACTCCATCTTGAATCAGTCATGCAAGCAAGCCTCTACGTCCCACCGAGCATGTGCTATTTAATTTTGATGAGGATCAGGATGAAGGTGTGAGGACCAAAATTTATTAGACCTATGCATCCACGTGGAATCATAATAGCACCTCTGTGCATCCTCCTCCATGAACCAAGAAGTAGACTCTTTAAATAGAAGATAACTGGAAAAAAAAAACATGATGTCACTCATCATTAACAGTTTGGGCTTTGTGAAAATCTGCACTCTGAATAAAAAAAGGACTTGATTTCCGGTTGCACATGATTAAAACCTATAAAAATGACACTTAATTGTGTATTTTTGAGGATCATCGGTTTACCACATTTTAATCATTTGCAACATGTAGTTTTTGCAAATGATTTTGAAGGATTTTTTTTCAGTGTATGAAATGCAAATTTGGGTCCAGTATACTCCAGAAGCTCTGGAGGTTCTTGCACGTTAAAAAGCTAAAAATGAATCAATAAATAAAAATAATGTGGCACTGACAAAATGGCCTTAGGGGTTTAAATATAACACTCTATATTACTTTACTCTATATTGCATCTTGATTTTCATGGCAGTGCAAGCCTTATTTCGCCTGTTTGAGAATTTTTGGCAGATGTCTCTGTGCCATGCTGGGCATTTCGTCGTACCATGGACCCTTCCTTTGACACACCCCCTGGGGCATCTGAATATTTCGTGGCTGAAAGTACACTAAAATGAACGCCTGCTGCAACCACATTTTGTTGAACGTGATCGAGGTTCAAAGCAGATAGATTCTGAGCTCCGTGTGGTGGATGTAATGATGTTTCAATCAGGAACATGACAACAGCGTGCATGGACTCCAGCTGTCTGCTTCTGCCATGTCAAAGACTGCGCATCTCCCGCACGGCAATTTTGAAGGGAGTGAGAGGAGCCACTTCGACTGGCTGCTCATCACGTCGGCTGTGTTCACACCCACAGTTGAGCAAACTGTTCATTTGTGACTGCGCCAAGCTGCTTGGGTCTGCAAAACCAATACCAACACTTAGTGTAACCCGCCCCTTCGCACAGTGGGACCGCACTCCATACCAGACTTGTGTTGGGCATGAAAACACAGTCCATACTGTCTACATTGTGACAAGAATCCTCAGCAAAGCAACAGGACTGTCAATGGTCTACAAACATGTCATTGTGACAGCGACTATTATGAGACTATCTGGCTTTAGCAACAATGATACAGTTATGCTGACATTTACTACGCCTGCCCTGTATATATCAGTGCATTTCACATGAAGGTGTACAAATGTTCTTTTCTATCATCACACCGTTTGACCAAACGATCAGTTTTGTCATCACAGCTGATATGTCTTTGATGCATTCATGCCTCCATTCTCTGCTCCCTGACAGTTTTTTTTTTCATGGCAAGAGATGACTCATTTTACATTGTGTTTCAACTTCATGGTTTCACTGACACATGCAGTACAGTTCCACTCAACAGCCCTCCTCCATCGTGTTGCCCATGGCCATCTGCAGTGATGCACATTGCACACCCACGTGCGATGTTGTATTTTTTAGTACGCCTTGAACAGGTTTATGTTGAATTAGAACCATATGCCAACTTGTAGTTTGTGGACCTATTTTCTCGTGGCTTGTTTATACCAAATCAAATGAGTAGATTAAAACACAGCTCATCAGTTTTAGCTGAAGCGTACTCATTTAGAGCTGATAAAATGGGAGCAAATGCATTTGTTTTATCATCTAGAGGTGCTGTTTCATCAAAAGTAATAGATGTGGGGGAAACAAAGGTTATTTTTGTCTGAACCATTTTGAAATACTAAACGTGGGCCGCTTGCATAAAAAGAATAGAATATTTTTAGACTACACTACTACATTACGTGTTGTGTTATGCACCAGAAGCTTTAATTCTCTCCTATTCATCATCAACATCTTGGAGTCCTTAGAGCCCTGATGCATATTCTTCTGCTCCCATTTTTCCCCTCTTCCATCCATCCATCCATTTTCTGAACCGCTTAATCCTCACTAGGGTCGCGGGGGGTGCTGGAGCCTATCCCAGCCGTCTTCGGGCAGTAGGCGGGGGACACCCTGGATCAGTTGCCAGCAACTGTTATGCTGATACATTTCATATTACTACATTAAGTGAACCACAATTACATAAGATTAAGAAATGTAATCCAGACAAGACAATAAACAACATCAATTTCATTTCTGTGAACAGTAGCTCATTTGCAGAGGTGTTTTTTTTCTATATCTGGCTGTGTGATAGGTGTGAGGCACAATGACTTGTGTGTGTGTGTGTGCGCGTGTGCATGTGTGTGTATATGTATATATATATATATATATATATATATATATATATATACTTTATTTATTTTTAACTAAGCAGGCATCAGGCAGAATCCACATAACACAAAAACAGCACTTTCAGGAGACCCTCAAAACAACCATTATCATTGCATCATTAGTCAAAGTGAGCAAGAGCAAGCAATTTTAAACACTTTATATGTGTCAGTAGTTTGTAAACCCCCACTTGTGTGGACTGACATTCATTCCAGATTAGTTTTTTTCAACCGATGCCATTATTCATTTACTCAGCTTGGTAAAACAGATACACCCGTGTTTAGTCCAGTTTTTACAACTTCAATTGTTTCTGATGGTTCGGGAAAGTGGAACTACAAAGTTCTACACTGGCCATGGAGGACCTGGGCAAAATGTAATTTTGGCGAGTGTGATGCCACAGGAGGTATGGGTCAGCAGATGGTTTGAGAAGGCTATGCTGAGGCAGCTTTGGATCCCCACTCCCAAAGACCCACGTGCTAACTGTCTGAATCTATTGCATCACAATCTCAACTATTGTGTTCTAACCACAATAGATGTTGTCTAACGGTGTCCAACTGACACCGACCACAAGTTGGACTGTTCCAGATGTAACCTATATAATTCTGCCGTGTCCGCCAGAGGGGCACAAAACATTTCCTCAGCTAGCTTGGAGTTCAGAAACATCAAGTCAACTCTGTGGGTAACAGATAGAGGCGGGGGGGGGGGAGGGACCATTACAGCTTCAGAAGACATCCGTGACAGTGTGGAGCATCTTTGCCCTGAGGTTCCTCTGAGACTTAGCCCTCCAGAAGCGGGACTTTGCAAAGTCGCTTATGAGATATATCCCAGCAATCATCAGCTTTTGGTTATATATGGGACATATATGAAGGAAATAATTTAAAAACCTGGGGATTTAGTTGAGGGAAAGAAACTGGTAACAGCAGATATTTAGGCACATTAGTCGTGCATCACAGTAGGTGGACCGAAAATTGCACTCAAACTGCATATTCATTAAAATTGTGTTAATTATAATCAAGTCGGCTCTGCCAGGAAACACATGCAGATACACTTTGGTAAAGCTCAGTGCCAATGCTGCAAACAAATGACATGGGTAAGGGAAGGAACAACAGTCATGCTTCTGTTCTTAAGTTTTGAGCTGTCTCCCTGCGTGTTCAGTATTAGAAAGTACATTGACTCGACAGCTGATTTTGTTTAGATTTGTTTATTTATTTACCTTAAACATTAAATAAAGAGGCTGTAATACTTACAATAACATGTTTTCCATCTATCATGATTCTGATCTTATGTGTCAGAGGAGGGACTTCCCTCCAGCGAGCACACCTGCTGCCACGGTTTCATCAGTTAGCCATGTATTTAAGGACTGCCTAATTGTCAATTCTGCGTCGGATTATTGTCCTTGTTTGCTGTATATGCTGAAGTGTTGTTTTCGAGACCGCTCGATCTCATCATTGTCGTTTTTTGCTCTCTAGTACCTTGTTTGTAAGTATTAATTTTATTTTTGTCCTTGATCTCGCGCTTGTTTTGTTTTCGTGTTAGTGGTCCCTTGTCATTTCGTTTACATTCTCAACTTACCTTGCCTTGTGCAAGCACGTTTTGTTTTTGCCTTGTTTTTCCTAGTTCCTTGTTACCAGCAATTTCTGGTCTCTCTAGTAAATAAATATTTTTTGTTACGAATTTTGTTTTTGCCTTGGTTTGTGGGATCAAATCACCATTCAGTTTGTCCACGAACTGTAATACCATCTATCTATCAATCTATTAAAAAACGACAACATTCAACATTAATGTTGAACCATCCAAGTAAATCACCACATCACCCAACTCACTCAAAAAAAACTTTAAAATATCTTTAATCTTTGAATGTTATGTTTAAATTGACACTACTCCACTTCACAATTGACTCACATTTAATTGTAGCACAATTTATTCCACTTTTCTGCTTGGATAAAATAAATATCACAGAAAAGGTCAAACAACCGAAATTAGATGTTGCTATCTTTTGTCTTCCCTTCCCTTCTTGATGAATCATCTTACTATCACTGACCCGTTGTACATTATAATTTGTCCTCATCTCATCAAACATTGAAACCGAATGGCTCATTTCATTGTCGTTGAGGAAGTTCGCACAACAATAATGATATCGATAAAAATAATAATGTTTGCAGGTTAACGGGGAGTGATATTGCTAATGATCATATGTTGGAAAAGGCATTGCAGAAGATGATTTTTCTGACAACAGTGGCGAAGATAATAACAACAATGATGATGAAAACATTGGTAATAACAGTACCGGCAGAAACACTGATAATTGTATTGATGACATGCGGCTTAGAGGGAGCAATTAGAATAGAAACAGCCATTGATTCATCTCCGCAGACACGGGGATAAACGTTAGGAACTCCATTTACCAAAGTGACACAGTCATATAGTCCAATTAAAACCAGAAAATTCAAATGAAGAAACTGTGGGCGCACAGCTTCTTCCTCTCTTCCCCAATCGATTTTCATACAGAGCATGATAATTAGCAGCCATGCGTCATCTGGCTTTTCCATATCACATTCTACTATGTGCACGGCTGCATGTTTGTGTGCTTGCGCATTTGTGTAATTGCTTGCTTGGAACCCCCATCTTCAAAAAAAATTAAACAATTCCACAATCATGTTTAGGCTTCAGGTGATTCTGAAAGTAGCTTTTCTCTGGAGAAGGCATAGAACCCTCCAGAGCCAGAGTTCTAAAGCGAGAAGCTTAGGATAACTCATCCCCAACACCCCCATCATCATCACACACACACACACACGCACATGCACACGCAAACGCACACACACAGACACACAGACACACACACACACGTTGAAAAAAAAACAATTAATATGCTCAACAAGCTCCGTGCGTGTATGCAGATTCTGGCATTGCAAAGAATTCACCCTAACTGCCCCGTGTTGCTTGGAGTAAGCATGTAAATTAAAAAATTAAATAAATAAAAGAGTTGCGGCAAAGGTTAACCTTGAAAATAATGTGGCTCAAACCTATTTTTGACAATTTGCAATTGTGCACTCCTGCGAAACAAAACACAAAAAAACACAATACACAGAATGTAAATATTCTCTGTCAGTGGTAACGGGAACTCCTTTTTTTTTTTTATTCGACTTACATCACGCTAGTGTACCTAACTAAATAATCCATGAATATATAAGTTTATGTATGAGAACATACACATAAATTTGGTGCCATTGGTGGCACGTGATTATACAGTGGTTGCAGTGATGGTTATTTGCATCAACAGTCAGAGGATAATGCAAATATTTTGAAATTGTAAATGGTTGAGACTCAAGAAGTGAAATATTGGCATGACCGTTGTAGTTCACGTTCGGATTTTATATGCTTCACCTCCTTCTCTCTCGCTCTTGCTCTCCGATGAACACACGCTACATCTCCCTCAACCCCAAAGCAATCACAACAAACACACAAAGAGTATGGAGGATTATTGCTTTCACTCACATGCAAACATAATATTTTTTGTGACTCCCAACACTAAAACTGTAGAAAGTAGCTGGGCTTGACAGCAAACAAACCAATATGAAGAGATTCCTTGCAGGCTAAAAAGAGAGAATGCAATCTTGACAGCTGCATCACCAGCAATGAGACAGCGAGCGAGCGAGCGAGTGAGAGAGAGAGAGCGAGAGAGAGAGAGAGAGAGAGATGGTAATTAGAATGGGCTCGGAGGAGAGACAGGCAGTGGAATGAATGCAAATGAATTCAGTGATCTGGCAACGTGCTACACAACCACACATTTCATACCGCATTCCTTTTAGACAGGAAACTACTGGCACAAACAGAGCAGGACTGCACAGTAAACAGTGAGTGACATGACTGGTTGGCACACGCATGTCAACATTGCGCACGAGTAAACACGGGCGCGCACAAGAGTGTGGATAGACGGCAAATCATCGGGCCTGAAACAAATACTAGCCCCACGGTGCATAAAGAAGCATGCAGATGGAAACACACAAAACCACAGAGGCACAGTGTGCTAATCCCTGTAAATACCAAAGTGTCACTTGTGAAAAGAGAAAGGGGTGAGCATGTTTGCTCCAAGCGAACAGCCATAGCATGTCCCAGAGCAGAATAAACAAAACCTTCTTAATTGGTGTCGATTTGGAATGGAGTGATGATTCATCATGCGGCTCTCGCCAGTAGAGTATTGGAAACCCAATCATTTCTAATCCATATGACCTTGACAAAGGGCTCGGCGTTGGACGAGAACTCCTTCTGCTTGCGTTCTCTGACAAAGTCACACCATTGAAAGTGACGTTACGCCTCGTTGGAAATGTAATCCACCAAAGTCAGATTCACTGATTACTCGATCTCAGGCGGCGGCAAATCTTTATGAAGCACTCAATTCTCCACACGAGTCATAAATCAGAGCACTATAAGCTTTCCGTGTCAATGATGGCACACCACAGACACTATCTCCATATGATGCTCCTCGAGTCAATAATTCCCATTAAATCAGCAGCACCGCATTCAACGTTAAGACGTACACCTGTGTTTTACCTCAAATCACCTCCAGATCTGTCACTTATCCTCAGCTACAATGCTCAACTCGGATCAGTCAGTCTCCACTGAAGGAGAAAAAGGTCATCCGTGATGGGGTCCCACTCTTTGCCAGCCACTGCTATAAATGAGTCTGATTAACGCATTCCTCTTTCTATCTTAAGCAGGCATCGGAGGCCAACTTCAGGCTTATTACGGCATGCATAATGCATGCTCCATCTCCACTGAGATTACAGTATGTAAATCGAAGCATTTAGGGAACATGGGCATTGTGGATAAAAAGGCAAGACTGTATGAATGTGTGAAGACGCAACCCCCCCACCAAGAAAAAAATGGTCCAAAACAGACGGAACATGTACAGTAATAGAGACCGATAGAGATGTGGATGTTGAAAGACAAGAGTGGAGTGGAAGCGGAAAGAGATGCATCTTTAGTACCACCTGCAGACTCGCCCGGTAGCCATCTTGCGGTCAATGAGGTGAATGCAGCCAACGCCCCGGGTCAGCTTTAACACAGTCCAATGACAGGTCTGCACTTGCCCTCGATTGCAACAACACCTTGCCGTTCCACTCCACCAACTGCACCGACCACACCAATCACAACGCCAGGCCACGCACACTTTCGTACACCGTTGACCCACTTCCTCTTCCCTGCTCACCGTCTTTAAATCACACACACCAGGCGAAGCTTAACAAATGTGGGAACAGATGCTCCACATCAGACTGCAGTTGCCCTCTGCTCTTCGTGTGTCTCCAAAGAGACGGAGGAATACTGTTAGCAAAGTCCTTTGCTGTCTCAATACAGGCCTCCATTTTAACACATGCACATGCACACACGCGCGCGCACACACACACACACACACACACACACACACACGCACACACGAATCATTTATTAATTTTTCTGCCAGCAGGCGCCCACAAAAATTCACTGACAATTTACATACTGCTTGATATCACTATGATTGCAATTACCTCCTGCTTACTCTCAAAAAAATAAATATTAAAACATACTGTGACACACGGACAAACATAATAGTTTTTGTCATTTTCCTATATGCGCCTGGTGGAAATGAGAAAATTAGTGCAGTCACTCAAACAAGCATGAATTCATATAATTGAAAATGATGTTGATAAATTTGATGCAATAGGATGCTGACACATAAAGGCTTCGGTGTATTTATCAGTATTTCCTTCTTTATTATTTCATGCACAGATTCAGATAAGACTGGCAGGAAGACAAAGGCTTGGCTGGTTGGTGTGTAATTTTTCACAGATTATGCTGTGAGTGAGTGTTTAATATTCTCACCCGATCCATGTGCTGTGCCTGAATTTCATACCATTACTGGAAAAAAAAATCAACTGCTTATAATCTGAAATAAGTTACTTGAAGAAAGCTACTCGTTGCACTGAACTGTATAATATATTTATTGTGTAAATGTAGGGCAAAACACAAAGAATGCAGATTGGAAATATTGTTTTCAATCATTTAAAATTTATCTGTTACTGTGCGTGACTTTCTCATTGACTATTTTGTATTAAAAGTTGTGCATTGTCCTTTTAAACACATTTGACTTGACACTAAGCTTCAGGAGTATGTGAATTTGACAAAAGGAATATTCAGCCATGACTATATATAGTTCTGGCCATTGAGCAACTGGCTTGCCTAGAAGGGAAACCAAGAAGTCAGTCCAAATAAACATCAACAATTCTACGCAGATCGCAAAGCAGCAGTGATGGCGAAGGTGCATGTGGCACAACAAAGAGCATTTGTTTTCTCGGAGCATCTGACGCACGTATGCTCACGCAGTAACACGGATTTACATTTTTTGGCACTGGTGATGCAGTGGCACATGCTCAATCAAACTAATTGTGATTATTATGTCTTCCACAATCATCCAACCCTACTTGCCGTTATCAAATAAAATGTACTTACAATTAACTACCGGTAGCTTTTGTGAAGTAAATGTGGCTTGATTACATTCATTTAGGGGAAAAAAAAAACTATATGTGCGATATTTCCTTTTTTTCACAGGTGATATAAATTTGACTTAATGTGGTTTGAAAATTAGAATTACCGGTACTTTTTTTTAAGTTGGTGTACTCATTACAATGAAGTAAGCAGTGCTTGTTTTGTGTTCATAAATACTACCAGTACCACAAAGCATGCTCCAAAGCAATTTATTCTACTTACCGGTATTTATTTTAATGTTTGGATAACCTTGGAATCAAGGGTTATCTGAACATTGAAATGTGAGGCTTATGTTATATATACTTCTACTTCTACTTGTATTTTAGACAAAACACGGTTCTGGAGGCAGCCCACAATAGAGCATGAGACACCACATTTCAGAATGGTAAGGACAAAACTGTCAGTAATACATATTTCATGGAATGAAAAATGCTTACCATTGTACTGTATGTAAATTAAGGGAATTTCTCTTCTTAAGACCGACATGTATTTTGCTGCCCTTAAACTGTGCATTTAGCTGCGCGTTTGGTCATTGTAAACTTATTCCGAATACTTTCTTCAACTTTCAACAGAAAGCAGAGAAGGAATAGGTCGCCTCTGATTGGCACACAATTCCGCCTGTCTGATCGAGAAAATATGCTCAAGGCTGATCACTGTAATTGAGCAAATTAAGATCGAACATTTTTCAGAGGCTTGTATGACACATGACTCGAGTCATGACTCAGACATGAAACGATACTGTCATGATTCTGGTTTTGTTTGGGTTACATTTGGTTTTGTTTCAGTTTACCATGATGGTTCTGTTCCGTTTGTGACCAAAAGGGGGCATTGGAGGGGGGCTGCTCATCCAGCGTCGCACCTCTTGGTCATCGTGTCATTAGCTTTTTTTGTTCAAAGGACTGCCACGCCGACCACTCGGATCAGACCGTTGCGTTCCCGTCATGGTTTTTTGCTTCTGTCATGTTTTTTGTTTGTCATAGTGCTGTGTTTTGTTGTTACTGTGACTATAGGGGATTTTCAGGACTTTTGTTTGTTATTTATTTTGTTTGCTCAGTATGCCTTGTAAGTGTTTTTGTTAATATATTTGGTTCAGTACACCCTGCTTCTCCGGCCTCCCTGCTTTTGGTTCCACTACCATCACGCACAACCACGACATAATACCACGACAAAAACTTAAAACATCAGTAAAAGCATGTAAGATAATACCTGAATGCTAAACAACTTCTAAATCATTTTACTTGCACCTCCATGATATGTCCGTTTTTATAGACAATTGATTAGATTTTTGTAGCTATTAATATTTATTGCACTGAGTGATTTGGTATTTGAAAGGTCTGACTGTATTTGAATGCATCTCGTGTCAATGTTTAATGTTATGTCCTTGTTATGACAAAAAGGTTTGAGCTACAAATGTTGAGTTTATGACAAATGATCATCACATGCATCTGCCTGTTATATGGTGATTAGCCTTCAACTCACACAACACATTTCTGCGTTCAGCTCAACCGGCCATACACATATAGAATAGTTTTATAACAGTAGCTCCCGAGAGTATTTAAAATTTCATATGGAACACTGGATGACAAGCGCAAAGGTCTCAGATGTCAAAATGCGGAGCGGGTCCTCGGTGAATGGGAGAGGGCTGAATGGGGCGCTGTCATTTATAAAGCAAATGGTGCTACTTAAGTTCGGTAGCCGTTAACGTGGCACAGTATGCATCCAGACTAAATTATTCATTCATTCATTAATTCGTCTTCCTAACCGCTTGATCCTCACTAGGGTCGCGGGGGGTGCTGGAGCCTATACCAGCTGTCTCCGGGCAGTAGGCGGGGGACACCCTGAATCGGTTGCCAGCCAATCGCAGGACACACAGAGACGAACAACCATCCACGCTCACACTCACACCTAGGGACAATTTAGAGTGTTCAATCAGCCTGCCATGCATATTTTTGGAATGTGGGAGCAAACCGGAGCACCCGGAGAAAACCCACGCAGGCCCGGGGAGAACATGCAAACTCCACACAGGGAGGCCGGAGCTGGAATCGAACCCGGTACCTCTGCACTGTGAAGCCGAAGTGCTAACCACTGGACTACCGGGCCGCCCCCTGACTAAATTAGATTGTAGGAAATGTATTTTATTAATCCAGGAGCAATTTCACACGACGGGCTTTACCTTGTGCGCGCAGTCTGACAGACAAAAGTACAGGTAGCAGTATTAAAACATGAACTCGCGCTAGTGCTATTGGATTAATTTTTTACCAGCACACACTGAAAAGTTGGACACATTTGCAAGAATATTGGGCACACTGTCGAGCCCTGAGTAACTCTAAAAAAAAAACCCTCCCACTTTCAACTCACTTCAATTTACATAAATAATTGAATTGAATTAAATGTAATATCACCCTGTAAAAACTACTACATTTCAATGAATACAATAAAACAATATCCAAATCCTTTTTTGAAGTGCCCTCTACTGAATAAATGGGTGAAAAAAACAACCGCCCAAAATAATAAACAGCACAAGGATACACTAGCAACCTTAATTTTCATCCCAGCCACCCATGAGAAAATGTGATACTGTCTTCTACCTCGCCCATTCCTTTCAGTAGCTACAATAAGGAGTAAAAAAAATACAGTGTCAGATTAAAAAAAAAGATGCAAAACTACAAAAAGACCTTCTGAAATGGTAAATTGACAAAAGGCAACCTAAAAATAAATGCACAGTATACTGTAAACATTCACACTTAATGAAAGTTCGAGAGACAAAACAGAAGAGGAGAATGAGACAGGACCCAGTCTTAATGTAGTTTGTAATTGTAAGTGTTGCTCTTTAATAAAAGCCAGCGGTATTTGGTCAAGCTAATAGACTGGGCTCTCTAAATCCTGCCTGCTATGCATTATTCAACAGTCATTAGCTATCACCTCATCTGGGAGGCTTTATGAGTTCCATCATCGGCTGGGGCCTCGGATAGTCACACTGGAGAGGTGTGTAGGGAGGGTAGAGGAGGAGATTAACTCTGGAGGGACGGAGAGAGTTTTGCAAATACGGGTATGAGGTCAAGGGAGATTCAGAATCAAAGAGGAAGGCTGACGAAAGTTGGGTGTGATGCGGCACAGGTGAGGCTCTGTGATATGGAAATGAATACGAGTATGGGAAGATATGGCTGGATGAAAGCCAGAGGTCATATGGCAGACATATGAAAATGGGAAGGCTGATGCGGGGAAACGAGAACAAAAGTGACCAACGGAAGGTTGTGCAAGTACAGCAAGGTGGATGGAAATAGGTGTCAGATGTAAGCTTTGGGTCAAGGCTAGGCCAGAGAGAGCAGCACAGAATGAAAGAGAGATGCCAGGCAGAAGTGGCATTTTCTCTTGGCCAGGCACATATATGTCAGGTTGTCCTTCGCGCTGTCCTCTCAACCTTTTCTCCTTTCAATCCTACTAACCTTCTTCTCAAATGGCTCCTTCCACTCCACCTCTTCCTTGCCTTTCTTCATCTCCCCAGAGCAGTGCCAGTTGTAATTTTGCTTTCAGTGATGAGAGATGGCCTCGGAACACATGGAGATGCTTACCGTGGTATCAGTGGCCAACAGGAAGACAGCCAAGACAAGGATGCCTGTGCGCGTGCATGGGCGTGAAGGTGCGCGTGCGCTTTTAAGTGCAGCTACACTTCTGAGTAATGGCTGTTTAGCAGCTTTGCCAGCCTTGTCCCAGGACTACCAGTTCGCCTGACCCTCTACCCCAGCCCAAGGACACGCTCATGTCTCTGTAATTAAAACACAACCTTGACACGCGTGCATCCTCCACTCTACACATCGTCGCAGCCTGCAAGGTCTTCATCTTAAAATAGCCGAGAAAAGGAACACGTAAAGCCCTCATTCCCCAAACTAAACACCCCCTTTAAAATCCACTCTGCGTTTTCAAGGCAAGCAGCTCCCAGGCAAAGTGTCTCTATCCGCAGGCAGATTCACAACAATAAACAGGTGCCCCACGTTTTTATGAGATGTATTTATTTTTGCACACCCTTTGTAAAAGAATAACATTGTTGCTCTGAGTTTGAAGATTCTTCTTTGTTATTTCCTAAATGAAAAAAAAAAACAGAAACAACACAACTAACATACTCGCATCCTTCTCAGTGATGATGACAAATCTACTCAGCTCCTCCATATTTGCACCGGAAAATAGGAAATCCATACTACATTCTGTACACGGGGCACCACGTTGTTTGGAACCTATTGCCATGGATCACCTAGATCCTGCAGTAAAATATAAAAATAAAAAGATGTGGGCACATTTTATATTGATGGAAGACAAAAAAAAAAGAACACAGTTGTTATAGTTTGCCTTTAACAAACTTCAGTGGACATCACTCATGACATACGGAATAGAGTCTCTTCGTTTCTCCTCTAACAGACAATTTAGCATGTTTACTTCCTCGTTAAGTGCATGAGAGACTGATTGAGGAATCCCAAGGAGGCAACGGCGTCCTGTCACGGCAGGTTACCAGTGCGACATGATTTAATGAATCCGTCTGTCAGAATACCGAACAACCGACTATCAACACAAAAGATGGTCTGCGCACACACAAGCTCTCTCACTGAGCATTTGTCAGCATTCGAGTTATTGATCGTGCGCGCGCGTGCACACACACACACACACACACACACACACACACATTTAACCTTCAACATTTGTCATGTGAAATCACACAGAGATGTACATTGACATGCACAATTTAGTTGAGCTGGACCCATGCAGCGTATTCAATCAGTCCCTTATGTCTCTCCAAACAAACAAATAAATCCACAGAGATGAAAATCGGTGCTGGCAGTGCAAGAACGCTTATGTTTCCCATGATGAAGCTACAAATCCAAACTTTATTTGATGAGGTTCCTCCATTACTCCCACAAACCAAAATAAAACGTCCCAAAAGTTAGCCAGGGGCTGATTTCTGTCCTCTGCTGCCTCATGAATAAGGGGCACAATAACAGCCGTCAAACATCAGGCATTGGCAAAAGCTCGTATTGTATATTCCCTCCCATTTTACCTTATTGGCAAGCCCGAGAACTCTGCTTAGCATTAGTCTTTGATTGTGCCACTCAAAAACCAATTCTTTCCTCCTCTCTTAAACCCGCTGCCTATGTTCATGTATATAAACGTGCACTTGAGACCACAAAGTTTTGATATGAACCTGAATGATCTGCTAATACACTTTGGCTTTGCAACCTATTATTTCAGATTGGAGTACCATTTTCCAAGAATGGCCTTTCACACTGGCCTTGAAAATAGCCTGCTTCTTTACAAATACGGCTCTTTGTGGCCATAATATGATAAGCTGCAGAGGACATTGTAGCTCTCTCCACTGCTAATATAGTTTGTATGGATTGTCTGAAGGGTAAGGATACAGGGAGCGCAGGGATCGATAATTAGAGTCTGTCTGGAGAAGAGGAACCATGCTGGGAGACGGTTAAATGTTCAAAAGCTGCAAATGCTATCTGGAAGCTCCAAATGCCAGGAATCCAGCGATATTGAGTACTTCTTCAATGCTTAATGTTCAAGCTGGGCGATGTTTTATGTTGAGCGCCTGTGCCCGAATGGAGCTTGTTGAAGATTTGTTGTAGATATCTTATACAGGATGTGTGACACCGTATTATGTAAGGCACATCTTTTAGTCCATCGTGCGCCACTCAAGACCAAAGCCCGACTGGGCCTTGCTTCCATCCAGTTGATGTCAAAGCATTGCTCTAAATATAGAATAGGATGTCCTTTGAGAAAGAGGGGGAAGAGGGTCCCGGATTTTAGTGGCTTCATTTGCATGTGAGAATCCTTCACTTAAGCCCATTTGAATCACACACATGAGCAGCTACACACACTCACTGTGGGACATCCACACAACTTGCGAGTACACGACTACACACAGACACATTCTGCCCCCTATTTCTAGAGACCGAGGACATTAGCACGGCATCTATTTCTGGATGCCCATTAAGGCGGTAAAACATTTAAGAATCGCCCAGACTGATTCCTACTGTCAGAATTAGCCGTTCTTTCCCCATTTTCCTTGTGCATGTAAAGAAAAGATGACACGCGGCTTGTGACAGAAACATGTATTTGGTGGCGTTTCACATTCGCCTATTTGAGCAGATCCAGGCGTACCCACCGAATAAATGGGGTGGAAAAAAAGTTGAAGGGTGGTGTTTCTTTACAAAGTGGGTCAGTTTTAATAAAAAGAGATTTGTTTTATTTTCTTTTTTTTATTCTCGATGGACTATAATAAAACTCTCAATTGCATTGGTGTTCTTTTGTGCGTGTTTGTGTACCATGCACGGAAGTGAAATTGTGGCCATTAAAAAAAGGGAGAAAATTACTTGCATCACCAGGTCACAGAATTAGTTTGATTATCGAGGTTGGCACATGCCAGAAAACGGAAACGCATTGTTGGAAATACAACGCAGCCTGACAGTGACTTGCGTGAATGCAGTGACACACACATAGGCTCACTCATATAATCTGACATGTAAGTGTGGCTCCCATCTCTGTTCTATGCATAAATATAAAATTTTCTGTGCGGTAAGGACTAAAAGCATGAAAGCAGAAATGGTAGGCTGCTTTAATGTGAAATGAAAGACTCCTCGCAGCTCTTCGAGCCCCAACAAGCCTGACGATTCTCAATTTTCAGAGAGAGACTGTTGCATATGGGTACACTGATTGCATTCATACATCTGATTATGGCATACAGGCTTTGACCATCCACCCGCATGCGTCTACTTAAATTCCAAGAAATAGCCACAGCATTGCCAGGAGCTTTATGTCCATTGCTAAGCAACTACTTGTTGCTCGAATGCTTCTATGCATCCATAATACTAAACGGTATTATATTAAAGAAATGCCTGTGCAGTCGGACCTTCTAAATTTTCTAAATATTCTAAAATGCATAATCTCTCCCTTTTGAATTCAACAACCTGTACTATACTTATAATATAAATAGGGAAGAATCACAATCATGTTTGGCAGCACAGTGGATGTGTGGTTTGCGCTGCTGCCTGACAGAAAGAAGTTTGAAACTGAAGCCATGTTGGCTTGAGCGTTCTAGAGCAGTGCTTCTCAGATTTTACACAGCACATGTACAGAGCTGTTGTGCTGCGCAACAAGTCCAGTTTTTTTTTTTTTTTGGGGGGGGGGGGGGAGCTCGGACTTGACTACTTGGCATTTGACTCGCAAAATATTTCGAGCGACTCGACCAAGTCAAACTTCATATCTATTCCTGAAATTTAACATCTTCCTTAAAAAAAATCTTGAAATGTTTTTTTTTTTTTTTCAGATGATCAAAATAGCCATCTGATTGTTTGCAAGGGTATCAGGGAGAGGACATCATGTTCATTTATTAGATTTAACTTTGGGGCCGTTTTGTAGCCGCCTGTCACTGCTTGGTGAGTTTAGCGGCTCCACAATCTCCTCTTTATCTCCTGTACCTCCTTTTTTTATCTGCACATTCGGTTGATAAAGCCAAGGGTTCCATGCCAACTAAAGAAGAGTGTTGAGCATCATGAAATTTCTCTTATTTTGTGGTCATGAAATTTGTATTTTTCTGTCTTCAGGTTTACTCTTGAACTCATCTTGACTTGGACTTGGACCTTTTAGACTCAGACTTGACTTGGACTCGGACCTTTGTGACTCTGAATTGACTTGGACTCCATAAGGGTGGGCTTGAATACAGACCTGCAAGTATTGCCTGGAAATACTCACACGAATACTCCAAGTACTATCATACAATAATGACCAACATTAATATACAACAGCATCGCTAGTGGTGACCAACGACTTTCGCACAGACGTGTACGTTTAAAAGTTCATACAGTATCTCAAGCGACACATACAAATGTGAATGGTTTTGATAAAACTCACTTCATTCGGCTTGGTTTTGATAAAACTCACTTCATTCGGCTTTAGATATCAGCACACTCTGAACACCTTCATGACACCATTTTGAGTGTGCTGCATATTGCTCTTGATATATAATAGTATTTGTCTACTTTGCTGAGTTTCACGCCTGTCCTGCCTTGCTTATTATTTTATAACATATTGCTGTTGTCTGTATTAACAATGAAATATATTTCACATGAATGAAAATCTGAAGAGTTGTGACTCACCTCATTGTCATCTGTTTTGGTGTGAAATCCTACTCAAGTCCTGTCTTAATAGGATCTACATTTTACTCGTGTTGAGTTGCCTTTAAATATCAGGGCACTCTTTAAACCTTTATGACTCCATTTTGAAAGTGTGCCGAGTATTCATATTGACTGTGAAAATGAATTTCCACTCCAAGGATCGTAAAATAACGGAATAGAGGATGCATGCGTATTTAGCGCACAGTTCTAAAATCGGTTGTTCAAATCCAGGGTCCGGCCCCCCAGTGTGGCATTTGCATACTCTCCCCTTGTACCTATACATTCATTCATTCATTCATTCATCTTCCGTACCGCTTGATCCTCACTAGGGTCGCGGGGGGCGCTGGAGCCTATCCCAGCTGTCTCCGGGCAGTAGGCGGGGGACACCCTGAATCGGTTGCCAGCCAATCGTACCTATACATCCATTTTCTATTCCGCTTAACCTCACGAGAGCCGCGGGCGTACTAGAGTCTATATCAGCTGTCTTCAGGCAAAAGGCAGGGTACACCCTGAACTGGTTGCCAGTCAATCACAGACCACACCCCCATACACCGAAGATTCAAGATTCTCCACATACGTCCAGTGGACCAGACTAAGGTGTAACCCGTCTCATCTGGAACAGACTCCTGATCATCCATAACCCTAATGAGAATGAGCGGTGTAGTATCCATCCACTTTAGTGATCTTCAAGCGCGTTCCGGCTTGTCAATATTATCCTTTAAGGTGTTTTTTTCTCGATGTGCCTTCCCCAGAGGGGGAAGTCAATACCCAACAACAATACAGGCCTGACCTGTGAGCAAACCTGGCCCATTCTTCCTTTCATCTTCAAACGTACATTAATTTCCTAGCATTCCACTTGGCTCTCTCCTATCTGTAAAAGTGGCAATTGGGTAGATTTGGACAGGGATTTGGAGATGATAAAAATAAGAGATGGGTTCACATATGATGCTTTACCACAACTATAACAACGCGGCTTGATGGGTGATATGTCTGGCATGCTTCACTTGAGAAAGGATGCGATGTCTGTTTTTGTGCATTAGCTTGAGGGTAGGTCGGTGAGATGGATCTGTTTCCGTGGCAAGAAAGATGATGACAGCAGCATGCAGTCTGTTATTTCACATACATTCCAGTTTGTTTGTTTTTTCACGCAGACATTCTAATTCAGTTTATGAGTACATTTTCCTTGCATAGTATTTTTATATTATAATGAAGTCACTCAAGGGTTGAGGAATGGACTTGCAACCTCGAGTTTGGGAGACAGCCACAAAAGCACCTGAGCCAGGCCACTCATAATGCATGCTAGTGTATTGGAGGTATCAAGCAAAGTACTCGTAATTTGAGACCCATTTTAGAGGTACCCTTTTGGAGACAGCGGATATTTACTAACACTGAGTACGTGGGATGACTCAGGTGCTAAAGTGGCTGTTTCCCAATTTGAAGGTTGTGGGTTCATTTCTCAACCCTTGAGTGAGTTTGTTTTGTTAAATTAAAAATATGCACGGAAAAATCTTCAAATACTGGATATTCAACGATTCAGATTTTTATGGTGTGCACATTTCACGGACCAGTCACATTCAATAGAACAGCACTGAGAAATATTTTTGTTTTACTTACTATATATTGCGCCTTAAACCACAGCTTGTAGACATACCATCGGCCCTAAATCAAGTAGTTTTTTCATTACTGAAAGTTTCAACAGTAAATGAGTTTAACCTAATGGAGGATAAGAAAAAAACAAATGGACACAATACAATAAAAACTAAAATGTAATTTTAGTATTGCTGTGGGGGGAGGTCCAATCGCCAATTTTGATCCACAACTTGGACTGATATTTTGGCATGTACTTTAAATGTGTCTGACTCATTTGTGGTCAACGGTAGCAAGTGTGTTAACCTGGATTAGCGAGAAAACATAAATCATGCCTCATTTTTGCGGGGCACAGTCTTCAGTCCCCTGAGCGCATGGGTGCCCAAACTTTTTGGATCGAAGATCTACTTTTCGATCAACTAACCTCCCGGGATCTACCTTACCGTGCAAACGCACACACACACGCATACACACACACGCGTGCGTGCACGCCATGATGAGAAACAGCCTGAAACTGAGGCATGCGACGCACTTTTGCAGCCTGTTAACTATCGTAGCTCACACGTACCGTTTTAAAGTGCTTCCCTGGGCCCTCCTAGATTCCTATTCTTTTCTCATGCCTTTGGTGAATTGTACAGGAAGCAAACTCTGAATGAGAATCATGACGATAAAAGATAGAGCGCAACAGCTCTGATCACAAGCTGCAATTGCAAACTGCTGAGCGCTAACAACTTCCGGTGACGTAATCACGCGCCACCATAAATTTAAGATTTACCTGCATTATTTTATTTTTAAAATATTTTTAAGTGAAAATTAGACTGATAATATGATTAGTGTGCAGTGTATATTAACACAAAAAATATATTAATAACATGTACAAAGACACGCAAATGGTTGTTTGTTTGTTTTTCTTCTCGACACTCCTCGGATCTACTTGGGACCTGTCTTAGATCTACCGGTAAATCAGGATCTACCTAATGGGCACCCCTGCCTTAGCGTCAGTAGCCTCTCATCTTCTTAGAAACCTGTGCCGTTGGAAGATGTTTCATCAGGTTGGTAATTCTGAACACCTACTTTTTGTCCTGGGTCATTTGATGTAATCATACATTTTCTAAAAACGCTATCATAGACTGACTTTGGGTGGGCTACAACAGGCAATCACGGGGCACATTTAGACCAACAACCATTCACATTCACACCGAAGACAATTTAGAGTCTTCAATTAACCTAACATACATGCTTTGTACATGTGAGAGGAAACAGAGCAGTTACTCTCATTACTGGTGATTACAGTCTTGCAACTAACGACAAAACAAACCTTTGTAGCGTCTATAAAAAGCAAAAACACATTTGGATATAAATTAGCCCACTTAAAGATGCCCCGCTTGGCCTTGCACTGATCATTAGAGTACTTTAATTTATAGATCTGTGTAGATTCTCAGTCTTTCACGTTCTTGTAATTTGCAAATGGTGAATCAAGGTAAGTGGAGTCTTGTTGTTTGTTGCAGCCGGTTCACTGTTAATACTGTGGCATCCTCAGTTCTGTTTTTTTACATGTGGAGTCACCTTTTATGCCAGTGTTGTCAAATGTACGGTCCATGGGCAGGATCAGGTCTACAAAAGGGTTTCATCCGGCCCACGAGATGATTTGGTCGAGTATAAAAATAAGTATGTTCTGACTGAAATAGATTTTTCTGCACTTGGCCCCTAAGCTTAAATGAGTCTGGCACACCTGCTCAAAACTGTGTAGTATGCCTCTGGAGGCTGGGTCCCCTCGGGGTAGTCATAATGGAGTTGGTGGTGTTGTCAGGCATGGCTGGTGAGCTCCTGTCCTGAATACCAACCATTCATTCATCTGCCTTTTGGATTACATGAACCAGTAGGTGGCAGTGGTGATTCACGTGATTGAAATGCATGTTTTTACAATAAGCTTTTACTCCGTGTTTTGCCCAGGAATCTCCATTTCAATGAAACTTAGCCATTTTGTAATGACGATTGCTGAAGAATGGAAAACTATAGAAACACTTTTTTTCTGCTGAAAGAAGAGAGTCCAAACTTTATTTTGGTAGGCTCCATGTTTATATAGCCTTAGAACAAAATATTCTGTGGGCCTTGCAAGATCAGTCAAAATCCAGTAAAATGCTGGGATTGAGGGGTTGCTCCAGGGAAAATGGCTGTGATTGAATGGGTAAATGTCTTGAATTTGTAAAAAAATCATATTTTTATTTTTCACTAAAGAAGGTTTCAGTGAATGTTAAAAACAACTGTTTGGGTTCGGTACCTCTAACAAGGTTAAGAACCACTGATCTAGACTCATGCCTGGTTGGGACCATTTTGACACTATACAGGGTCTTTCTGAAATGCTTTTAAGGTTTTATGTAAAGCACTTTGAATGGTCTTGTCCATAAAATGTGCTATACAACTAAAATTGCCTTGCCTTGTTTTACAGGTGATACGTCTTCAACAATGGGGTCCACTTGTTCTATTCAACCTGTGGAAATTAAATTTCACTCCATTTCCTTTTCACCTTTAGTATAAACCTTGCAGAGAATCGTGCTTGCATGCTATTACTGTATAACAATAATGTACCTCCATATTGTACTGTATATATTTTATACCTTAGCCATGGGCAACCTTTGCATTTTCTTTAATATCCCCAGAGATCCATTCAACTTAGAAAGCCCAGCTGCAAATAGCTTGTGAAAAAGCACAGGAAATCACACCAGAATCAAGAGACATACAGTAAAATGGCCTTTGGCCATGTGCAGAATAAATGTATCGTTGGTCCAAACCGAGACATTTCAAAATTTATGACCTCTGTGGGCCTTACTCATAGCGAACCCAAAGAGCAGAGGTGGAAGGTAGTCACGAATGTGCAAGTCACAGTAAAACATTTTTCAAACAGCAGCTTACTGTTTACTAAGTAACTTAGATAGCTCTGCCTCACTCTACCTCCATAGGCCAATTTGAAAGTAAACGCTATAGATGGTGTGTCTCGTCAAGCTTCAAATCTTGCATATTACTGTTGTCTTTTTCCTGGTTTCATCCCCCCAAAAAATAAGTAAAAATAAAATAAATTAAAAACATTTTTCAACCCAAATGTATTCTTTGAAGCATCCTGCAATAATAGTTTCAGCTCTCAATCTGTTACCAGATTGGTAGCATGCACAACACAAAAAAAACTTTTTTTTTTTTTAAACAAAAGCCACACAAAATTAAAAAAAATAGATTTGAAAAAGTAAACAGAATGTTTGTCAAGTCTTGGAGTTCAAGTCAAAGTCGAGTCTCATGAATGCCAAGTCAAAGTCAAATCGAGCCTCTCTGAAGTTTTCGCCAAGCAAGCCTCAAGTCACAAAATGAGCCATTTCAATCAACTCGAGTCGAAGTCATGTGACCTCTGGTGACGACAGCCCTTGGTTTCATGTCTCGAGTCCAGTCAAAAGAAATTATAATGTTACATCATCGACATTGCATGAATCAGGGATGAAAGCACGACGGTGAGGAGTCAGGGGAGGGCAAGGAGAGCCATTTGAGATATTGTCCTCCTTCATTCATCCTCCCTTTGCTTCATCTACTCTGTAACACTCACTCAACTCTCATGCCGAAACACAAAGAGTAGAAATGAAGTACCGCATATCGTCAACCATTATCCACGAGGTTCCGCAGCTATGAGGAGGCTCAAACACAGACTTCCCCAAGGTGCTCGTCTCTCTCTACCCATCTCACAGGCTAAGACAAAATCTGCTCATTCATGAATCATGCAGGGGATCGTTCTCTGCTCACTCACGGCTCTCGCTATTCCCTTTGTTCCATCACAAAACAATAAGAGTAAGGGTAAGAGTACCTTGGATATGCCACCGGGGGAGAGGTGTCTCTCGTAATAGATGGAGCAAATTCGCTCAAACTTGCAAAGCTATCGTCCCTTCAACACACCCAGGGGTAAAACAACAACAACGCAGACTGAAGCGGCATCTATTTTTGATTTATTTTTTTCTCTTTATAAAGACTACTGTAACTCGCCTACCAGGCAGTCCACACAAAGGTTGCTTTAAGTTCTATTTCTTAGTAAGGAGGAAAGAAGGGATTCGATGATGACGATAATGAATATTATTATTCCAACATTTTTATTTCAACATTTGTTTACAGAAGTAGCTATGGATTATTAACAATGGCCTCGTTAATTTTCAATGTGTCTGAGCATTCACACAAAGTCCCTGAGCCTTCCTTGGACCACGGTGAGAAACATCAGACATGCACACAGGGGCCAAACCACCGTGACACCTATCAAAAAAGTGACACAGTGTAAACCACCTATTTTTCTAAATAAAGGATATCATTGAATAAACATTAAAATGAACCCGGGTTTGGAAGAATCTATTCAATGGGAAGTCAACTGAAACAATTTAATTACAAAAATATTTTCTCTACAGCCTCCTTAGTTGGAATACGGCACTCTTATTAATATTGCATTTGTGGAATATGAATTAAGCAGTCAAATCCACCCGTTTTTGTCCAACTCTGGAGGCGGGGATTTTGTCAGTCGACTGAAAATGACATCACAGCTGCTCACGTCTCAGGTTTTTATGTATTTTTTTATCACAACATCCCAACTTAATTGGAATTGGGTTTGTATGTTATAAAAAAAGAAACAAAAAGAAAATCCATTCATAATTGAAAGTATTTGAAGGGGAAAAAAGCCTTCTGGTACAGACTTTAGTTGCAGCTAAAAGAGCCCACTTTACTCAAAAATGGTCAACAAGAAACCCCCACATTTCACACAGATGAAACACATAGGGGCTGAGCATCTGTTTGGATAGCACATTCGGTTGTCTGAAACATTGGCAGGAGCCCTGCATTGGCCATGAGAAGTTTGAGTGCAGCGAGGTGACCGGGTGACAGAGCAGACGTCCAGTTGTGTGCACAACTTGGTGCACACAATTACTGTACACTTCAGTACACACACGCCCAACACTTGCACCTTATCTTTTCTCAAGACACTCATAATTAGCTCTTTGTTTTAGCAGCATTCTGAAGTCTGTCAGGAGCTTTTTATTTTACAGCATTATAATTTATCTGGCCAATCTAGCTTGTATAGTGATTGTGGATGCACTATGATAGGCCTCTGCTTAGGCAGAAATGGTTGAGAGCAGATGCCTAACAATAAAATCTGATGTATAGCATATTTGTGGTATTCTACAAATGTACTGCTTCCTTCTATACGAATGAAACTTTACCAGAGCGGTAATTTGATCAGAGACATGCATCTATATTTCATTTGCTTTTCCAGCATAAAATGGCAAATTGCCTGTTGGGATCTTCTGGGGGCCCTCCATACGCAAAGTCAGTTAAAATACTTTAAATGTGAAGGTGATGCCTTACACCAAGCTGCCAAGCCTCATATTAACAAACGCATATCTTCAGGGAGTGGAGGTTTAGCATTTAGCACAAGCATACATCACATCAATGTCACTCGACAAAAGCAGCCCATTTATATTGCTGACAGCACGGCGGAGGCCAAATTGTGCAAGCTGAAGTGTGTCTGTACATGCATGCGCACATGGTTGAGTGTGCTGAGGGAGAGCGTGAGAGGAAGAGATGTGAAAAGCGAAATAAACAACATGACAGAAAGAGACAGGGTGCTCTGAGGCAGTGTTAAAGCCAGACCGAGAGGAGTTTTCAGGTATTTACATATGCAGATTCTTGCGACCCCCAGATCCCTTCCCTCATTATGAGAACCCAATTAAAACTCCCCTCATTTAATGTTTATCTTAATTAACCCTAACAATTAATGGATTTGAAAAAGTCCTATTGCTGCTTTTTCAATTAAGCATTTCAGAGGACAAAGGTTGCAAAAACAAAATCTCAAGTGAGTAAGAGAAGTCCATCACAGGCCAAAGACATTGAAAAGAATTGCAGTATGTGTTGTTTCAGTAGCTGTTTTTGTTTGTTTGGGTTGTTAATAGGTGTACAGCAATTGAAGGTTTTGCAGAGTACATCAGTTTACTTGTTTTTTAATATATTAACATGATATCCGAAGGTGCCCGTTAATGCAATGCAACCAGCAGCACTCATATGGGTCAGCAGATTGTTGGGTGAGACCTAGTAGACCATTATCCGACTGCCGGTGCCAGAGTCCTGGGTGATAGGTCTGACAGGCCAGAACACTGTGCAATGTAACTGTCTTTTAAACGGGAACCAAGGGCGGCGCTGCAGTTATAGCACAACCGAATGCCTGACACAAGCTCAGCCACTGTAATGGTGGAAGCATCTAATGTTGCAGCAATCAGCGTAATGCCTGGTACATACCGTACTTGATTGTACCCGAAGATACTGTTTACGGCTCGACATTGATGCCTAGTGCAAGTCTGGTGCGAGGCACAGTGTATGCACAAGGGCAGGCTAGACAGAGGGTTGGTATTTTCACTGACCTGTGCAACCCGGTGCAGCATGGTGCAGTTTAAAGAATGGTTTGGGCGTGAACACACCCAATCTTTTTGTTTGCCAGTTAAAGTGCCTCCTTAAAGTGCCACGTGCGAGAGACACCCTGACAGTCATTGACATGGCGGAAGAACTTATTGAGTAGCAAGCGTCTCGAGACCAATCTAGGTACACAAAGTATATTTATAAGGAACAGCAAACAGACCTTCACAGGCAGTTGATATAAAGTTGGCTCTAGGGAGATCCCAGATCCCAGATCCAGGGCACTTGGATATCATCTTCCACTCATGTGTTCATGTTGGTATTTAAAGTCTCCCAGACCATTCCGGCTCTCCATAGTTGTGTTGCAGTCCAAGATTATTTTAAGTACATATAATAATAATCATCAGAAAAAGTGGTTTCACCGTGTAGTTTGCGGGGTAAAATGAGCATTTTGCATTCTATCAAAATACTTTGACTAGCAAAACCAAAAATCAACCACCGACACGGTCCCTACTTTGTATGAGCGCATGTTAAAGTGGCAACATGCCAATCAGATGTTGAGGATGAAGGATCTTTGCACCAGCTAGCGAGCAATGATCATTGGCTACTGCTAATGCAGCCAAACATGTTGCATTTATCAAGGAGTAGGTGTCAAAGATACTTGAATTTGATTTGTAACCTTTTAAAACTTCACATTAACTTTTTACAATTTTAGAAGTTAAAACAGCTGCAAGTAGAGACCAGTTTAATCAATTGGAAAATAAGTATGTGTGCGTGTGTGTGTGTGTCAACGGAAATTCTATCAAACCACGTTGAACAAGTCAGATGATTTTGCGTCACTATATCATCAGTCCTTCCATCGAAATTGCTTGTTCCCTCACAGCATCTCAGGTGAACAAAATAGGAGGTGAAAATGCTCAATTTAATTTCCTTGTTTTCCATTCTGAATTCCATTTCCTTATCAGTCCAAGTAGATTGTCATAACATCTTTTAAAACACACTGCTGTAGCACCATTAAACACACACACACACACAAACACACACACACGCACACACACACACGCACACACACACACAGCATCCCTGAGCAAAGAATGTGTGTGGGTTTCTGAGAGCATGTGTGCGCGTGACCATATCATGGACCTCTGTGTGTCCTCCACCCCCAGTCAGCCTCTCCTGTTCACTGTAAAGCTCTCTGGTTTTGACTAATCTCTCTGTACACTGACGGAGCTATTGTTCCTTTTGGCTTTCAGCATTTTCATGTGCCACTCACCCGTCTCTGCGCTCATATTAATATGCTAAAAGCGCTTGAAGCTAAAAACAGTTCAAGGCCCGCTTATGCCATTGTTTGTTTAAAAACAGCTCAGCTCTCACCTCCTCCACTGTGTAGGTGAAGGTAGAGCTATTGCTGTATGGCCGCTTATTAAATTGGCAAGTAGTGACTTGCCTTTGAGATGTTTCGATTGCATAGTTTATGTATACAGGCAGCCTGTAGGCAGGCAGTGGATAGCATGAAATGAAAGCTGCCACTGATGTTCTGATTCAATGACTGTTGCCATGGCAGCAAGATGATAATGGAGTAGGGTGTTTGAATTCTCACACACACACACACACACACACACATTCCTGCACTTGCTGCACAGTGAGGACCGAGTAAAAAGGCCTACAAAGCGAGGACCACCCTTTCTGCTTGAAAAAGAAATGAAAGAGACACATTTCTAGACACAGGAGGGCGCCCTTAGGCAATACATTCCTTTAGATTAAATAAAACACCAAAGGTTAAGAAAAAGTTTTTAACTAGATAAGTGAGGACCGGGCACTGGCCATGCGTTCTTAATGATTTTGAAGTAGATTAGGTGCTGTTCACCTTACTAAACATTTAATGATGTAAATTTATAATCAGATATATTATTTTTAAACAGTTTATCACCATTAATTTATGGGTACTGTCATTTATTTAGTTTTATTTAGTTCTGATATTTGTGTGTTCAATACGCCACATGTTTGCACTGTGGCTGAGAGAGGAAAGTATTTTAATCTGTGCTGTACATTACACAGAGAGCATATTTGACAATAAAAGCTGACTTGACTTTATGATTTATTTTTGACAAACAAAAGTACTCTTATTCAAAACTTACAAGAACACCTGAAAAACTTCAACCTTCAAAACGCACACTAAAAAAACTTGCTGCGCCACAACCTGACACATGAACCCACATATACCCTACCAAATAACTGCTTTCAAACTCTATTCCTTTTCTCCCCTCTCTCTCATCCCATTCCCTCTCTCCCTTCATCTATCTCTCCCCTATGTCTCTCCCTCTCTCTATCTTTCATCTTCAAGCTTTTTTCCCAATTACATATCTTTTAATAATTTCATTGTGGAATATCTCTCCATGTGCGGTCTTCAAGGTCTGGCGATGCTTGACTACGACACTTAACGCAGTCATCTTTCCTTGGAACTTTCTTTAATGCTACAAATTTTGAAAGGTGTCGATCAATTGCTGCTCTTTCCTTTGGAGTCCGGGTCTCTTCCTTTTTTTAGTTTCCAATTCTGGAGGGGGAAAAAAGAGGGTTATTAGTGGTTTAGTTGAATATAAACAGATCTGAACACTGCCTTGACTGATAACAGGACCAGAATAAAAACTATCAAAAATGCATTGATTCAAAACATGTTTTAGGCATCTAGTTTAAAGCAACTTTGTTGACTTAAAAACACCTCAGCAGCAATTTCCCTCAAGGCATGATTCATGAGTGTTATGCTCTTTACATTATTTAATATTTTTCAATATCCTTAAAATTAATGTGGGGTTTTTTGCCTAGTCTCCGCCTTTAATGTCTTGTTTATCTATGTGGGCCCCCCAATTGGGTGGCAATCACTAAAGGGTGTACTCTGACTACAGCCCAATGACGGCTAGGATAGGCTCCAGCATGCCCCAAACTTTTGTTTTCCATTTCTGAAGCCTTCTATTGTGAAGAACATACAGAAAAAACAGTCTTTGCAAGTACAGTGATCCCTCGTTTATCGGGGTTAATGGGGACCGAAACCACCCGCGATAAACGAAAATCCGCTAAGTAGCAAAACCCCCCCCCCACCCTCCATATAGGTATATGAACATGTGTATGAGTATAAATATTTATAAGGCCAAATGTACTGGTATACATGCATGTTTGTAGTAATTAACAGTACTTAATGCTATACACTAATATATTTAAACATGTATAAGTTAGGTTAGGTTAGTGTATAAATAACGAAATACAGTAAACACAGTCCTGTATATGTTGCTCTATGTGACTCGCTGTTGTTTTGATTATTTTCACTGCCTCTTGAGGACCTTTTGCAGCATTTTCACTTTTTTTTAATGAATATGTTTGAAAAAATCCATGACACACAGAGGCCGCGATAAATGGTAATCCAGCGGCACTGTTGACATTCATGTTTCGAAGCTACAATCAAAGCCTGAACCACTGTGCCGATTTCAGAGCAACATATGTGGTGAATATTATCTAATACGGTATGCATTACCAGTTTTCCTTGTTTGCAGTGAAATGCATTATTTTACAATCCATTCAAATGTCAGATACCAAATATGTAACTTCTGGTTGCTGATGGTGTATTGCAGGAGTGACCAACTCATTTTTGGCACAGGCCACATTGTAGTCATGGTTTCCCTTGGAGGGCCATTATGAATTTTGGGAGACCATATACATATTTAATCACCTCCACATTACATACACCACTCATAACATATTGATGGATAACTACTTTTAAAATCAGAAGTAAAAAATAATGATTGTTCTTGTGGACTTCATATGACATTTTGAGATTTTGGTTCAGACTTTAGCAAGCCTCATGGAATTCGACATGCTTTATTTGCTTTTGCAGGCCACATAAAATGATGTGGCAGGCCAAATCCGGCCCCTGGGCCTTGACTTTGACACCTGTGGTGTAGTGGTATACTCGCATGACTTGTGTGGGATCAGTTCCTGCTCAGTGATGGTGTGAATGTGAATATTTCTGGCTGCAAACATGACTTCGTTGTTGAGAGGTTCGACTGTATCTCTCTTTGGTCAGATTTTTTTTTAATTGGATTCAATTACAATCAGTGTGTTACTGTAACCAAATTATATCATAACCCTGTAAGAGAAATTGCTATACAATAGAAATTGAAGACAATTTTACAACTGAGTAGACCACTTCAACGACTCGTCTTTACATCTGCAAGTCACAGTGACTTGTGCTGTTTGAGTTTCTTAAATTGTTATACGGATCTATCCAACAGAAATTCATCTTACCAACTTCACTATGTTCTTTTCGAACTGCTGTCTTCTTCTTCCCAAGATATCTGTGTCCAGTCTTTTTGTCCTCTTCATCTAAGAAAGTTGGCATGTTAGTATAATGGTAATGAAACTTTGAGTTGTGTTGACGATGCACTGACTCACCGCTGTCTTCAACATCATCGTCGTCATGTGTAAGTGTTGCAATCCTCTTTCGTTTGGTGGCGCTCCCTGATGTTGATGGTTGTTCTTGGCCATGTGTGAAAGATGCGTCATAGACTGTAAATAATAATAATAATATACTTTGGGTGAATATGCTTTGATGATACACATTTGTAATTCCTGATATATTGGAATGTACAAAAAACAATCAGGACTTGGAGCGGGGGTGTCAAACATACGGCCGGCGGGCCGTTACCGTCCGACAAGCAGGTTTGATCAGGCCCTCAGGATCATTTAAAAGTGAAAAAAATGCAGAAAAGACATGGAACGAAAATTTTGAATAACATGCAATTCATGGAGTATCCGCTAGGGGACACACCGTTTTGATCAGAGTAGAAAGACACATTGTTTTGAGAAGAAGACAACAGCAGTCTAAGTCTGTCACTGAGACGGACGGACCCAAAACAGCAGATGCTATCAAGGACATTTTAATTCATTATTCTTTACACATTTAATGGCACTCTCTTTAGTTTGTAAGGTATAGGCAGGGATTAAATTTATAATTTATATGCACAAGGCTTAAAAATTCCTTTCTTCACAAATCTCCTTTAATCTAAAAGCGCATCACTGTATTTTTCAACACCAATTACTTGTTTAGTGCCCTTGTACAATCAGTTGCGATGCACATATGTGAATGATAAAAGTCAATCGTACATTTGTCTAAGGAAATCTAAGGTGTTTCATGAAATGTTTTGTAAAAAGATATGTTCATTAAATTTCTACATTTCCGAATGTTCTTGTGCTTCTTTATAGCAGAGTACGGTATAATTTTAATGGCTCGGCCCACTTAACATCTACCGAGGCCAATGTGGCCTGAGTTTGACAGAGTGAAATGAGTTTGACACCCCTGACTTAGAGTAAGAAAAAAAATTGTACTAATGCCAGGTCTGTAACATGTCACTTGTGCCAATGTTAGAGACTCACCCAATCCATGTCTTCCCAACATTGTCTTTTTTTTCTTGACAGTCTTCTTAACTGTCTTATGGCACACCCCTCCATCTATAAAATAATGTTTTGATAGAATCAAAGTTCTTTCCACATGCATCTCAGAAATATGCCAATAATACAGCAAAAGAGGATTCAAGTCGGACAAAAAAACATTACCGCCATATTCACTGCCAGAAACATCACTCATGTCGTCATCAGCGTCATCAGCATAATTTCTTTCTTTAATTGACTGCATCTTCGGTGGCCTTTTGTAGGTGCCTTGGAGCAAGATGATGTACTCAAATGAAATTCCTTACATCTCAGAAACATAGCAATGGTGCAGTGACAGATGGTCCAAGTCAAACTGAAAGCATTACCTGTGTTTTCAGTGTCCAAGTTGGTACTGTTACCGCCTCCATCATCTTCATCATCAGATCTCGTTGCTACAGCTGAATGTGGCACTTCTCATTCTGTGAAAGATGACATTTACACCATGTAAATATGGATGGAAGACATTCACTCTTGCTCCGAGAATGAAAGGGTTTTCTCATTTATGCAAATGGTCTGGACACAGAGAAAATGAGAGCTGTCAAGGTGAAGGAATTACTAAACATCCATCCATTTTCCAATCCGCTTTATCTTCACAAGAGTCGCAGGGCATGCTGGAGCCTATCCCAGCTGTCTTTGGGAGGTCAGCGGGGGACACCCTGAACAAGTTGCCAGCCAATTGCAGGGCACACAGAGACAACCATCTCAAACTCACACCTGGGGACAATTTAGAGTGTTCAATCGGCCATGCATGTTATGGGAATGTGGGAGGAAACCGAAGTACTTGGAGTAAGCCCACGCAGGTATGTGGTGGGAAAAATAAGCAAACGCCACATAGGAAGACTAGGACCGGAATTGAACCCTGCACCTTTGCACTGTGAGGTCGACAGGCTAACCAGCTTTAATCAGTAGTAGTTTAACGGTATTAGAACGGTATCGATCGCATGTCATCACTAACTCCCTGTTTGATTAAAAGTTCTGTCTTTGATCATTGTTCGTTACTTTTAATCCACAGGACAGATGTGTGTCAGAACAGCACACGTGTGAGGATAGTGAGAGGCAGCTGCCTGTCAAGTTGCTGCAACATCCCCCCAAATAACTCGACATACATATGTGCGTGCTTTTGTTTGCTTATTGTTATCATTGAAAAAAAGGTTCTGGTTAAAGGTGCCAGAGGCAGAGGCAAGTGGGATCAATTGGTGTCTAACTAAAAATTGTTGTAACTTAGAAATAGGTCATTTGGTCAACGTTAGGGCTAACGTTTGAATGTGATTAATTTGAAATGATTCAAGGTTTCTATATTAATTCCAAGCATGAACTCTAGAGCATATATTGGCATCCCTCTTCCTGCTATGACTACTAATGTTATTTTTATTACATACCATCTTGAGCTTCCTGTCGTCTCCCTGGATCTGGTCTTCTCTTTTTGCCACTTTTCAGACCTTTGGTTGAGGTGGCTGCATGTGCTCTTCCTTTTGAAATATTCACAGTCAGAAATCAGAAAACATAATTTTACACTAAAATATGAAGGTAAAAGAAAATATGCCGATAAAGACATGCACACTGTCGTGGAAACAAAGACAGAGGGAGAAAAGAATAAATGGAAGGGGATGACTTTAAAAATATATTAATTTACATACCAGTGATAACAGAGTCCAGGGTTTGCAGGCTCTTTCCCTTCAGCGGCTCTGTCCCACGTTCCATCGCAAACAGTAGTTTGGCAATCTTGGCCACTTGGAAAGTTTTATCGGTCTGCCGATAAAACTCAAAATGGACTCTAATGTCGTGTCCCATAAAACGAGCAACTTGCTCGAGTTCCTGATTGTTCAGGTCGAGAAGCTGACATAAGGTAGCAACATGCTTCCTTAATTTTGTTGACCTCAACAGTTCTGGGTTTTTGGCCTTGCTCTCTTGTGCGTATTTTCTGAGGCACGTGTCACATCCACGAAGATTGGTGGTAGTTCCTTTTTTGGCCATCATTTAACTTCTCTGTTCCTTTCGATTTCATACCTTTTTGTTTTGATTTACATTTTGCCTTGAGGGCCTTAGCTTCATGCAAATCAATGTGGTCCTTTTCTGATCCACTGCTGTTGGACGACCGGGACCCCATCCCTTCACTGAATGCTGGTTTGTGGTCATCTCCACTTTGGGCGGATGACACAGACTCCTTTGATGATGATGATGGTGTTGACCTTGTGGAGAAGGCTCCGGAATGAGTCTCAGCACCAGGCCTCTCTTTGAGAAGAGGTGTATGTTGCCCTGATGGTTGGGGGCTTTACGCATTTGAGCCTACACATCAGGGCAGAAGAGGGAAAAACAGGGAAAATTGTTAATTTTGTAGACAACTGAGATGGTGAAAAAGAGTTTTATGCTAGATCTCGGCAATTCTGTACAAAGTTTATCTGTCTTTGCCAATGTTTTCAACACTTGTCTTCCAACTTGCATTCATGAAAATACGACAATGTTTTGTCGTCACACATTTTCACAGGATGGAAAGTAGACCAGATGGAACTAAAACCTCCATTAATAAAACAAAGTATGAGTTAATCAGCATGCATTTTCTAGTCTCATGGAAAAGAGACAAATAATATAATTTATTAAATTAAAAACTGGGCAAAAATCGATGGACATTTTAGTTGACGGGCAGAAAAAAAGAGTAAAATGAATATGATTATGTAAATTAACTCAAAATACGATAGTAATAAATAAAATGGTACAGAGTAGTATTTGAACCTGTGATGATAAAACTCATGTTGGATACACGCTTCGGATGCTCTGTGAAATTAAGCAACTGGCATTTAAAAACACAGTAAAGCAGCTCGCGTTGGCCTGCAATCCGCCTCAGTCATTTGGTATTTAATTTAAAAAATAAATTTTGAAAAATTTTTTAAAAATGGTTTCTGGCTAGACTAAACATGTCTAGTTTAATATAATACAGCGAGCCAGAGCACTGGTTCATTTGTCTACTTATTTCAATTCGGTATGAGTACAGAAACTAACAATTTCTGTCTCATTTTTGCCGAAATATAAACCACATAAATTCAACGCGACGCGGCCTTGCCGTAACCGCCTGAGCGCAAGCCATGTGCGTTGTTCCTAAATTGCTGTGTTCGTAGTTTGCCATTGTTTCTTCGTGTAGAAAAAAAACTACATAAAGCAGCTTTAAATTAAAACCAATAGACGGCCTAGAGTTTACAGAACGCCGCGAGTAACAAGTCCTTCGGTGCTCAGTACGCAGATTGTTACGACGACACTCGTATTCGCGGGTACCCGTCTCTCGACAAAGAAAGGATGATTACTTACCTGAGCATTCTCATTCTGACGGTGGTGCTCCCGGTTAGGGGCGAGTCTTCTCCGTGTTTTCTCCATGTCGTTAAAAAGCCAAATGGTGTTGGTTGTCCCGGTATAGAAATATAAATGGCTGGAGTGCGCCGAAAAGTATCGCGCGAAGACGACGCTCCTCCAGCCTTTGAAGCCAACCGCTTCTTAATTGATGCGAGGGGGAGAGTGGGGGGATGGGCAGAGTGGGGGGATGGGCAGAGCAGCAACTTCGGAGCGAAAACTCTACTTAAACATGATTAACCCTTTCATGGTCTTCTCACTTTAACGTTTCATATAACAATCAGAAATTCACACAAATTCTTAAACTACATAAAGTATTGTAACAACAGTCTTCTCCGTGTTTTCTCCATGTTGTCAAAAAGCCAAATGGTGTTGGTTGTCCCGGAATAGAAATATAAATGGCTTGAGTGCGCCGAAAAGTATCGTGTGAAGACAACGCTCCTCCAGCCTTTGAAGCCAACCGCTCTTAATTGATGCGAGGGGGAAAGCGGGGGATGGGCAGAGCAGCAACTTCGGAGCGAAAACTCTACTTAAACATGATTAACCCTTTCATGGTCTTCTCACTTTAACGTTTCATATAACATAATCAGAAATTCACACAAATTCCTAAACTACATAAAGTATTGTAACAACATTTCAAAACACTTTAGTTATTAATTTATCAATCAAAGAAATTAAAACAAATAAAACACCTACACTGTGTATGCAATGCTCTGCTTCGGTTATTACAGTTTGGGATATTGTCAAAGCTGTTCCATATTTATGTTTGTCCATTTTTCCTACTTCCAAGACTACAACTTCACTTCAACAAGGTGACCGGCTCCCTTCCGCATCCAGCATTTAACAGTGCTGCCATTGAAACCAATATACCACGAAACTGTCAGAAGGGCTCAAGTTGTAGTTTATCAATGTAGTCATCCAATAATACTGAAATAACAACCTATATTTCCAACCTGCCTTTCCAAAAAGATGTGAAATGTTTCTTAATTTAATACAGGGGTCTCACACTCACGGGCTACAAGACGCTAATTTCAGGCCCCTCACCTTGATGTGAAACTTTGCGTCAACGAAGCGAGTCTCCACTTTGTCCCCCCCACCCCCCCAGAAACCAAATATGTGTCACACCCTAATTACTGTCCATTGCATTCTTAAGTACTCATCAACGAGTGGGTACTTAGCCACTGACAAAGACGCAGCTGTCCTGCACAATCTCTAATGTAGACATCTTTTTTTTTCAAACCAAAAGTTCATTTTTACAGTGTAGCCATGTGAAAAGCTGTTCTAAAAGGACATGCATGGATGAACAACCATCCATACTGACACTCACACCTAGGGACAATTTAGAGTGTTCTATTATTCTTTCATGCATGTTTTTGGAATGTGGGAGGAAACCAGAGTACCTGGAGAAAACCCACACAGGCCCGGGGAGAACATGCAAACTCCATACAGGGAGGCTGGAGCCAAGATTGAAGGTTATCAGAACCTAGCAAGGGGCCGGTTGCGATTTGCTGTTGTAGGAACTGATTGACTAAAGGGCCGTTCACACGGCACACATTTGCTCCGGCGCTGCAACGATATATTTTGTTGCGATATATTTTGCACCGCAGCAAATTGTGTGGAGCGTTCACACGTACAAAGCCGCTTCACATGGCAGTTTCTGCAGCGGAGCAAAACGACAGAAAACAAACGAGCTGTCGTGTTGGTTCTTTTTAAAACGTACTGTATATACACAACTCAAGCGACTACAAGACCGGCACGTCCTTCTCCTTCCCGGTTTCCATGCCTTCTGCTCGAGAGTGACCACCCAAGAAAACGTAAATGAACGATGACTTCAATGACACTCAGAAAAGCAAACACTAATGCACCAAACTGAAAATCAAGAGAGGAAATCACAAAATAAATTCTATGGGGTTGGGGGGTTGTGAACAAACAACAAAGGAACAAACAACTCCGAGACAGGGGGTTCGGTACGCCATACCCACGAAGCACACCCCACAGAACTCCCCGGTCTGCCAATCCAGAGGCACTCTCCCTGTTGACCACGCGATGTTGCAGAGGCGTGTCAACCAGGACAGCCCCACAACATCCAGAGCCTTGAGGAACTCCGGGCGGATCTCATCCACCCCTGGGGCCTTGCCACCGAGGAGCTTTTTAACCACATCGGTGACTTCAACCACAGAGATAGGAGAGCCCACCTCAGAGTCCCCATGCTCTGCTTCCTCCAAGGAAGGCGTGTTGGTGGAGTTGAGGAGGTCTTCGAAGTATTCTGCCCACTGGTTCACAACGTCCCGAGTTGAAGTCAGCAGCGCCCCATCCCCACTGTACACAGTGTTAGTGGTGCACTGCTTCCCCCTCCTGAGACGTCGGATGGTGGACCAGAATTTCCTCGAAGCTGTTCGGAAGTCGGCTTCCATGGCCTCACCGAACTCTTCCCATGCTCTGGTTTTTGCCTCGGCGACCACCAAAGCTGCGTTCCGCTTGGCCAGTCGATACCCGTCAGCTGCCTCTGGGGTCCCACAGGCCATAAAGGCTCGATAGGACTCCTTCAGCTTGACGGCATCCCTTACTGCTGGTGTCCACCAGCGAGTACGAGGGTTGCCGCCACGACAGGCACCAACCACCTTACGGCCACAACTCAGATTGGCCGCCTCAACAATAGAGGCACGGAACATGGTCCACTCGGACTCAATGTCCCCCGTCTCCCCCGGAACATGGGAAAAGCTCTGTCGGAGGTGGGGGTTGAAACTCCTTCTGACAGGGGATTCTGCCAGACGCTCCCAACAGACCCTCACAATACGTTTGGGTCTGCCAGGACGGACCGGCATCTTCCCCACCATCGGAGCCTCCTCACCACCAGGTGGTGATCAGTTGACAGCTCCGCCCCTCTCTTCACCCGAGTGTCCAGAACATGCGGCCGCAAATCCGATGACACGACCACAAGGTCGATCATGGAACTACGGCCTAGGGTGTCCTGGTGCCAAGTGCACATGTGGACACCCTTATGTTTGAACAAGGTGTTCGTTATGGACAGTCCGTGACGAGCACAGAAGTCCAATAACAAAACACCACTCGAGTTCTGATCGGGGGGGCCGTTCCTCCCAATCACGCCCCTCCAGGTCTCACTGTCATTGCCCATGTGAGCATTGAACTCCCCCAGTAGAACAAGGGAGTCCCCAGCAGGAGTACTCTCCAGCACACCCTCCAAGGACTCCAAAAAGGGTGGGTATGCTGAGCTGCTGTTTGGTGCGTATGCACAAACAACAGTCAGGACCCGTCCCCCCACCCGCAGGCGAAGGGATGCAACCCTCTCGTCCACCGGTGTGAACCCCAATTTACAGGCACTGAGCCGGGGGGCAACGAGCATGCCCACACCTGCTCTGCGCCTCTCACCGTGAGCAACTCCAGAGTGAAAGAGAGTCCAACCCCTCTCGAGAGAACTGGTACCAGAACCCAGGCTGTGTGTGGAGGCAAGTCCGACTATATCCAATCGGAAATTCTCTGCCTCACACACCAGCTCGGGCTCCTTCCCTGCCAGAGAGGTGACATTCCATGTCCCAAGAGCTAGCTTCTGCAGCCGAGGATCGGACCGCCAGGGTCCCCGCCTTTGGCTGCCGCCCAGCTCACATTGCACCCGACCCCTTTGGCCCCTCTCATGGGTGGTGAGCCCATGGGAAGGGGGACCCACATTGCCTCTTCGGGCTGTGCCCGGCCGGGCCCCATGGGTGTAGGCCCGGCCACCAGGCGCCTGCCAACGAGCCCCACCTCCAGGCTTGGCTCCAGAGGGGGGCCCCGGTGACCCGCGTCCGGGCAAGGGAAACCTAGATCCATTTATTGTATTCATCATTGGGGTCTTTGAGCCGTGCTTTGTCTGGCCCCTCACCTAGAACCTGTTTGCCATGGGTGACCCTGCCAGGGGCATAAAGCCCCAGACAACTTAGCTTCTAGGATCATTGGGACACACAAACCCCTCCACCACGGTAAGGTGACGACTCACGGAGGGCCTCAGAAAATCCAATTCATTTTATTCTGCTTTGGACATTGAAACTGGAAAATATGACTTGCATTCAATAAGTAAAGAATTCCAATTCCAAGAAACCAAGAAACGATTAAATTCCATATTAGAGTTTGGAATTATGTTGCTTTAAAAACAATTGTAAATTTTTAAGTCAGTTTAAATATACTGTGTGTGCGGTTGTGTTTGTGAACATATATATAATTTTATTTGCTGTAATTATTTTAGGAGTATGTGACATTGGTGATCCTCGTTACTCAAATACTGTATGTAGATGTTGCTCAAAATTTATCATGCTCGCCTTCACAGCAGACCTCAAAGTTCAAAAAGGCTGTGGCAATTTTGATAATTGACTTAGTCATTGGCCATGAAGAGGAGCGGCTGTTACCTGCTCCAAAACGAAGTTTTTGCAGCACCCCCCCCCCCCCCCCAGACATGAGTTTGTTTACATTTCAATTAGCAGAGCTGCGCAGAAGCCAGCCACAACCTTTGCAAGAAAAAAATGAGTTAGGTACTGTATTGCAGAAGTGTCCCCAGAATATCCAATTTATTTCATTCAGCTTTGGACATTGAAACTGGAAAATATGACTTGCATTCAATAAGTAAATAATTGTTTCATCTAAATTCCATATTAGAGTTTGGAATTCATTCATTCATTCATTCATCTTCCTAACCGCTTGATCCTCACTAGGGTCGCGGGGGGTGCTGGAGCCTATCCCAGCTGTCTCCGGGCAGTAGGCGGGGGACACCCTGAATCGGTTGCCAGCCAATCGCAGGGCACACAGAGACGAACAACCATTCGCACTCACACTCACACCTAGGGACAATTTAGTGCTTCAATCAGCCTGCCATGCATAGTTTTGGAATGTGGGAGGAAGCCGGAGCACCCGGAGAAAACCCACGCAGGCCCGGGGAGAACATGCAAACTCCACACAGGGAGGCCGGAGCTGGAATTATGTTGCTTTAAAAACAATTGTAAAATTGTAAGTCAGTTTAAATATACTGTGTGTGCGCGGAGTATGTGACATTGGTGAGCCTAGTTACTCAAATACTGTATGTAGATGTTGCTCAAAATTTATCATGCTCGCCTTCACAGCAGACCTCAAAGTTCACAAAGGCTGTGGGAACTTTGATAATTGACTTAATCATTGTCCATGAAGGGGAGCGGCTGTTACCTGCTCCAAAACGAAGTTTTTGCAGCACCCCTCCCCCCAGACATGAGTTTGTTTACATTTCAATTAGCAGAGCTGCGCAGAAGCCAGCCACAACGCTTTGCAAGAAAAAATGAGTTAGGTACTGTATTGCAGAAGTGTTCCCAGCATATCCAATTTGTTTCATTCTGATTTGGACATTTCAACTGGATCATTATGATTTGCATCCAGTAAGTAACAACAGTAAGTATTCTTTAGTAGAAATCATGGTTGCGTTGCTCAATCAGTCTTGATAACAGAATTTCCTTATGTGGGACATGACTATGGTACACGTCCTTTATGAACATGCAAGTATGTTAACAAAATACATGTGTAAGAACACATGCAGTCAAATGCAAAAATATATGCCCCAACAACACAAATAACACAAAAACGGCAGTATACAGTACAGGTATATGAACAAAATACATTATAACAAGAGTAGTCACAAAATGAGGGCTCTTTGCGACCTTTGAGACCTATAACAGCTGGTGGCTTTTCTTTCCAATCACTCACTATCTCAAACTTGACCTCCCCTCGATCACCACCCAAGACAGCGTTGCTCAGCTGTCCAGAACCTAGGCTGTGTGTGGAGGCAAGTCCGACTATATCCAGTCGGAACTTCTCTGCCTCACACACCAGTTCGGGCTCCTTCCCTGCCAGAGAGGTGACATTCCATGTCCCAAGAGCTAGCTTCTGCAGCCGAGGATCGGACCGCCAGGGTCCCCGCCTTTGGCTGCCGCCTGACCCCTTTGACCCCTCCCACGGGTGGTGAGACCATGAGAAGAGCTTTAAGCTAGCATTTTCAAATTCTGATTAGAGTCGGCATACTTGAAACATGCAATATTCCACAGTATTTAAGTTTGAGTCATTCGTGTGGACGTGCAGCAAGGTCATGAGCAATATTTCTTCTAATTTTCCATTTGTAATAGCATTCACACAAACTGCCTGAGTATTACTTGGACCACGGTGAGCAAAATCAAACAAGCGTTACACCTGTCTAAAACCTGAGATCACAAGTTACATGAAGCAGATATGTTACAAAACAAGCAAAAATCAAACCACTGAATAGAGAGTTGTTACATATATACCAGCCCTCATTCGTTACTTTTATTTTAGCATGGGTCTTTTCAAGAATAATCAAGTCTCAATACAACCTGTAGCAATATGGTCCCACACTGCCTACTCATTAATCATGCAAAGCATGTCATTTAGTTAAACACAAACATTTCTAGTCTCCTGTCCACCGAAAAGTGTGAAAGAGGTTTAAACAAACAAAGAGGCTCATTTAAGGGGCTCGTAAACTATGTCCACATATGGTTTTCGTGAATTAAGCGGTCTCAAGGGGTGTTCACACGGCAAAATTTGGTCCGGTGCTACACCGGGGCTGCCCCAGTAGAGCGTTCACGCGTGCAAATTAGCTCCGGTGTAGCCCCAGAAAACAGCTTACACCGGACCAAATTTGATCCACCACAGGGAGGTGGTTTAAAAATTTGCTCCGGAGCAAAAGCTCGTTTGCGCAGCAGCACCGATGTAAATTTGCACGTGTGAACGCAACTGGGTTAAATTTGCTCCCTAGCAAATGCTTGTGAAGAGTTTACGTACGGCGAGAATGCGTTGCTTTCACGCTCTGTCGGACTGCATGTGTTTGTTTAATAACGACACAAGACTTAGCTGGTAACATCTTTCCTTTTGTAGGAGACTGGACTGTCTCGGAGTTGTTTGTGTAGTTTGTTCCTTTGTTGTGTGCTCACAACCCCCCACCCCCATATAATTTATTTTGTGATTTCCTCTCTGATTTTCTGTTTGGCGCATTACGTGTTTGCTTTTCTGAGTGTCATTGAAGTCATCGTTGATTTGCGTTTTTCGGGGGCAGTCACTCTCGAGCAGAAGGCACGGAGACCGAGAAGGAGAAGGACGTGCCTGTCCAGTAGTCCTTGAGTTGTGTATACGTTTAAAAAAAACAACAACACGACAGCTCATTTGTTTTCTGTCGTTTTGCTCCGCTGCAGAAACTGCCGTGTGAACGCAAGTGGGGCTGCACGACGCTGTGCCGGTGCTGACATGCTCAGCGGCTTTGTTCGTGTGAACGCTCCACACATTTTGCTGCGGTGCAAAATATATCGCAACAAAATACATCGGTGCAGGGCCGGAGCAAATGTGTGCCCTGTGAACACCCCTTCAATGTTGCCTGCAGCTGCGCATTGTGCGCGCCAGCATCACCGTGTGCGGCTGGGAGCACGAGAGCTACGCGAAATTGCTCACGAGCACAATTTAGAGGGAACATTTGTCATGCAGACATTTGGCAACTGATTCACAGCCTCTTCTAAGGAAAACCATGCCTGCAAGCTGAATTCTCGCAGTATTTGTGAATTCACACCAACTCCAGAATCCATCCAATAAAATAAAAATATGTGCCATCCTATTGTCAAGCCCCATGATAAGTTATTTTATGATAAGATATTTGATTAATTCGGCTTGGTGCACTCAGCAGGAGTTGGCCACCATGTGCAAACACGATGCCGTCTCTCAACGGCTTTCAATTCTCGCACACATTTTATTCATAAACTCCTGTATGTAAGTGTTCTGCCCACAATAAAAGTTTCGGGCCATTTCATTAATAGAAATCGTGTTTAGAATATTCATTTAGTTATCGCGGTGCATTGTGGGTAGCAGACGCCGTGTTGGTAGCAGACTAATCGTTCCAGAAAGCCCGATTGTGGTCGTTGCAACTGGTCCTCCTGAGTTATATTCCTTTCGTTTCACCTTCGAAAGCAATGGCTGTAAGTCTGCTTGTGCTTAGAATTATTTAGAAATGTGTTTCGGAGATCGTTTTTCTTCAATTGTTGTCATTGAAACTCGCTAGCTCAGAGTACTGCTAACGACATAGCGATGATGCTAAATGAATGCTAACAACATAGCGACGATGCTAGGTCGGTGCTAGCGAGCTAATTAGCATGTGAAAGAATCGCGAAAACGCCTTGTTTATCGTTGTTTGTCACACTTCGAGCTGCATTTATGTCTTTGTTTAGTACCAGATGATTTGTGTTGTATTTATGTACACGAGGTTAGTGTTTAAATCTGTTCATTTCAGTTTCACTCTACATTTCATTGAGCTGATGTCACAGTTGTTCACTGTATGTGTACACATTGAAGAGATACAAATGTCAGATCGTTTTAAAGTGTTATTTTCTTTGTCCAATTGTAATGGTCAGACAGTTTAAAATTATGCTAAATGCAACGTTTATTTGTGCCTCAACAAAAACAACTGATGAAAAGTGGCTTTAACGAGCCTCGAACCTCTCTTTTGTGATGTAATACATTTTTCTACTTGTTTAAGTACAGTACTTTTGGATCTAGACAATGTAAAATGTAATGTAGACAAGAAAAAAATACTATGTCCCTTCATTGCGTTCTATTGAATACAATTAAAGTTTTGCAAAAATGATGGTGGATTTTGGGTAGGACTGAGGCTTTACTTAATTTGGGTACTGTTATTATTAATTGCATTTCCAATTTTAATCGGATACATTTAACCAAATCACATGGAAATAATAGGAGTCCAACACAAACTCAGAACAAACACATTCAATAAAATACATTCCTCACAAAAAAATTGAATTCACATAACTTGTAAAGGTCTTTGAAAAACAACAAAAAAAGCTATGATGGCCAGTCCCTCCCACCCCCTCCAACCCGCCCTGACAGCACTTGGTAGCTCCTTCAGCCAGAGACTGTTACACCCGCGCTGCAAGGAGAGATACCGACGCTCGTTCCTACCGACTGCTGTCAGGCTGATGAATAAAAAATAACAATCATAATAATAATTAAATGATGTGAAGGAAAATTGTAAGTAGTACTGCAATTTATCCATTTTGTGTTCATATTGCATTTAATTGAAAGATGTTGTTTTTTTCTCTTTCTTCTTTCTACATACATTCTTGCTGCTGGAGGCTGTAAATTTCCCCAGTGTGGGACGAATAAAGGATATCTTATCTTAAATAACTATTTCTCAAGGTGGCTCTTCAAAGAGCAGCAAGGGGATTTGTCATTTATAATTTTGGTCCAGTACCAAATTTCGACACTAGTTGAAGTAGAGAGCAAAAAGTGTGAAATTGTTGCAGTACCAAATTTTGACACGAGCTGCAGTAGAGAGCAAAAAGTGTGAAGTTGGTGCAGTACTGAATTTCGACAGAAGCTGCAGTAGAGAGCAAAAAGGGTGTGAATTCCCGGCGAAAAATTCTCAACATGGACCCATTCTGGGGACCTTTGGGGAAAAGCACAGGGTACCCGTTTTGGACACTTTGGAGTTGATTTAGAGGGTGTCAAAGTGAGGACCGGCCAAAATGTCCTCACTTCGTCAAAATGTCCTCACTCCGTTGGTTAAAAACTCACACCGGTCCTCACAATGTAGTGAGTACAAGAACACACACACACACACACACGCACACACACACACACACACACACACACACACACACACACACACACACACAGGGATGGCAAGATGGGAGGGAGGAGTGAGAGGGGGGTACCAAAAAGACTCTGTCCTTTTCTCACACATGAACACAAAAGCCAAGCACTGCCCATCAAGCGGCAGTGCGGTCCAATAACTCTTCCTTTGGGCCGGTGGACTGTAAAGGGCCATCATTAGGACCGTGGGGTTTTGTCCATGTTTCTGACAGCTTGCCAACATGGCTAACTATGTCCTGTGACCACCATTAAAGAAGCAAAGAGTCAAAACCCAGCTACAATCCAACATATGGCTGATTCACAGAAGTGCTGCAGCTTCTGCTGGATGCCCGATCGGCAGGTTCAATAAAAAGGGTTTCTGGCTCCGGTGGACGGGTTTATAGTGTTTCCTCTGGCCAAGCGTGGCACCGGGGTTAAGTTGATCATCTCTCACTCTAGTAAAATAGCCAGGGGAGTCTGTGTACCACTAGATCAACTCTACAACTTAAAGACCCTAAACGTTACAGCTCAGATGATCGATATGGCACTGAGCAATGTTCTTTACGAGCTAATAGACAAATCCATTACCGCAACCCCACCCCCAGGGTCTTGAGAAGGCAAAAAGGGAGTTTGTGCATGTGGCCGTTTGTCTGCTGTTGCCACTTAGACTGCCACTCACCTAGGCACAGATGCACAAAATTGCTGGGCTAGTTAAAAGATATGGAACAGGAGCACGTCAGGTTTGATTGGCACATCTGGGAATGTCTTTATCTCTGAGGGCATTGCGGATTCACAACTCAAAATGGCTTAGCACTACCACAGTGATGCCAAAAGAAGATTTGTGTCTTCAAACATCAGAGGAAGGAGAAACACATGAAATCCTTCTCATTCACAATGCTTAACGAGACTTATCTGACATTTCCGGATAAGAGCGCTTCCATGAAATATTTGTAATTCCCTCTCTGGCTAATTAGAAGTCTGTCATCTGAATAATTCTTAGAATTGTGCCATAAAGAAGTGAAATCGGGAACATCAGATTCCCAACTGACATGCTGCGTAATTTCTCTCTTCTTATTTCACCAAATACTACCACATAATTAATGAATTAATTAATTCATTTGTAATGTCTGTCCGACACTTGCTCACCAACAAGCCTTTTATGATCTTTGCGCTCTCTCTTCAAGCCGTGTGCTTGCTCATGAACTGTAAGGTCAGTTTTCAGGTTTTATTTCTATGTCTTCTCTGTGTAATGTTCTGTAATTCATACGCAGCATTGCTAAAAAAATGTTCTGGACATCTTTATCAAATTAAAAAAATATATTATTTAGTAAATTTTGTAAATTGACCACCTCTGCCATGAGAAACAAAAAGCCTCATTGCATCATGTCTGTTCGACAACCACCTCTGGCATATTTGAGAATTACAGTTGATTTTGTAGGTTTTTTGTTTTAACAATAAACAAAAATCTAAATTTAAAAATAAATTACAGCAGATAGAAAACCTCGACACACACCTGCTCAAATGGATGGTATTTGTGAGATATTACTCCTGGACAAATGTAAAATCCACCATGAATATGACCTGTAACCTGCATAGCCAAATTTGGAAAAGAAAGTTAAGGGCCGAGGGATGTTAAGAAAAAAAAGAGATGGCATAAACACTGAACAAGTGAGAGATGACAGCGAGAGAGCGAGCGACGACAGCGAGGGAACCAACGACGATTGCGAGGGAGCCAGCGACGACCGCGTGGGAGCGGGAAATTCACATCCCAAAAACATGGACTTCCAACCCTTTGAAGATATTGACTATAAGCCATTCGATCCTGTTAACAATTTGGACCCAGACAATAACTTCTTCAAGCACAAACAAAGGGTAACAAACTATGACCATTACCTGGATGAACAATTTAACACCAATATAAAATTGGAAAATGCACTTTCAGTAATACACTTAAACAGTAGAAGTCTCTATAAAAACTTCAGAAAAATCAAAGAATACCTGACTAAATTCAATAAATTTAAAATAATTGCCATATCAGAAACTTGCCTTGATGAAGATAAAACAACAGAAATGGAAATAGGTTATGAAATGTTTGCAACTAATAGGGAAAACAAAAAAGGAGGGGGGGTTGCAATATATGTAGACAAAGCACTTATATTTGTCAGTCTCTCGATTTTACTGCATTTAATAGAAAACCTAATGGAATGTCTAACCATTGAAATACATAATAAAAAGGCATCAAATATCATCATAAGTTGCATCTATAGGACACCAGGATAATGTATTGACACTTTCAAGACCCAAATTCAGCATTTGAAGTATTTCAGTCTACCATAATCTCCTTATATGATAAACATTTTCCATTAACTAAAGTCTCCAAAAAGTATAAAACCAAGTAAGCCATGGATAACGAAAGGCATAGAAAACGCATGTAAAAAGAAAAACAATTGATGTAAATTGTTTTTAAAATTGAGAACTGAAGAAGCAGAAAAAATATATAAGACCTATAAAAATAAACTAGTAAATATTATAAGAACCAGTAAAAGAGATCATTACCATGCACTGTTAGAGCAGAATAAAAGTAACACACAAGAAATATGGAAAATACTTAACCAAGTAATCAGAAATAGTCCTTAAAAAATGATTATCCAGAGTATTTTATCAAAGGCAAAAATACTATTCTGGAAAAAAACTGCAGAAATAGCAACTGAATTTAATGAGTAATTTGTCAACATCGGCAGTAACCTAGCAGAACAAATTCCTGATCCAACAAACTTGTTTAAAATAGATAGATACGTAGATTAAAAAACTCCTCCACGATGTTCCTTACTGCTGTAAAACAAGAAGTATAAAATATTATAAAAACCTTTAAATATAAAAAGTCAACTGATTGTTTTAATATTGATATATCAATAATAAAGCAGATTATAGAATATGTAGTGTGACCTTTCACGCACATATGCAACCTGTCATTCAAAGCTGGTATCTTTCTATCAAATATGAAAATTGCTAAAGTTATTCCAATCTATAAAAGTGGAGAAAGACATATGTTTACAAATTATAGACCAATATCACTACTACCACAATTTTCAAAAAAATAAGAAAAACTATTTTCTCGCAGACTTGATAGCTTTATACAAAACGATGTACTGTTAAGTGAGAATCAATATGCCTTCAGGGAAAAATGGACCACCTCAATGGCAGTTATGGAGTTTGTGGAAGCAATAGCCACTAATATAGACAACAAAGAATTTACTGTTTGGGTTTTCCTAGATCTAAAAAAAGCTTTTGACACAATAGATCACAGTATATTATTGAAAAAACTAGAAATATATGGCATTACAGGTGTAGCTTAGAAATGGATAAAAAGTTATTTAGAAAACAGATATCAGTACGTGCAGCTCAACAATAAAAAAACAAATCAACTGTAAATCACTCATGGAGTTCCTCAGGGGTCAGTGCTTGGTCCAAAACTATTCATCTTATATATAAATGATATCTGCAAGGTCTCAAAACAGTCCTATTTGCTGATGATACAACTTTCTACTGTTCTGGAATAAATCTGAAATAGCTCCTGACAACCGTAGAAAACGAATTAAACAAATTAAAAAACTCGTTCAACAGAAATAAATTTCACTTAACCTGAAAAAAATGAAGTTAATTGTTTTGGGCACAAGACCAGTAAAACACCAAGCTAAAATTATGGTAAACTCAATTGAGATAGAAAGACCGTATGAAACCAAGTTTCTCGGATTAGTAATAGACTCAAAACTATGTTGGAATCCACATATAGATAACGTAAAAAGAAAAATAGCCAAAACCGTAGGGATCCTCTACAAAACCAAGGAAGTGCCAGGGTGTGGATGTATATAATCCCGATACAAACCAAAAGTTGTAAAAATATCACGGTTAAGGGTAAAGTATGAGCCTGAATGGAGACTTCTTTCTCCTTACTTTTTTTCTTTTCTGATTGATGTAAAAATCATTTATTAGATATAAACACATAACGGGGTAGGACTAGATATGTTTTTTACTTCTTCCTACTCCCTTGAACATATTAACTGTGTTGAATGAAGACTGATTTCTTTCTTTTTACTATTTTATCTACCTTATTATAAATTATTACTGTATATGTTTTATGTTTTATGTTCAATAAACAAACCAACACAATAAACAAACCAATACAATACAAAAGTGTGCACATATTGTTGTAAGTGAGGATGTACCTGTGTTCAGAATTAACCAGTCACATTCAGAGTGATGTTTAATGGGAGTCATCTTAAACCTACCATTTCGAGTGCATCTGAACTGTCATTTTATTGAACCCGAAATAAAGTTCCAATGTTCTAGTAGGTTATTACTGACATTCGTGCAGTCACATCATAAAACCACATGCTCTGATTTGCAGAGAGCTTCGTAAATCATCAGAGCGATCTCATCTTTCAAAGGTATCAGTCAGGAGAAACGTACAAAAGGATTTCCACAGCATTTTAGTTTAGATTTTGTTTAGATGGGAGCAAATGATCCTGGATTTGTCAAAACTTTTGGATAAATATTTTGCTGTGAACTTTCTTTCTCTTACTGAGCGTGCATTTTCCTCAAGGTTAGGCTTAGGCTGCACCTTGCTGTTCATACCCATCTTTGGAATCTTTTGGTATGGTAGTCCTCCATCTTTGAGCAGGATGGAAAAATATCAAATAAAAATGGTAGTCACTAAACAATAGCTGGACTTTTGTAACCCCATATGTTCACTGTCGCATGTTAAAGGACGACTGAACTAATAAAGTATCAATAAAGCCCTGATTTAGAGTTCCTGTGTCATGGACATGGCAATCAACCGCTAAAGTGAACCTTCTCAAATTCTGTATATAGAGTTACACAAATATTTAGTTAAAAGCCCCGAAGCAAGTTTCACCTTGAATCCATACTTTTTTGTTGCCATCAATCATGATCAACCCTTATTATGATTATAATTGTAGCTTTTCAGTATGGGAATTATGGTTGTGTATTCTTATGCCTTATCTTTCTTTTTCAGATTGTTTTCATTTGTGGATAATTTAGATGACTTTCTGCCTTAAACAGTTGAACAGTATCACATTTGACAAAGGTTGTCTGTCCCAATATGGGCCTGGTGAATGACTGGCAACCAGTTCATGAGTTTCAACAGGATTAGCGAGACACAGAAAAGGATTGGTCGGATAGCTAACTGCACTGTTTGTAACACAAACAGTGTCTGTATTTTATATCTGAGTTTGTTATGGGTTGTTTGTTGTTGCTCTTAGTGGAAAATTGCTATGTTCAACCTGAACACGCAGCAAAATGTTCTCTGAAGTGAACTAAAATGCACTTGAAATATATTTGAACAAGGTTGAATCTTATGAGTGTATTAAATAAATATGAATCATTCTAGAATTTTGCAAAGTTAAATTTTCAGTTGTGATCTTTTTACCCAATGACACAAAGAATGCGACTTGAAATATGTCAAAATAAGCCATCCTTTTTACTGCTACTGCCTTCATTTGATGCGATTGGTAACCTGGGAATGCTAAATAGTGGAAGCAATTTCAAAACCCATTTCCTCCAACCATTATCTGCAATCTATGTCTGAAGTGGAACACTAAAATATATCAAGTATATTAATTTGGCAGGATCAAGCAAATAGGAGAGAGAAGTCAAATTTGAAAAGGGAATAATGGAGGCGGAAGCCAATCCGAATTTAGTGCTTACTCAAACCAAGGTAATTGCGTTGATATTTGAGAGATCCTTTAACATGACAGGATTCGCAGGTGTTTTATAATTTCACTGCTCAGAGGAAGAAGCATAAAAAGAACAGTGTGTTCATGCCAGGAGGTGGCCTGCACCATGCCACGGTGTCAGCGCAAAAAGGTAAAACCAAAGGCGAGTCCATTAAGACCGACATTGACCTTGAGGGAATGGAGAATGAAAAAAACGGCCATTTAATTGGCATTTCATTTGGTGAGTGCTGTAACCTGAATTTCAGAGTCATATTTTGCTTCCACGTCACATGATTTCAATCCGCTGGCATTAAATCTAACTGACCTCTCACATTATTTTTCTCTTGAACTCTCATGTGACATGCATTTCACTGACAACCCATGGTAAGTACTAGTGGCTGTACATTGTGGTTTTCCTCATGAATCTATCTTTTAGTGATGAAAGTAATTTCTTGAAGGTGTTTTTTTTACCCAAATTTTCCTCACTTTTATGATACGTGTGCTATTTCTATTTTTACTGCATTCGGCAAACACTGTAGTTGTGTCTACTCCAAGTTTTCAATAAGAGTTGGTGTCTGCTGCAGTGGGTGACGGTGGATGAAAGCTGAGCCAGTTTAAGATGGTATGCCTCATATGACACATACTGGTCACAAATTAAACAAATTCTGTGGTTGCGCCAAATCCCTCTATGTAACAAATTGGTCAATTTAATATTTTTCACAAATCTGTACCTTTGGCAAGGTCATTTTTACATATTATTGGCCAATTGAAAGCGTTGAAAATAGCTTGCACTTATTGACGATGCAATGTTAATAGTTGAACAAATTGCCGTTGTGGGGGTCTCCTGAAAAGTGATAATATGGAGGGACAAGGATTCCACCTGATGCCAGCGATATGTAAATGACATTTACATTTAGATTGTGTTGTCATTCAATGTACATGTAACTCAAATGGAATTGATTTTTACAGTAGCCGTTCGGTGCCTAGGAATTAATCTACCTGTGGACGTTCAATAAAATGGCATCTCATTTATCGGGCTACAATTATTTTTTATTGCAAACCTGTTTTTAATAAAATATGATTTAAGTATTTATTTTGAACAAAAACATCATTATCTTAAATATGTTTTACTGGAAACACTTGATCGTTAGGGTGTGAATATGGATTTGTGCGTGGATCAATGTTCCCTCTAAATCTCAATATGTCTGAGCATGAACACAAATTTCACAAGCATTCCTTGGAGCACGGTGACCAACATCGGACATTGTGAAAAAAAATTCAAACCAACTACAGTATATGTCAAGATACAACATATCATTGAATGGAGATTTGTGATACAAATAAAATAGCCCCGGTTTGTTAGTTTTATTTGAGCAAATAGGTCATTTTAAGGGCGGCCCGGTAGTCCAGTGGTTAGCACGTCGGCTTCACAGTGCAGAGGTACCAGGTTCGATTCCAGCTCCGGCCTCCCTGTGTGGAGTTTGCATGTTCTCCCCGGGTCTGCGTGGGTTTTCTCCGGGTGCTCCGGTTTCCTCCCACATTCCAAAAACATGCGTGGAACGCTGATTGAACACTCTAAATTGTCCCTTGGTGTGAGTGTGGGCGTGGTTGGTTGTTTGTTTCTGTGTGATTGGCTGGCAACCGATTTAGGGTGTCTCCCGCCTACTGGCCAAAGACAGCTGAGATAGGCTCCAGCACCCCCCGCGACCCTAGTGAGGATCAAGCGGCTCGGAAGAAGGTTATTTTAAGCATGCTAGTCATTAAATTCCAATAATGGAAAATATGCCATTCAATAATACACATATTTCTAGCCACCTGACTCCTGAAACACGCAAAAAAGCTTCATTTAAGGGGCCCGTTTAGATTCTCTGAATGGAGCAATCAGCGTCATTTGCAGCGTCTCATCACGACTGAGGGTGAGTCTATATGTGTCAATGTATGCCTCAAATCATAATAGAACAACTGAGTGTGCATCCTCGGTTGTGCTACTGAAACTAAAACTGTAAGGGAAGTCGGAATGGTGTGGTGTCCTGTTTGTAGATTAATTAAACTGGTGTTGAATTTACGAATGAGTGTAGAATTAGTGTGTGTGTGTGTGTGTGTGTGTGCGTGTGTGTGTGTGTGTGTGAGATGCGCACCAGCATCGCAGTGTGCGCCGAGAGGGTGAGAGCTGTGTGCAATTGCTCACATGCGCAAATTAGAGGGCTAGGGGATGTCGCCACAGTCTGCAAACCTCGCCTCGCATTCCAGTATCAGGTATTTAAACGAAATGTATGATACAACGCTGAAACCATGTGACTTTCATTATTTTATTTTATTTTTTAGCATTGTGTTTTTGAAGTTGGAATTTTGAATTTCAAAACAGTGAAATGAGTGCCTCAAGGTTTCTTTGTGATGTAAACAGATGCGGCTGTTGAATTGTTGTTGGGCCAAAGTGAATCACGGTCAAACCCAAATTTGATGGTTCAACAATCAGCCTTGTAGGCTTTCCTCTGGTCATAACATTGTGCGTGCTGTGCGCATGTGCCTGTGAGAGTGTCAGTGATAAACTCCAGCTGAACCTTACTTTGTCTTTTGTACTGCCAATCTCCTAAACTCTAACATTGCACTCTCAGTCATCAATACGGAGAGGTTGATATTTTCACGAGTTTGTCAGCAGGCTTGACAGATGCTCTGGTATGCCTACAGTCATTCTCATGGGGAGGAGTTACACTTGGACACCCACTACAACTCCACACACACACCCACTACAACTACACACACACACACACACACACACACACACACACGCACGCACACACAAAGATTGCCTTATCTTTTTTTAAATCACATATGAATAAAAGAATACAGGCAGGCATGTATTGAATCTTAAAACTTAATCTTTCCGTTTCGTCTCTCTGTTTTCCTCATAACACATGCACCGACAACACATTCGCTGACAAAATTGACTTGCCACCTTCAATCAGACAAGGACCAAATGGATTTCTGCCAGTTTTACGCTGACATCATTAATAGATTTGGAAGAGGGACGCGCTTTGAAGACCAAGGGATGGCAAGGTGTGTCTGACTCAAAATGCACTTTTGTTTCGGGAGCAGCTTTTTGATACCAGCTCGTTCCCAACCAAAATATTTGTATTTATTTATTTTTTCATTTGTTTATTTATTTTAGCCACTTAGTCTTGCTTGTATTATCGATGTGAGCAGAGAGGGTATTAGACTTTGTTGCAGAGAGAAGTGTGACATCCATAATGTATTTCCTATTAGAGGGTGCCACGCATGGACACACCTGGCCACGTGTCACAGTGAGATGGACAGGAAGTGCATGAGAATTAATGATAGCAGAGGAATAAAGGTTGCCAAGTAACAGATAGCACTTGGAGAGAGGGGTAAAGTAGGAGTCAAAGGAAATAGAAGAGATGGCATGTGTCGGGTTCAGGAAGGCACTGGACATTTAGTACTTCGTGGAACACGTGAAATCCACACATAAACCAGCTTTCATGGTGCATCGCAGCAGTTAAGCCAATTGCTTTGAACATTTAAATCCTCTCCTCTCACCTGTGCCACTTCCATCCTTATTTTCTCTTCGCTTCTGCATGCCTGTCTATCGTTCTCCCTTTTTTGACCCCAGATTAAGTCGGAGGGCCTCTTCTTAAATGCTAATTATTTTTGGTCCATATGCACACAGCCATCACAAATTGTTTGCGGTGTATTGCTGCAAGCACTTTCACTCCCTCCCTCTCATTCGCTCGCCTTCCGCTTGTGATTTTGCATTATGCAGACTCCAATTCCAATCAGGCTGTCATTAATGTGCACTCTTGGGTGCATCTCAAACAAAAACAAGCACACCCTAAAACCGTTCCTGAATCATTTTTGTCTTACTCTGCCCCCCTTTAGCCCTCTTTGCTTCACTCTCCTGTTTTTCCTCATTCTCTTGTATTCGCGTTTGAATTATACCATACATTGCCGTGTGTATTCCCTCATTAGCATTTTCGTTCACATGGTCTCACCCCTTCTCCCCCTTTCATCATTCCCACCCTCTCCTTTATGTTATCTTCAGCGTCTGAATGCATTGCATTTTTTCGCAGCACATAAACAGACAATGCCCTTGGGGAGGTGTTGGAGAGCTCTGTCTTTGTTTGTGCGCACCTCTAACTAACTCTCCATCTGCAGGCAGCCAAGCCCGCCAGTGCAAGACAGAGAGCTGGCTCAATCCCAAACTCCTTTCCAGTTGGACTCATTTCTTTACCTTAACTTCACAATGTCTCTCTCCTGCCAGGATAAGGCCCTCACTTTCAGGCAAATATCAGCTATTGACAGTCACCAGTTACTGAAGACACCTGACCCAATGATTAATTGTCATTAATAAAGAAGAAAAAAAAACAACTAAAGCCCAATCTGATTCAGCCTTCGGTGGGTGGACATTCGATCCTCTCCAAACCATATAACGTGGGTGTTTTCATTTCCTAAAGATTCATCACTCCTCCTTAGGGTGAAAGCTGGGGGTGAATGACCAAAAGCCCATACTCGGCATTTCGCCACAGCCTTCAAAGGGAGAAGAATTTGAGCAATAGTCTGAAAACAGAGTTTTCAGTCATGATTGCTGAGGGCTGTAACACAAGCCATGAAAATTGTTTGATGTTGTTATGTAGTTTCAAAATGGATTCACATTCTCTCCAATATGAAACGTGAAGGTGTATTGACAACACAGTTATGAAGAAAATGACTGGGTTTCGGGATACGCTGCACGGTACTTACACGCACGGTGATGCACCATCAAAGGTGCACTATGCTAAATGTTCTATCTCCTTTGACTTTGATGGACAATCTCCTTACGGAGTGTGAAAAGAGGTTTTATCACTCACCGTTATCTGGCTCAGATTTCCTGTCATGCTCGGTGTCGGTGAGAGACAGGGCAGAGTTGGCGCGGCTTGTCAGGCAGGAGCTCTGCTCCGACTTCAAACCACGCATCCACATGTGCTGCAGGCCATGGGCGGCTGAGGGTTCCACATCAGGCTCAGGGTCCACATCGGAACCGACGCCCAGGGAGTAGCCGCGGCTGTGGATGTGAGCGGTGGGTCCAACGCATAATGCTTCCTCGTCGTCTTCTTGATGCTGCTGCTTTTGTTGCTGTTGGTGGACGTAGTCTGGACTCCTCAGCTGAGCAGCGTTGCAGAAATCTAAATCCAATGAAGGGAGATGGGGAGACAGATTGAGAACCTAAAGACAGCAAAGCCTCTAATACTGGAGTATGTTTATTCTTTGCTTCGGCGTCTTTGCTGACCAGGTGTTCATCAATAGACAAAGCAAACACGCACTGGGACACCATACTGGACCAACCTGTATGTGTAATATTAAAAATCACAGATTAAGGAGTGCCCCTCTCAATTATTTGGGATTTGTTATGAACAGAATTCCGCACAAAACCATTGCAGAATCTTGTAGAAACTTTACCAGACATAAGGAATCAATTGCAAATCGGAAACTAACTCCGTCTTTCCTGTCATTTGTATTTCTTTTAGTTGCTGGCTAGCGTCTGAAAGCTTTTTGTCAAAAGATTGGCATCATACATCAATTTCATTGATGATCTTTCGGAATTGTGCGTGGTCTATGTATGACCTCTGTCATTTTTTTTCTTTTTTTTGATGAGTTGCCCAAAGAGTCTTTGGATACACTAAAGAGAATTTGTATGGGTGAAGGTTATAATATATGATATGATATGATATAATATGATACCTTTGTACAATTACGAGGACAGGTTTGAGTTTCCGAGGTCAAAATGCCAGCCTTGCTTTTCCTGAACCATTGGCATTGCAGCCCTATACTGTTCTGACTACCTGATGTGTGTTATTGAACTTGAGATGTATTGAACTGCTGCTCAAACAGAGCTCTGATCTCATCTATATTCTCCTTGGTGGGGTGAAGAGATCATATAAAGATCAAACCTTATTAATATTGACTCAGACTGAGGGAAAAATTGAGCCTCGCATGCTTTCAGGTGTTCGAACGCCCTCCAATTCAAAGAATCATACTGTCATCTGAGAACATCAGATAAACTGTGTTAGTTCTCCAGTTACACCTCAATTCAATTCAGTTGAGATCTACTTATTTTATTATTTTTCCATTTTTGAAGAAGCAGAAGAATTTATATGAAACTGAGTCAGTTGACTTTCTTAATTGCTTTGGTTGTTTGTTTTTTTTAAGAATCTACATACGGAAGTAATTGAGTCTTTGCAATTTAAAACGAATTTTGGCATTAAATGAAATACAAGCCAATTCAACTGAAGCCATCTGGACTGCAGATGAAAGCATGATTTCGTGCCTCCAATAAATATATAGTCCAAGATGGACGCCTGTATCCCACCCTCTGGATTTCCTCATGTATTCATCTAAGCAACTGCATTGCTGAAAATCACAAATGGTGTAGTTGCTGCAACTAGAAGGAAACAAAATACCATAGGAGGAGGAAATACAGGAGGAAATACAGAAACTATTCTCTGGAGGGATACAATTACAGAAAACCCTCTGGACAAAAAACAGCATTTTTGGCCTATTGACCAATGGGATGACAGTCAGTGTGTCCTGTTGTCTCTTTTATACAATCTTTCTGGAATTAAACAAGGAAGAGCGCAATTTTCAGGGACAATTTTCATTATATAGCTATGAGTCACGCGGAGTCAAGCAAATTATTATTTGTCGTGGGAGGAAACTGGAGTACCCGGAGAAACCCCACACAGGCACAAGGAGAACATGCAAACTCCAACAACATTTCATTGAAGTTCAATCCATCTAACCGAGACAAGCGCATTTACAACTTGTTTGTTCAAGGGTGCAATTTTCGCAATGAATGTGCGGAGGACTTGTTGCACTTGATTATGTTTGATTCACTCACTTAAACCTCTCTAAACAGCACCATCTTGTTGTCCAGCTGCCATAATTTAAATGAAGGAAGCCGAAGTAGGTTTAAATATGACACACTGATCTGCTTGGGCCTCATTCAACACATGTTGTAATAAGCACATGAGCAATATTTATGTAAATGTTGTCTCCCCGCCAATCAGTGAACAAAGTGAATGGCACAATTATTATTCAATGTAATGAGAGATGAAGATAGTTTACCAGAAGTATTTCACAGAGAGCCCTCAAGAGTACTACTACTGCTACGACGACCACTACTACTACTACTCATAATAATAATAAAAATAATAATAATAAAGATTGATTGATTGATTAATTGAGTGACTTTTTTTGGAGCAAGCCAGCAGGAAAATAAAATGTTTGTACAAAATCAAACAACCGTGTGATACATTTATACAAAAAGGAAAAAAAGAAAAGAAAAAAAAAAGACTTCATCATGTTAGCATGAGCAAACGCTCTACATGTGCTGCTCAACATAAGTTGGGAAAACAGAAAACTCCAACCTCCATCTGACATTTATATTACAGGCCATAGATAGATAATAACTTTTAAATCCCTTATGGTTAACTTACACCTGTACAAGTCCTACTAATATAGACAATAGATTAAGAAAATGGATGCCTATTAAGTATAGTTGCTAAATGAAATAACGGTCTGCACCATTTAAAATATGTCAGCAATAATTACATGCCAATAATGGAAATAGAAATAATGTCAGCATGGTAAACTACAAATGCATACCATACCAACAAGGTTAAAGGAAATGACACATCCCAACATGGCACGCAACAACAAGCACATACGAACAATGTTAAAGAAAGAGCCAGTGAATGAGCAGTTAATGCTAAGCCCCGCCTTCTTCATATTGTGAAGAGTCCATACATCTGAACAATACTTTAAGGTACGGATGCTTTGGCGTCGAATGTTCCACAGTCTTACCCCACATACAGGCACACAAAAAATTCCTGTTTGTACCAATTTTTGGTAACTCAAAGTTTCCAAATGCTTGCATGCCATGAGCACTCTATTCCCCGCCCCCGCAAAAAAACATTGTATAATACTAGTTAGTGATTTGTTTCTGGCTTCGGTAAATTTAATTGGGTATCATTTTTCACAAGGTCGTGATTCTTCATTAAATTTGATTGAATAAACAAATTATTGGTGTGCGCTAGAAATTGCTCAATGTATAATCCTTACTGCTTTTTACATTTAGGCAAAGATGCAACGAGACCCACAGCTTCCAAAAAGTTGAACTTTCATCTGGCCAGTTGATAGAATATTCTCACAAGAGTCTTGAGGATAACTGGGTGATTTATGTTATTTATTTATTTTTCTTTTTAACAAAAGTAACTTTTTGGTCAGCAGCGGTTTTCACCTTGGAACTCTCCCCTGGAAGCCATTTTCACTTTTTCTTATAGTTGAGTCATGAACACAAACCTTAGCTTTTTTTGGGTTACTTTTTGACCTCCTGGATGAGTTGAGTCAGGATTTGAACAGGAAACACGGCCAGCTATTGTAGCTTTGCCGGACTGGGTGAGGTTGTACTATTAAATTGACAACAACACAATATCCAAAAGGTATATGTGACTTCAGGAAATAGAAAAGAAGGGCAGACTCATATGACAGTCAAAGTGAATAATATGCTTTGGGAATTAGATGAAGAGGCTGTTCCCTGTCATCCATTAAAAATGTCACTGGAGGCGTCGCCCCCCCTAAACAGTTGGTTACTTAGGCAGGCCATACTTTATATAACTCTGTTGCCAAACGATGAACAGATGTGCTTCATATCACCAGCCATCATTGACATTTAAAAGGCTGCTTTGGGGGCGTCGTTCGCACCATACCGTATGATGTGATACACGGCATCAGTGACATATCATATGGTAAGGTAATTGCTTTCTTTTTCTGACTTTTTTTTTTTAATATAATGGAAAAGCAAAGAAACTTAAATCGACAAATGCTGGCACACATCCGTGATGACTGATGGCCATCGTGGGTGGTTATATTTTCACTAATATGACAACATCCAAAGTGGGCGGTATTTGAAATATGATCATTGCAGGAACTGCATGTGTCCAAACGGTTGGCTAATGTTGCCGGTTAGCATGGTGGGATGGTGTGGCAGGAAAGCAGGATGTTAGGGTGGCAGAGAGTGCATCTATTGATCACAGTGAGCCCTGCACAGCAGCACAGTCCTGATGAGGTACAGCTTCTCTCTTAACACCATACATGACCTGCATAAAGGCCATCCATCACAGCACGCACTGGCCCATTTCTCCTCCTGTCACCAGCAGGGAAGACATTTCTCAGTGTGTATGCATCAGCACTACCTCAAGTGTGCCTGTGTCTGTGTGTAATGAAGGGTGATGTTCCACCCCAGGTGAGGCCAAAGAGGTTTGGGGCTGACCCAGTTTAGCTTTGGGAGGGAAATATCACCTCCGTGGAAGAGAGGTAATTGGTTGCTCCCGACTGTCCTTCCGGCTCATTGTAGACTCTTAATCGGGAATTCACATAGGCCCTTTTAAAAAACTGAGTGTGCGAGTGTGTGGGGCACGTGTGTGTATCTCTGTCCGCCTTTTGAGCCAATACATCCGGCTTCTGTGAGGCTTTGAGGGTGCATTCACAAGTACATACATACATACCCTGAGCATATGGGATACCTGGCTGAGCTTGGCTGTAGTTGTTCTGCCTTTCGCGGTGTGATCCAAGCGTGAGGCGTAGCTCGTGTGTGTAGTCAGGCAGGGTTTCACGTGAGGTGTAAGAGCGGTGGTGAGCGTGACCGTCCTCGCTCTCATCAGACGAACTGGTGTAGGACATCTCCATTTCATGACGGCCCTTAGACAGCGGCTGGTAGGGTTTACTATCCATCTCCTCCATGGCTTGAAGGGCATCCACTTAATCACTCAGCACAGCCACAATGCAGAATACGAAGTCTGTAAAAGGGGTGGTGAAAGGTGGATAGGGGTATGGTTGCGTAAAGGTGAGTGAATGGAGAGGACAATGGAGAGGCAAATGAAAGGAAGCGGGAGATTGAATAGGCAGGGGCGGAGAAGAATAGCACAAGAAGTGTATTATTGTAACGATACTGCAGCATTTGCTCATTTCTAATACACCAGACATTCAAAAACAGTATTCAATATTTCACACCGATGGTTAGTTCCAAATCAATATACTCCGAATGGACTGTGATTATGTCTGAATGCATGTGATAAAAAGTTGGTCCAAATACGGTACAATAGTTTTCCTTCACGTGATTTCACTTTTCATTTTATTCTTCAGCAGACAACTATTGGCAGGTTTCAGATGAATCAAAACTGTGCTGCTGGCTCTGTTTGATTAATAAACACAGTGACCGATTCACCATTTCTGTGTGTATTGAAGAAACACTAAAAAATAAAAATAAACAGTCATCTCCGACAACTTAAGTGACTTCTCCATTCAATTAGTCCTGTTCCACTTGAAGATTTCACTGTTGTGGGAAGCGGACCACTTTTACTTTTTTTTACTTTACTTTTTGCTTTGTTGTTGATCTTTAAAGTTAATTTAAAGTTGAGTTCCAGATATTTAAAAAAAATTATTGTCACAACACACGAATTTCTACAATATGTCACAGAACACACGAAGGTCTAAGAACACCCAAGGTCTAAGATTAGCCTAGGAAGTCAACCAGCTAATCGTGATTTTTTTCCCCCCGAATTGCCCAGCCCCAGCCTTTAATATTTTTTTCATGATTGATGTTGCATACAGTACATATCAGGCAAAGCAATTGAATGATAAACTGGCAGCATACCCCTGGACTACAATCTGACAGGAACAGGAAGTCTGACAGGCACCTACTACCAAAACAAATACTACAAGGATTTATGCATTTATTTAGACATGAATTTATTGAAATTGCATTTGCAATTTTTAAACTAATCCCCACTTGAAAAGAAAACGATCTTCCAAATTGATAGCATGTGGTGAGGCATGGCTTCTCTTGTCCCAAATGCAAAGTCACCACTGATTAGCTTTCAGGTACGATGCCCAGCCCGAAGTATTTCCGGCAGATATAAAGCTTCTAAATGGAGCTTGAGAGGGTCATTGCTCATAGAGACAAAGTGCTATGGCATTGACCTCTTCAGGGAGTCCTGTAGTCCATATATCAAAGGCATTAGAGTGTGCCTGCTCAATACCTCAGAGATACGCAGCAAAAGGTGATCACTACCAGTTTGATACCATCCAAGTATACGGCTGACCTTTCTACCAATATAAAATTACTTTTATTCCTCAAGAAAGACTCTTTCTCTTGCCTTCACGCTTACCCTTCTAATCCCACATACACGTGTCCACACAAAATAGTTAGGAATACACTCATGCATGCAAAAATTGTTTGCTGACCCGGTAATGAAGTCAAAAATTTGTCCAAACCTCTCTTACCCGTTCACCCTACACACACTCTCATGTTACTAGGCGTTATTGTAACTTGAGTGATGGTTAAAAGCTCCGTAGTGGGCACAAACTCGATTGTGCAAAACAGCAGCAGAATTCAAGGAAGCCTAAAACGTGGGCGCTCCCTGCCAATTCTTTCCGTACATTCTCTCCATTCTCCCGAAAGCAGCAAACGTGTGATGCATTTCAGAGGCTGTCGTAAGTCCAGCGCCCCGTGAAGGTGAAACATATTGCACTTGATGGTTGGATTCAGTTACAACAGACGTTGCGACATGTTGTAAGCTCCTTCCAGAAAGCTATCAAATGTATGCAGAGAGACAGACAAAAAATATTTTACGAAGCTGATGACATTGGTGCTGTGAGTCCGCTCTAACAGTGTTTTAGTCGTGATATTTACTGGCGAAGAATATCCATGCGTTTTTGGAAAAGATCGGGCTTTCACTATTACAACGGTGACGTTCAATGTAATGCTGCAATGGTTAGTTAGATTAGGTTTTATATTTCGCTCATCAAAATATGTCCACATTAATTTGACTCGCCCAGGCCATGGTGCAAGGAAAGTTGGGCATGTTTTGGAATTTTTAGCAGCTAGGCGTGGAAATAAAACAGTCTAGAAATTAAATTGTCTTTTGGATTTCTTAATATTTGAAGCTTCAAATAGACACAAGTGCAACAGAACAACCGTGTGCACTGTGAGAGACTGCAAATGAAAAATAGATATGAGAAGATTCTTATGCAGACAGGGGTATGGGTGACTATTGGAAAAAAAAAAGAAACAAGGAGGTACTTCTGTGTTGAGTAAACTTATCAGTCAAGGTCGTCGTGTTCTGGCATCACAGAGAACCCTCATGTTCAAGTGAAAAACAGGTGGTCACAATAAACAATAAAAATATCATATAGATGCTTGCTAAATAGTTATTTTCCATAACACTCAGGTAGGCCACAACTTATTTGTAGAATAGCAAGCAGATGCCTCTTTTACCAATGGTATTCCAAGGATGTAACCATTCATTGGCACAATATTCTTATTAAAGTGCCGCTATATTATATTTGTATTTGTTCATTTTATACAGAGTAGATAAACATGCTCTGACAGTTTTGGCGTGTTAGAAGGCATGGTGTATCGGTCCCAACTGGTTTACGACACATAAGCAACGTAAGATATTGCTTTATTTTTCTTCCAGATTGCTTGAATGACATTCACAAGACTCGAGAAAAGTCCACGTTCAATGATTTCAAGCCAGTCTTTTCAATGTAACTTAGTCACAAAATTTGTGAGTAATGTTCTTCAATTGAAATTCTATGGACTTGGATCAGTCAATAATTTGGACATTGTTACCCAACATTGGCACACTTACGGTGCTTTCCCAAATTCTTCACGTGGAAAATTACACTGGCCAACAATTTTTACTTATTTTCTTTCAATCTGAGATGCAAGTAAACTTTTAGAGATAATTTTTTTGCGCCAATTCCAAATCTGCCCTAGCGTTTTTCCTCTAACACATCAGATGTTCATAAAAATATATGTAGTACAGTATAACAAGAGTAGTATAATATGTGTGGTAATATAGTAATATTTTGTCTTTTTTTTTAATTAAAGGTTTGGTTCAGCAACAGGTGGGATTGTTTTCTGAAATGGCATAGCTATAAATAACAAGCTTTTATAGGTCAAACTTAAAATAAAGAAAATGAAAATAACTCCAAAACTTGATGTGCTACAAAAACAGGGAACACACACACACACACACACACACAAGGTGTTTTTTTTTTTAATTCAGTGTCAAAAATACACTTAGGGATACATAAAACCATCTCTGATTTGCTGTTGACCACAGCTTAAAAGGGGGTGTCCACCACTATTACACATCACCAATCTTGCTGCAGCACAAGCAACACATCTATCACCGATGTGCGTAATCCGTTAGAGTGGCTATTTGGCATATAAGTAAACCAGGCCCACTGCATCATAATTATTATTGCCTCACAGAACTATACTACTATATAGGATGTGATCCTTAAGTCCTTTGCTTTTTATTGGCAAGATGTGTGAAATCAAAGGCCACTATTATCTTTGCTGCTTTGTCAGGATGGGATTGACGAGTGCCACTTTCTCTTTGGTACGGCGAGGAGTGAGTATATGTTACCCGTGAGCTCTGAGCTTGCTGCAGGCACTGACTGCCGTTTGTCTCCGCAGAGGCCCTGTGTCCCGTTTCATGTCTGTCACACACTTACATGCACGAATGAAGGGATGCCATCATGCGCCCTGCGAACTGCTTTGTTCGCCATCATTTGCAGTATGCATACAGAAGCAGCACATACTGTATATATTGATGTGCTTGCGTCTCGCTTGAAGTGCCATATTTTCTTTTCTTTCAAACACAACTTCCTTCTGTTTCATTACAAGGCTGGTTCAATCATCCTGGTGGTCCAGTGGTTAACGTGTCAATCTCACACTGTAGAGGTACCGGGTTCAATTCCATCTCCGGCCTCCCCGTGTGGAGTTTGCATGTTCTCCCCGTGCCTGCGTGGGTTTTCTCCCAGTACTTCGGTTTACTCCCAGATTCCAAAAACATGCATGGCAGGCTGATTGAACACTCCAAATTGTCCCTAGGTGTGACTGTGATCGTGGATGGTTGATCGTCTGAGTGTGCTTGAGATTGGGTGGCAACCGGTTCAGGCTGTCCCCTGCCTACTGCCCGGTGACGGCTGGGATAGGCTCCAGCACCTTCCGCGACCCGTGTGAGGATAAAGCGGATCAGAAAATAGATTAATGGAATGTGAAACACTGGTGTGATCATATTAATGTGGCCCTCAACAATTGTTACAGTTTTTCTTATGTCGCCCCTTTGGAAAATTAATTGCCCACCCATGGGTTACATGCTCTCTCTCACATCATTCTCCCTTATGGTGCACTCGCTCACCTATCGGATGTGCTCTTCAGCCTCTATCGTGTCCTCCAAGGCCTCTGAATTTAGAGACGTAAGCCCTGCTGGTGGGGGTTATTCCCTCTAATTCTAGCCCACAGTGGGGTGCCCATTAGGGGGCTTGATTCTTGGTTTTGATGTCAAAACCTAGAGGTTGTTTCCTAGAGCCAAGCTCACTTCAAACAAGACGCACTGGGCTTTCTGGAGGACAAGTCAGCATGTGGCACCATAGAACAATACCAGGCTCGAAGGATGACGTGGACCACTTCAGAGTGGTGCAGTTACCATTCATAGAAAAACACAATTGCAGTCTTAGAAATGCCTGCACAGGTTGAAATGATTCGCAGTCTTAGAGTGGATTCCAATTCTTTTTCAAAACCTTTTGACATCTCTTTAATCACTGATCAATATAGAGTACAATACTGATGGTTCCTTGAGTGCACATACCGAGTCTAACTCCAGGAAGTGATTCTGTGACTGCATTATTGTTTGTGCTTTATGTGAGGACATACTGACCGAGTTTGCAGTATGGTGTTGGGTTTTTTTGTTTTTCTTTTTCCTTCATGAATATGAATGTGTATGTTTGATAACAACGTGACATAAAGATATTAAGACACAACATCAAATTATGGATATGGATTGTGAGTTTTTTTTTTTTTAATGGCCGATATAGGACTAGCATGGATGGATGGATGGATTGATGGATAGAAAACTTCATCACATGAGGGAAATTAGTTTTACGAGCTAGCTTTTCAGGAATTAGCTCCACCCAACCGTCTCACTCACACACACACTCACGCACGTATGTATATAGGTACAAACCCATGCACACATTTCATACGACACGTAACCCCAACCGCGAGGTTTCTCGATGTGACAAATTTAGCAGATAAAATTGGTAATATGGCGTTTTGAACAGTAAAGATGTGTGTGATTTGTGATTTGATCCTTTAAAATGGTCAATTTTTCATAAATGTATATGTAATTTGGTTGCAGGTTTTTGTTACGCCCAAAGTCCAAAATGAATCCACAACCTACAAATTACTACATCCTTGGCTCATTCATAGGTAATGTGTATCGAGAGTGTCTTGCTTTATAGTTCATTTCATCAGCAAGCTGCAACTAAGGAAGTGATCTTATTCCATGCAAGACAATATGTAAAATTCATGAACTTAAATGATTAATGGATCCCAACATGCTGTATTAACCACAGAGCAGTCATATTTGTTGAGCAATGAAATATCATGGTACCGATATACTAGTGTTACAATTTACAGGAGGAAAAAAAAAGGTGTTTTAACATTTGAAGCGCATCTCAAGAGAGCCCACTAATAGACCTGAACTGTATGAGTATATGAATGTCATTTCAGTTGTAATTTACATAAAATCTATAATTCATCTGTGTGTAATGAACTCCTCTGCGCTCAATTTTAAATAACCACAGAAAGTGACTCTGCATGCATCACATTACAGTGTTGCCCTTACACACCACTTCTCCTTGCCCCCTTCACTTTTAACTCCTCTTTGTCTTATTGCCCGCACAGTGTACACACACACACACACACACACACACACACTCTGTCTTGACAAATTCATGAGGGACTTTGCAATCAATCAATTCACACTTGCAACAATATTGGACCTTTCGCAAGCTTGATCCACTCTTGCCCATCCACAGCAATGAAAGACAAATGTGCTGCTTTTGTAAATCTGCTCAGATGTGCGATCAAGGCTGACATACAGATTGCAAATCAGTCGAGAAAATGTCACGCAACGGTGACGCAAACAGCGTAGCCGAGTTAGTCAGGTGCAAAGACCATGAAAAATGCCTTTGATACTTCCAAATCTCCAACGAAAATCTCTAAATTCAGATGGACGAGAAGGGAACATGCAAAATCAAATAGGAGAGGCGGGGAATGAGGCAGAGGCCAGCCGAAGCAGTAAAATTGAGTTTCACCTTGCAAAATAAAAGAGAAGAATAGGCAAGGCAGACCAGAGCCAACCTCATTAGCTCCTCTGAATGATGCCGTACAGCCACAGGATTTCAGACACATTGTCACAATGGTGAGAAGGTCTTATTTTCTTAACGTTGCAGACCCTGAGAACGGGAGCTGCTTTATTAGGCCTTTGCACATCTTATCTCTGGCCTTTGCACATTTCAGTGAAGCTTGTTTGCACATGCTAATCCTGCTCTCTAAATATGCCACAGGAATGACAAAGAGAAACACTGAGAAATCTACTCGCTCTCAAGCAAGAAACTCTGCATCAGATGAGTACAAATTTGTTGTAAAATGCCCCTCTATTTTTTTTTTATAAATTATTTGCTCAATTTAGTTGGGCGACTTTCCTAAAAACCTGAAAGTAGCTACGATCAAGTGACTTCTGAGAAAACAAATGCTGGATAGTTCCATGCTTCAAACAAAAGACTCCCTTCATCGCCGAGATTATCGAAAAATTGTTTTTTAATGAACCAAGCAATATCTTGAATTTAAACGTACTCTTCAACAAATTTCAGTCATGTTTCCGACCTCATCACGTTATAGAATCAGCTCGCATCAAAGTGCTAAATTATACAAGGTTGAACGCCGAGTCACGATCTTCTTGGATCTCAGAGTGGAGTTTCAAACATCCATCCATCCATCCATCATCTACCGCTTATCCGGGGCCGGGTCGCGGGGGCAACAGCTTTAGCAGGGAAGCCCAGACTTCCCTCTCCCTAGTTACTTCTTCCAGCTATCCCCGGGGGATCCCGAGTCGTTCCCAGGTTAAGCTAGGTGACATAGTCTCTCCAGCGTGTCCTGGGTCTTCCTCGGGTTCTCCTCCCGGTGGGACATGACCGGAACACCTCACCAGGGAGGCGCTCAGGAGGCATCCGAATCAGATGCCCAAGCCACCTCATCTGGCTCCTCTCGATGTGGAGGAGAAGCGGCTCGACTCTGAGCCCCTCCCGGATGACTGAGCTTCTCACCTTATCTCTAAGGGAGAGCCCGGACACCCTGCGGAGAAAACTCATTTCAGCCGCTTGTATCCGCGATCTCATTCTTTCGGTCACGACCCATAGCTCGTGACCATAGATGAGGGTTGGGACGTAGATCGACCGGTAAATTGAGAGCTTCGCCCTTTGGCTCAGCTCCTTCTTCACCACGACAGACCGATACAACGTCCGCATCACAGCAGACGCTGCACCGATCCGCCTGTCGATCTCCCGCTCCCTCCTACCCCCACTCGTGAACAAGACCCCAAGATACTTGAACTCCTCCACTTGGGGCAAGATCTCCTCCCCGACCCGGAGGGGGCACTCCACCCTTTTCCGACTGAGGACCATGGTTTCAGATTTGGAGGTGCTGATTTTCATCCCAACCGCTTCACACTCGGCTGTGAAACGCTCCAGTGAGAGTTGGAGAGCCCCGTTTGAAGGAGCCAACAGCACCACATCATCTGCAAAAAGCAGGGATGCAATACTGCGGCCCCCAAAACGGACCCCCTCAACGCTTCGGCTGCGCCTAGAAATTCTGTCCATAAAGGTTATGAACAGAATCGGCGACAAAGGGCAGCCTTGGCGGAGTCCTACCCCCACTGGAAACGATTCCGACTTACTGCCGGCAATGCGAACCAAACTCTGACATCGGTGGTATAGTGACCGAACAGCCCGTATCAGGGGGTTCGGTACCCCATACCCACGAAGCACCCCCCACAGAACTCCCCGAGGGACACGGTCAAACGCCTTCTCCAAGTCCACAAAACACATGTAGACTGGTTGTGCGAATTCCCACATACCCTCGAGAACCCTGCTAAGGGTGTTCCACGGCCGGGACGAAAACCACACTGCTCCTCCTCAATCTGAGGCTCGACTTCCCGCGGAGCCTCCTCTCCAGCACCCCTGAATAGACCTTACCAGGGAGGCTGAGGAGTGTGATCCCTCTGTAGTTGGAACACACCCTCCGGTCCCCCTTTTTAAAAAGAGGGACTACTACCCCGGTCTGCCAATCCAGAGGCACTCTCCCTGTTGACCACGCGATGTTGCAGAGGCGTGTCAACCAGGACAGCCCCACAACATCCAGAGCCTTGAGGAACTCCGGGCGGATCTCATCCACCCCTGGGGCCTTGCCACCGAGGAGCTTTTTAACCACATCGGTGACTTCAACCACAGAGATAGGAGAGCCCACCTCAGAGTCCCCAGGCTCTGCTTCCTCCAAGGAAGGCGTGTTGGTGGAGTTGAGGAGGTCTTCGAAGTACTCTGCCCACCGGTTCACAACGTCCCGAGTCGAAGTCAGCAGCGCCCCATCCCCACTGTACACAGTGTTAGTGGTGCACTGCTTCCCCCTCCTGAGACGTCGGATGGTGGACCAGAATTTCCTCGAAGCCGTCCGGAAGTCGGCTTCCATGGCCTCACCGAACTCTTCTAACGCTCGGGTTTTTGCCTCGGCGACCACCGAAGCCGCGGTCCGCTTGGCCAGTCGATACCCGTCAGCTGCCTCTGGGGTCCCACAGGCCATAAAGGCTCGATAGGACTCCTTCTTCAGCTTGACGGCATCCCTTACTGCTGGTGTCCACCAGCGAGTACGGGGGTTGCCGCCACAACAGGCACCAACCACCTTACGGCCACAACTCAGATTGGCCGCCTCAACAATAGAGGCACGGAACATGGTCCACTCGGGCTCAATGTCCCCCGCCTCCCCCGGAACATGGGAAAAGCTCTGTCGGAGGTGGGAGTTGAAACTCCTGACAGGGGATTCCGCCAGACGCTCGGAACAAACCCTCACTATACGTTTGGGTCTGCCAGGACGGACCGGCATCTTCCCCCACCATCGGAGCCTACTCACCACCAGGTGGTGATCAGTTGACAGCTCCGCCCCTCTCTTCACCCGAGTGTCCAGAACATGCGGCCGCAAATCCGATGATACAACAACAAAGTCGATCATCGAACTGCGACCTAGGGTGTCCTGGTGCCAAGTGCACATATGGACACCCTTATGTTTGAACAAGGTGTTCGTTATGGACAATCCGTGACGAGCACAGAAGTCCAATAACAAAACACCACTCGGGTTCAGATCGGGGGGGCCGTTCCTCCCAATCACGCCCCTCCAGGTCTCACTGTCATTGCCCACGTGAGCATTGAAGTCCCCCAGCAGAACAAGGGAGTCCCCAGCAGGAGTACTCTCCAGCACACTCTCCAAGGACTCCAAAAAGGGTGGGTATGCTGAGCTGCTGTTTGGTGCATATGCACAAACAACAGTCAGGACCCGTCCACCCACCCGAAGGCAGAGGGAGGCAACCCTCTCGTCTACCGGTGTGAACCCCAATGTACAGGCACTGAGCCGGGGGGCAATGAGTATGCCCACACCTGCTCTGCGCCTCTCACCGTGAGCAACTCCAGAGTGGAAGAGAGTCCAACCCCGCTCGAGAGAACTGGTACCAGAACCCAGGCTGTGTGTGGAGGCAAGTCCGACTATATCCAGTCGGAAATTCTCTGCCTCACACACCAGCTCGGGCTCCTTCCCTGCCAGAGAGGTGACATTCCATGTCCCAAGAGCTAGCTTCTGCAGCCGAGGATCGGACCGCCAGGGTCCCCGCCTTTGGCTGCCGCCCAGCTCGCATTGCACCCGACCCCTTTGACCCCTCCCACGGGTGGTGAGACCATGAGAAGGGGGACCCACGTTGTCTCTTCGGGCTGAGCCCGGCCGGGCCCCATGGGTGTAGGCCCGGCCACCAGGCGCTTGCCAACGAGCCCCACCTCCAGGCCTGGCTCCAGAGGGGGGCCCCGGTGACCCGCGTCCGGGCAAGGGAAACCTAGATCCATTTATTTCATTCATCATAGGGGTCTTTGAGCCGTGCTTTGTCTGGCCCCTCACCTAGAACCTGTTTGCCATGGGTGACCCTGCCAGGGGCATAAAGCCCCAGACAACTTAGCTTCTAGGATCATTGGGACACACAAACCCCTCCACCACGGTAAGGTGACGACTCTCGGAGGGGCAGTTTCAAACAGTCCATCATAATATATGAGTTGGACTCACTGTCTAAGTCCTGAAATGGTTCATGTCCTCCTTGTAGTCATAGCAAAGCAATCACAGAAACATTCTTTTTTGCAGCTGAAAAACACTTTCAAAGTGAATGATTGCATGTTCCAAGCAAAGCGGTAGAAGCTCATCCATGCTTTTATTTCCATTAGACTTGGCTAATGTATTTGGCTTGTGATTCGGACTCCTTCAAAAGAGCATCAAATAGCTGCAGCTCGGGTTCTGATCAGAACAAAGAGATCAGAGCACAGTGCGTACTGCAGCTTCAAAGTCTTTCCACTGTCTTAATGGTCTGCTCCTGGTCTATAAATGACACAAAAAAACTCAAGGAATGCAAATTGAATATAAACCCAGAAGGGTTGTGAGTTCTGCAGACTTCAGAGCGAGCGGGGTGAAACAGCGTTTAGCAGTTATGCGACACACAAATCGAGTAAGTTGTCAGAAGTGAATCTGCAGGTTAAACAATGTTTTCTCATGCTTAGATCTGACCTCATTCAAATAATTTTAAAATCATGGTTTTCCTAATATTTTAGATGAACTGTGCGATCGTTACATAATTTTATCTCATTTGCTAAATCTGTTTGTGTTTGGGCAATTAGTTATAAAATGTCTTGACTTCTTTGTTTTTAAATGTGTTTAAATGTCGAACTTTTAATCAAGTAAAGCCGGTGGATTACCTGGAGTATGAAACGTATACCTGCCTTGCCTTGCCTTTCGTTTTGCCTATGGTTAAAAAGGTGTATTCTTCAGAGGGGAAGTAGGATGGGTTTGAGGCTGTAGATGCAGATCCACGCTTTTGGCTCTTTGGGAGTAAAGAGTGACATGCCGGACTCGTCGTCGTCGTCTATTGATGAAGATGGAAGAAAAGATTTTCTCTGAGTCATTAGCATCATTCCAGATTCTGAAACGTGACAGACGCCTCAGACAGGGAGGGACCCTGAAGGAGCCATTATGTTATGTAAACACTACAAAATGCAAAAAAATTTGCAAGATATAATACCAAGAGCTGGAAGAGCAGAGATGAACTCGGGGTGACCAGGAATTCATTTTGATGGATGTGTTGGGTTTTCTTTTTACCAGGAACAGTTTATTGAATAAAGTCAGTAGTAGGCCATTTTTTTAATGATTGTACACGTGAGAATATGAGGACCATTATTCAGGTACATGTATAAAACAGTATAATATACGTTATTTTAATAACTTATATCATAAAAATTCGGTTGGTTAAGAAATTAAATGACAGGACAAATTACTTTTTCTTTCCTCCTCTTTCTGAACATGTAAACTGTGCTGAATAGTGTAATTTATTTATCATTGTCCGGCGTCAGCCCCGCAAGGAGCCTCGTCTGCCTGTCGGAAGCTGAAAGCTTCCAGCACACTGGAAGCTTACATCACATTGCTGTTCGCTGTCCAACAACTTGACTATTAGATGGTGGCCAACACATGTGCTATCCGTACCTCTCCGCCATCGGCCGAGAGAGCCTTTTTTTTTTTCGTGGCATCTTTTATAGAATATGTAGACAGGCAAAAATATGTCCAATTTTCAACAAATATAGTTTTATAAGACAGAAAATGTATTAGGTGCAGGTTTACTGTTGTTGGTCGCAAAGGTTACTACTCTATCATGTTTGCAATTTCTCTCATCATTTGTTCCTGCTTTTTATGTACTTTTATTAACTTGTTTATTTTTGAGGTGCAAATGCTGCCGTGCTGAAAAGAATCAAATGATGCTTCTGGAAGAAGAGAAAATGAAAAGAACTGAAGGATGGCAAGATTGCGAAGTGAAGCATGAAATGATGGGCATTTAATTGATGAATACAAGCTAGATATCAATGGGCCGCAGCCCTCCCATCATGTTCTTGTACTTTCATAGTTGATCAAGCCTGAAATCTCTTACATAGAATGTGGTGTTTACACAAGCCAGGACCTGACGCCACAGCACTTGCATCCTTTATCACACGCAACTGTGTTTTTCCAGTGATGGACTTTGGAAACATACAACAAGCTTGAGGCCACCGAGCGCCACCGATGAAACGTTCACATCGTCTAAAATAACAAGATGGCAGCATACTGCTCGCAGTTTTCACATGGGCTTTATTTTGAAAGTGAATGCATAACTCTCAAGTGTATGACTACCAGTGACTGTTTGCAATCATGACAAACTATTGTTTATAATACCATCCTAACCGGATAAATGAAGACGGGTATGATATCCGAATAGTCAGTTTAATGATAGATGCAATGTCTGAGTATTGTGACTCAGAATTGTGGAACTGGGCAGCACAATGCAACATGTAACTGTTAAGGTTCCGGAACAGAAGCGGATCCCACAAACGCAGACCAAGAGAAGATCGAATACAAAAATGGTTTATTTACAAAATAAGGTCACAAGACTGACAAGGTACAACATAAAGCGCTGGTAACAAAATAACCAGGATAGGAAGGAGTCAAACCAAAAGCGCTTGCAAACGGCAAGAGAAATCAATAACGCAAAATCACCAAAAAAAGAAAAATCCAAACAACAAAAGAAATCTAAACCATCCGAGGATAACACAATAAGCGAGAACGAGGCAAAAGCGGAACCAACAAGAAATACAAACCCAGACTATGACTATGATAGAGAATAATGATGGTGAAAAAAATAAGCGCTTGGATATGAGACGAGAGCAGGGTGAATGTTTCAACAACAGGTGATGGCGAGAAGAGTCCCTTATGACAGGTCAGAGTTGATGATAAGATGCGAAACAGGTGCATAACGGGAGGGTATGACCCTCCAGTGCCACCTGCTGGAGACAGAAAGAACAGAGTCATGACAGTCTCTCATATTTGAAACATTTGCGTTAAAAATCAAGCTTTTCTGTATCAAGGTTCCATGCTCTGAGTGCATGTGTGTGTTTTCTCTTGGTAACACTTTTTTTTTTTTACCCATTTATTAATTTTTAAAAATGAACAGTAGTCCTCTGTATGTTTCTGGTTAAATTTAGCTCATTAGCTAGGGCTGTTGGTGGAGGTTACGGTGAGGCTTTGCCGCATGTTCTTGTACACATGGCATGCCTGTGCATTTTTTTTCTAACCAATTCATCTGTAAGTCGTTTATCAATAAGGGCAGAGTTGTAAACGGAATTTGAAATTTTATTTTAACTATTTTGGGATCATACCGTTTAGTATATACACAGTTTAAACTATTCTTGTTGTCAGTTCTAAACATTTGTGGGGTGGGGCGTCAATTACTTCATCCTTTTCCCGGCAAATGGTGGGGAATTACTTTGTTATTTAAATAGAGTGAATCCACGCAATGCAAACATAATTGATTGGCATAATTGATGCTCCTATCCTGCCACTCCAAAAAACATTTGTAATCACCCTATGGATGCTACAAGACAGTGGCAAAAAAAACTAAGCGGGACATCCCGCCATTGTGTTTGTTTAGCAAGACTACCATGTGCCCAAGACGTTAAGGACAAAATGTTTGACCCCCTCTACCAATCATTTTTTTGCTGGTAGCCAAGAAACAAACCTGGACCATTGGCTATTTATTGTGCACATGGGTCAAACCACTGATCAGCACAGCATGCCTGAACAGTGCGGGGATATCCAGAAGTAGCTTTGCTTCAACGATCTTTCAATGTGGCCTCCAGTGTGAACGTGCTCATCCATCGGTCTTTTTGAGGCCCCCCGGTCGACCGTGACGACTTTCTCTCTCTATGATCTCGGAAAAGATATATTTCTCTTTCATACCGCTTCTAACTAGGAACCCAAGTTCATTACGTGATACTCACTTTGACTTTCTCTGGGTTTTTAGCCATCTGCTGATCCCCCCCAAAAGGGAAAAAACAAACGGATGAGACTATGTAAAGACACACAGGCATTGCGCCGCTTTCCCTCGCTGAGCCACCAAGGAATTTGATCACAAATACACAGAGCCAGAGACACCCCACAAAACCACTTAATCAATATTCCTGACAAGGCAAAGCCTTATTCAACACAATTGATATTCCTCCTCTTTCGCAAGATAAATACATGTCACTGTCCTCCTCACAGGCCTAAAAGGCTGTTCACACTAACCCGTTTTGCAAATAAAGCTTTACATCAAGACTGTCAAGCGCCTAAGCTCTCTGCATCAGCCACTGCTCGCTTTAAAAAAAAAAAATCCTCTTTCAATAATGCATTTGGCTGCTCAAACCTCCACTTCTCAAAGATAAGCAAAGTGGTGGCATTACAGAAGCGGAATTAATTGATAAATCAATGCCAGAAATTGGATTCGGTTGTTAGCAAGTAAAACAGTACTTCCTACATAGCTCCTTAATGAAGTTGTTGATTATGGAGAAATAAGTGAGCTGAAGAGGAGTTACGGAAGAGATCTACTATGACTGTTAAGCAGTATAAGAGAATAATTTGTGAATACTGAGGGGAATAGTCTTCCATCATGGCTTTACATCGTGAGGTTTGCCATCTAAAAGATATAATCCACAAGCAGGATTTTTCTGACGTCCCCAATGTGAAAAGCCTTACTGTCCCCCTGCAGATTATTATCTCCCGAACTGTGTAGCTGTTTTCATGACAGAATGTTAGATGGACAGTCAGAATGTAGCGGCCTTGAACAGGAAAGTGCCTCCTAACAAAGAGTGGAGCCCGTTCCCAATGGCGAGAAGACTCATTCGAGTACATGCTGTTCTGGTACGTGCCGATAATAAAACAGAACCGCGTCTCAAGGTTAAGATGGAATTTATGGCCGTATAGAGCATTATTTAAGAAATGGTTTAGTTCATAAACAACCTTTTTGTAACTTCAACCTTCACAAAGTAAGTGTTGAACACAAAGAAAATGCTTTGTGTCTACAGTGTTTTTTCTACATGATAAAACTATCCAGGACATAATTCTGCTCCGCAAATATATGCATTTCTCACTTTGTCTCTTGGCAAATGGACTTTGGTGCTTATTGGGTACATTTAATAGAACACAACCGTGATGTTATTTATTTATTTATTTCTGGGCACTTCAAGTCAGATTAACATGCAGCTCATTCTGGAAAATGTGTCATTTCGGAAGCTAAGTCTCGCCGTTTGTTGAAAATAAATGACTGCACAATCCACCCATGATTTTCTTTGGGGTACATTCTGGTTACTTTATTTGCACAAATGACTTTTCTTGGTGCAGTTTGCCAGGGTATTTTGGCTGGCAATCGATAGAGAGCTTCTCCCTGTGCAGTTTGAGGCCAATTTGAGCAATGATTCACATACCAGCAAAAACATTCCAGAGTTCACGACGGATCATAACTCATACTGAAATTAACCTTAACCACAAAAAAGAAGACACTGGTTTCGCTTAATGGATGTAGACAACAGGGCCTCCATCAGAGACGCATCAGGCATCGTTTTGACACTGTTCGTTTTTTTCCCCATGAATTAATAATTCATGATAATCTAGCAAAAGGAAAGCCATGAATATTACTGGCAATATGCACATGAGGCTTATTTAATTCAGCGGCAAATAAATGAACTCGTTTAGAGAAGCGAATGTACAGCATGCACTCACTGTTTGATGTTGCAAGCAACAACCAAGTAGTTTGTCTGAGTAAATCATTGCATACTCATGTAGCAAAGTTCCAGATATAAATGAGTCATTTTAGTAAATTATATACTAAATTGCAAGATTTGATGAATGATTTGTTCTTTAATTGTTGGAAGGGGGTGGGGGCGGGTGAGGTCAACTTGTTTTCAGTTCAATAGTTTTGTCAGCATTTGTTTGAAATTGACTTCCTTTTTCAAGGTTAATTTTGAGACAAGCAAGATTTAAAGATGACGGGAGTTTTTTGTTTGTTAGGTTTTGTTTTTTTTGGATTGAAGCCTTCCTTCCTCAATAATGTGTATGAAACTGAATATGAATTAATGGTCTCTCTGCAAAGGCTGTCTGGAAGACACTCAATTTTGTCCTTTGTATCAACAAGACATATATAATGGATTTTGACTTAATTGTTTTGACAACAAAGCCAAGATTTGCAGGGCGAGGTGAAGGACAATTTATGTGGTAATAAATCTGTGAAGAAACAAACATTGATTTTCCTTCTTCAGAAATTGTCCAATGACTTGATTAATAAAAATTTCACAGAGACGAATGTGTCCCTGTAGGTGGACATTCGCTGTCTTGTGTGTGTGTGTGTGTTTGGGTGATAGCATAGCAGTGTTAGAGTGTGCGGCGTCAGTGTGAATTTCTGCCAAACATGTATGCTTCTCGAATCCAAATCAAAAGAATACACCTTGAATCACCCAATCTTTGCATTATGTTCACGGACTAATTAAATGGAAACACTCACAAGATGTCACAATCCACTAGAGACAAATTAGGCACTCGGAAATGACCGCAGCTTTCTTCTGATAGCTTTCCTGTCCAAGCCCTCCAGCGTGCCACGCTCCTTTAGCGCTCCTCTTTACATGCTAAAAGGCGCACTCCTCTTGACAAATTAATCTCATATTTTAAAGAATGGTGGAGTGGCTTGACCAGTAAGCCTCTCGAGGCTCTGATCCCTTCTGTCGTTAGACCAGAGAAGCGATGTGTTTAAGGTATGGGAACATGAAGCAAGGCTACAATTGCATTTTCATAATACATTTTGCACAGAACGCACGCGTTGCCTCTTTGTGAAAGCACATTTACTGTAGTTCCTGACTTTTGCCCACAGCCCAATGGAGAAACACAAGACACAAGAGGGAATAAAGAGCTGGAGACGGCAGTTGAGACAACGCCAAATACTTAAAAGAAGATTGCCTGCGGCATACATGCTCCAATCTGGTCTGTGTGTGTGTGTGTGTGTGTGTGTGTGCGCACACACGTCCGTGTGAATTTGTCTGCACCAACACTATTGTTTTGTTTGGAGACTTTTTTTTTCTTTCACTTGTTGTATTGCTTTCAGCATAACAATAAGCCACTTCTTTTTTTTTCTTTTTTTGTGTGAAACCGCATTGTCAGAAAATAATAGATGACAAGCACATATATTTTCACATTGTGGACTGTACATCAAAAGCCATCAAATGAGACATAGTTCCTTATTTTGACACTATTATTTTTGAAACTGCATGACGATTGAACCAATCAAGTTGAAAGAAATTCGAGCTTCAAGGTTATGAACCTTTCTTCAATGTTGAGCGCCATTAAATATTTTGAAGGGTGCCATTATTGTCTCTTGGTTCTAGGTTTTCGCTTTTGTTCATGTTTTTCTTTGGTTACAGTTCTGTGATTTTTTTTTTTTTACTGCAGGGGTCAACGATTGCCATCGGATTCCAACATTCCATTTCAGAAAGAAGGAACATTTTTGAAATGATGTCATGTTCAGGTGTGTGTGTTTGTACGTCAAAGTCTTGTCTCATTGCTCGAGTGGCAAGGGTTCTGTTACTTTTAAATGATCACCAGAGTGGCAAACATTTGAGCTTTCAGAGCAATTACATTTTTATCATATATGATGGACATGCAGAGAGAGAAGTGGGTGGTAAAATGTCACACTGGGCTTCAAATTGCTTCTTACTGCAGAAGTGGGTGTAGTGCTCTGAGCAGTACTATGTGTCATGTGTGTGTGTGTGTTATGTTTAGAACATCCCCCTGTGCCTCTCACATTGTCCTCTCACTAATTCATGACCTCAAATTTATTAAGGAAAAGTCGTTTGGCAGCAACATTGCGAGGCAGAGAGAAACGCTGCAGCGATTCCAGAGGAGAGGAGAGCATTATAGTGCCATGGGCAACAGCATTCCTGGAATGAAAATTTATTAATAATGCATGGCTGGGTTACAAAAAAGAAGGCCCACCAAACCGCACCCACTTTCTTTTGGTACAAGCCGGCGCAATTTCACTCGAATCTCTGCCGCGCAAAGGATCGCCATGTGATGACTTTTACAGTCTTCTCCATGTGGGACAAAGGGATATGTTGACAGGTGAAACTTAACAGTGCAGTGGCTCTATCGCGCTGCAATTATGATGGGACTCAAAAGGCATGGAAATGACTTTGCGCGTTTCTTCAAATTACGACTGCACCATATGTGTGAAGCTCCCTCGCAACAGGACTGAAAATTAAAAAACGAGAGAGCAACAGCTGAACGAGATCATTAGTATCGCCGCACTGCTGGCCTCAAACTGCTGCCGAGGACTCAACTGGCTCAAGTTGATATGATTGAAAGTGAAATGCGGAATGTTGGATGGACTGTTTAGCCATGTTGGATGACTGACAGAAATGCCAACGCTTTATCAGTGCCATGAGTAGGGTGTGCAATTGGTAGTGTGACATTTTAATTCAACGACCTGCCATAATGGGTGTGGCATTTAAGATATGCTCTTAATCACCACTGATAGGATCCACACTAAAAAGCATCTGTATGTAGATAACAGGTGTAAGGCACACACATCAACACACATTTGGACAGTATGAGTGTGTGTATTGGGGTGGGGGGGGGGGGGGGTCCAGGTTGTGTGTGGGAGTGTGTGAGAAAGGCTTTGCAGCTTGTGTACGCGTGTAGTCGCTAACCCCGTCACAGATGCTCTGTTTAAAATAAATAAATGTAAAAGATCAAGACATACGGCCTTATTTCACTATCAATAAGGCACAAGCCGAGGAAAAAAAAAGAACCGCGTTCACCTCATGAACAGATTCAGGTAGGACAGTGTCACACGTACATTGCATCGATATGTGGTTTTTTAAAATGACAAAGTAGCACAGACCATATAATTATCTGAAATTATTGGAATATTTTCTGCCTGAATTGTAAAGGTTGCTGCAGGAATTATGATCAATTTGTGTTTCTGATTAATGACATCATATTTTAGCTGTACGTTATTGAATAAAGCATCTTCTTTTCCTCACGTTTTTGTCTTATACTTTTTTCCCCAAGTTATTAAGCTACATAGATGTGTTAATTTATTTCTTATTTGCACAAACTGTCAGCGGTTTACTAAAAGTAATTATCATATGAAGAAGAGAGATGGTATAATTTAAATCTATCCGAGCGTGACCATACCGGTGCAAATTATGGCAGCTTCATAATAATTATGATTTATCCAACTGTATTTTTCCTTCCCTTAATTATTCACCCTCATTCATTTCAAAGTCATCCAATGTGGAAAAATAAATATGCAGCTCAATGTTATACAGTGTGGGGTTGGCACAGTCTTCGGTATTCAGAATGTTACCGTTTTACAGGAGTTTTGTGGAAAGTGTTTGCTCTATTTTGCCTTCTGGACCTGTACCATCGAGCCATATGCATGGCCTTTTCGTTAAAATGTAATACTTTAGCATTGTACAAAATCAATCAAATGTGTATCGACCTCACGTGGCCCTGTTGGCATCATTAGGCTAACTTGGTGCTGAGGCTGATGGAGTGGCACCACCTCAAGGCTGCTCGTGGATCGAAGCCAACTTCGCAAGCATAAAGCTGAGCAATGGTCACCATTTGTGGCGTTTATCTGATAGGCGTGCTTCGTGTGTACAAAGTATGGATCGACAACTGCTTAGAGCATTAGCACGCGCCCATGCAGCCCGGCGATGTCCCACGCACCGCTCATTACGGCACGCAGGCTACGAACAGCTGATGATCATTTCCTGTGAACTCACGTAGTCCCAGCAGCCGAGCTGCCTCCAGCCAAGCAACAGTGCTGACAACCGGTCACACGCCGTGCGTGAGTCCACGAAAGGCCAGGATAGAACGCTTACCTTCCTGACGTGCAGCAGCAGCAGCAGCCATTCCTTTTCGGTGAAAATCCAAGCTTAAGATCCAAGTGCGGAGCAATCCCGCCCCCGCCAGCAGAATCGGAACCCCGTGACGTTGTGCCTCTGCTAGAAACGTGACTGAGACACTTGGCTGCGCTCCTCGGACACCGCCGGTGTGGTTTCGATATGAAGTGGACGCCGTCTTAGACGGGATCTCTGCAGAGAGGAAGGGAGTCTGTTGGTAGGCAGGGTATGAAAGCCCGGCAGGACAGTGCGGTGGTGACAGGAGGGAGCCCGGCAAACTGCGATTAGCTGCACTTGAACCCGACGAGACTCACTGGTGTTGCTGATGCTGCCGAGGCTGGTTGCCGCTATAACAGCGTCCGTGGATCATACCACCACACCGCGGATAAGGGGGTGTGGCACAGACCGCTTTACTCATTCGCATGATGCCATATTATGGCCTATTAGTCCCGGAAATAAAGCACAACGTTGCACTTGCGGGGCACAGTGGCGTCTCACAGGGACGATGCCTTCAAATGTGCTCTCTTCCTCCATTTTTGACCCATAAATAGATACACATTCCATTCACCAACAAGTCCAATAATTAGCCCTATGGGTACACTCGTGTCAATTATACAGAAATAGGCTCCCCTGTATCTGAAGGAGCAAGACACTACCTCATTAGTAAGCTTATTTATGGTCATGCACAGCCACATTTTTTCAGTGATCAAAAGTGGCTTCCACATGGCAGAATGTCTTGGATTTTGACAATGTAGCAGTTTTTCAAAGATAATAAATTGAACTTGACACCGATGAAGGCCCCCTAAGATATGTTTTCTTCTGCTAAATTAAGTGCTTAATGACTCTGACCTACGTGCTCCATATGTGATGCTTTCATTGGGCATTTAAAGCTAACGGAGGCTTCTCCAAACGGCTTGTGAATGGCAGGTGTCCTAATGATGCAGTTTTATTATTTCCCCGAAGCCCAGCACGCAAGCGGCTACAAACAACCATTCAGACAGCTGCTTCCATCTATCTGTCTTTCAGCCTGTCTCACCATATCCCCAACACACACCACAGCAGCATGCATCTTTTATCGAGATCCGTTCTGGCACTTTCCTGCAATTTCATCAGTGATTCTGAAAAGTGAGGTGAATTCTGGTGCTATCTTGCCGAGCGCTAAATGGAGCGCATGTGTCAGGCAAGTACTGTTTGAAAAATATGGTTAAAACCGGTTTGTGCCACATTGTATCTGATGGGTGTCATCTGACTATGGATAGTCAATAGATGGCTGCCAGGTCCAGTTGCAACTAAGACTGTAAAAGGTCGTGGCGGATTTGGATCAGAAGCCCAATCATCTTGAGAGTTTCTGTGCGTGTCCTCATGGCACAAACATTACACCTCAGCAGCTAGGCGCACAATCTTTAAAAGAGCCGAACCCTTTGCGCCCAACACATCTCACTGAGGCATTGATTTGACAACCAGCTCATTGCTGAGATTTGAAATGTCACAATATTTATCAGCGATTTTTTTTTGTCCACCCCCCTGCCCAAACATTGTGTTTCACTGAGGAGAGCCAGCAGAGAGGTGAACTGGCCTCGTTTTGAAAGCAGCAACATCCTCATCGTGTATATTATTCCACATAGCATTTAAATTACTGATGAAAGTTATGCTTATGGCCAACAGCTGCTGTCAACTGATACTGGCTTTCATGGCAAAGTTGAAATGTTAGTGTAATTGGTGTCCCGATGCGGTCTACGGAGGATAATCTGAGGCCTGCTTCTGTTACATTTTACAGACATATTGGCAGTTGTACTCTTGCAAATGCAATCAGATTGTACTGTAAACTGGATAGTGTAAAGATAATAAAGGAATTCCGCATATGGGTAAAAATGGCGGTGGAAGCAAATCGGAGAGGCCCATCTCCATGAGACCGTGTTTGCTGAGCCAATTATCCCTGCCCTATTTGGATGACATGGAAGCACAGCTGAGTGGGATGTGGCGCACAGAAGTGGATTTAGAGCTGCTACTCCATGAAAGCGATTTGAGGGTGAAGAGAAAGCTACGGTGGCTGTTGTGAATGCTAAAAGGGAAAGTCTAGTGAGACCAGTTTGATGGGAAGTTGTCCATGCCTGTTCTCTGTGATACATCTCACCACAAAGTATGTGTCTTATGCCATCTGGCACATCTGTAGAAGCTTAAACCTCAAATTATTCATACTGTGGCCAAATTCTTCAATGAAGTGCTTTGTTTTTCTGTTCTTTTGAATTGTCTAAGGAAAACACTCTTCATGAATGCTGATTATTCTGAGGAAAATTACAAACTTCAACTTTAATAACTGAATAACTTAATTATCTTCATCAATTTTATAATTCTAAATAACTACCCGCTCTGAACACATTGAACAGTAAATAATAAATCCTCCAATATCATTGACTGATTGACTCTGGATTTTTGTTTAAAATGCTGTTATGTGGGCAGCACGGTGGGTGACTACTTAGCACGTCCGCCTCACAAGGGCTGCGGGGCATGCTGGAGTCTATCTCCAGCTGTCTTCAGGCAATAGGCGGGTACACGCTGTGGGAGGAAAACGGAGTACCCGGATATCATAGAATAACACAAATACTTCCAAGCAAGAATCTATGAATAGCATCAAGAGGGATAGAAAACAACACTTGAAGCAGAACAGCAAGCACGGTCTATAATCGGACAATGACCAGGCAGTTTGTTCATCCTGAAATACGTGGCGTGATTGGAAATGCAGCACAGATGCGCCTGCTGGAAGGAAACGCCCTTCACTCCAGCTGCAGCTGAAACACAATCAAGACCGAACATGACAGTTCTGGTGCTGTGGATTTGAATTGCAGGTGTTCGAACTTCATCCAGCATTCCGAAAGCATGCATTTAAATAGCCTAAGGACAAAAAAGACAAGACGAATGAATACAAATATTTCTAATATTGATTCGTTTTTCTTTTTTAAAATCTCTTTTTACAGACAGTATTTGGGATTGAAGTAATCTGAATGTAATTAAAGGTATTCAAGTTAGTTTAATGTTGCCGTACTTGGGTTATGTTACTGAGTACATTTTAAACAGATAACTAGTAACGCAATACATTTTTAAAGTAAGCTTCCCAACTCTGCGTATGGTGTAGCTAAAGCGCTATAGAAGTGCACAACATTGACCATTTAGATCACATTGGAGTATTCGTTTGTTGTACAATGACTTTTTTTTAGAAAAATCCGATGAATAATCCATTAAAATCCATTTGAAAGACATTTGCTTCCGTTAACAGGAATAACGAGTGGGGGTTCTAGGTACCAGTCCAAGTGTCAATGCAAACTTATTTCACCTGTAGGAAGTGAAATGATTGTGTCTACTCCTTGCTGCTCCAACAACTGGCCCTCATGGGAAGTCTTTGAGTCTGTGGGAAACGTCCATTGATCAGAAGAATGTTAGTCAATTCAGAGGTCACTGATTTTGAAAGAGGGCCTGCCTCCCAATCTCTGACCTAATTCATCCAAAAGCATTTGATGAAGTTGATGTCAAATCCCTCCCATCCTTGAGTTAAGAGCTCTGTCTTGAGATTTTGTCTCTTTCCTGTTTACTGTCCTGCTGCTTAATATCAGATTAACTATGCCGTGCTACATCACTTCACAGCCTGAGGCCCTTTAAATGTTCATTATTTAGTTGTGTGGATGCAAACAGTTTTTCTTCCCTGAACTCCTTGCCCCTTGTAGGCTGGAAGGCATTGGCCATTGATCAGTGCTAAAGCACAGGGTGATTGTGGCTTGCTTTATTAGATACTAACAATTATCCTTTCAGTAATTTGCAGCAATTCCCTCTTGTTAAATTCTGCTTTATTTCAGGTTTGGTCTCCCACCACCTTCGAGTTATTATTGTGAAAATACCTCCTCTTATTATTATCCATTTAGAATGTATTCTCCTCACCTCAGTTGCCTCCTCATTTTATACTGCAGGTTTAGGACGTATGCCCATAGATATGTACCGGTACTTACATACATACATGCAGGTTTAGGGAGCAACGGAATACATGTACCGGCGTTACGAAATCAGAATACAAAATTAATATAACTTTTTTTTAATTTCACACGATTAGGACAGAGTGACGCCATTGTTTGTTTCAACAAGTGGATAAAACGTCAACATTTTCACGTAACTCAATGGACTGCCGTGAGTCCACTCACTCAGCGCAGTGTTGCCGAGAGCAATGGGAGTTCATGTATAATCTGCGAGGCGAGGACGAACTGGCTATGTCGTGTCCACCACACATGAAAGGAAGGAAGAAATGGGGACCGCTGTTTTGAACCGTTTTGGAGCATACTCACTGAAAGACCGATTTATCTCAAGTAATAGTTCCAAACCAGTTCATGGTGTGACCCCGCCTACTGCCCGAAGACAGCTGGGATTGGTTCCAGCAAGCCATGCGACCCTTGTGAGGATTTCATCGTCCATCCATCCATCCATCCATCCATCCATCCATCCATCCATCCATCCATCCATCCATCCATCTTCTACCGCAACAGCTTTAGCAGGGAAGCCCAGACTTCCCTCTCCCTAGCTACTTCTTCCAGCTCTCCCCGGTGGATCCCGAGGCGTTCCCAGGCCAGCTGGGTGAGTGGGATTTCATCGTATTCATTTATAAAAATCATACTGGTCTTTTGGGATCAGAAAATGGATGGATGGATGGATGGATGGATGGATGAATATTTCCAAAGAAAAGTTTGAGCTGTCGGAGTCCTGCTATGATGGTCATATATCACCCGTAGATGTTATATTTAAACCATATTTACAATAAAAATGGCTAAGCGTGACACAGGAATTTTGTGGTGACGTCATGCATCGTCATCAGCGCACATCATAATTACGGTGTGCGGTTGTGTGCGACAGCGAGTTGGGCATCTATCTATCAATCTGTCTGTCTATCTACTTTTAGTCTTTGTTAGCATATTCATTATTGCAGTAATGCAAAGTTAATTAAAAGTACATTACATTACATTACTTTTATTTTATGGACCTTGGATTATGTTGCTCACTACATTTTTTAATAGGTAACAAGTAACTGTTTGGGCAGCCTTGCCAGAACACTGGCCCTGTTACTGAAAAAAAAATCCTTTGGATCCTTAGAATATACATATACTGTACATGGGTTACACGTGATTAAAATTTATTGGAGTAAGAAACAGAATTTTATTTATTTTGTAAGAAAAGAGTAGAAAATTGTTGGTCGGCCACTTTTTAATCATCTGCAACTTATTCCTCAAGTGTCGTTACTTTTTTGTGCGTTTTTATTTTCACAGTATAAAATCTCACTTAATATTTAACAATTTGAAATTGCCTACGCTTTATATCTTGTTCAAGACATTACTTATGGAAGGGTTTAACCGTACGTCCAAAAAAAATGTATGCATCAAGGTAAATAGGTCAGTGACAATTGAGGCAAACTATTTCATGTATAACATTTTAAAAAGCAATAATATTTTGATTTCATCGTATTCATTTATAAAAAATCATACTGGTCTTTTCGGGCCAGCATCAGTGAACAGTCACATCATGGCCACTGTTATTGTATAATCTTGCTCCGCGACAGCGTTAGTCCAGGTGACTGAGAATTCACCAGCCTGAACTCGCACTGGCACTTGTCATGGCATCACCAAGACATTGCGGTAACTTTTGGCTGAATTGGTCTTGTGAAATGTTGCCGCAGCGAGAGCGCAAGCAATCCTCCTCTCTCCTGAGTCGTTGCGACACATCAGCCGCAGCAGTGGCGGTGACGTGTCGGCCAGTTAGATAGTTAGACTAGTTAGTTAGGCCCTAAATGTAAATAGTTCAGAATCACATGGCCACATTCAGTACAGAGCACACTGTACCAAGCTGACAATCTTTAATAGTGTTAACCTGCAGATCATTAGCATTGTACTTTCATCAACTGGACCTTGACACAGAGCGGAAAGTGGAGCAAACCATCTTAACTCTATTTTATTATAAAATCGTTATTCATTGGCGTGTTCTCAATTGCAATTGTGTTATTATTATCAATAGTAAATTGTTACAAAAGAGATTTGTCAGTCTTAAATGAATGTGAAATGAATTTTACATTGATTACTCCAAATGTTTGTTTTTTTTTAACACTCAAATTCACACCTCTGGACAATGTAGATCCTTCAATTAAAATGACGAAACTAATGGGCATGTTTTTTGAATTTGGGGCGTGGGTGGTTGAGCTGATATTGGGACCTTTTTGCCTGCGATTAAAGTGTGTCTCTTTTGCAGCAAAAGAAAAAAGCAGACAGAGGTTGCTGCTTACTGATTAATCACAAACGGAACACATCGTAATGCGGATATGATGTGAACTGATTTCAAAGCGTTGACATTTCCCCCTTCAAGATCTTCTCTCAAAATTAGTAATATCCCTGAAAGGCCATGACATTCATAAATTCAACAATCCGCATGTATAAATTGTGGGCAGATTTGAGAGATGGCGATATTTTAGCCGGCAATGCTGTGACATTCAATATCTGGTGACGTGTGTGTGCAGATTACAGCCAGAGAGAACAAAATAAGCTGCAGACGAGGACATCATTCCACCAAAGACAGGCTCTAAGGGTACCGTACTGCAGTTATTGATTTATAAAGCATATCTTTATCCTTACAGTATGCATGAAAGTGAAGGCAACATCAAGGGAATCGAGACGAGTGATGGAATCAAAGCTCTGCTCTTGACGCCTACGCGCACACTTTGGTCCCAAAATCAAGGCTTTCTGCATGGGACCCTAAAATCTGGGGACTATTCCCGTACAGATCAAAGTGTGTGTTTTTTCAGGCAGGGGCTTTTGCATCAACTGCCTGTGGTTTTGAGTGCTTTCCTCAATGCGAGCAGCAAAAAGCCCTCAGAGAGCGAATGAATGCCACCCTAAAGCTCGGGCACTTCGACTTTTATCATGGGACACTTTTTTTTTGTGGCTCTTGCTGCCCTGCTTACCTGTGACAGGAGCACTTTTCAAACACACCTTATTGCATTTCAAACGCCACCAACTCCCACTCCTATCTCCAAGACACTCAAGCTGATGTACGCAGCTGTCACCTGCCCAAATACTGTCTATCCCCCTAGCCTTCTCTCCCACTTCTTCCCAAACTGACTCCTTCGCAACGGTGAATAGTTAAGAAAATGTTTTATGCATTCCACAGCTGCCCACGCGCAGGCAGAGCTCATGAAAGACATACTGAACCTCCTCTTAGCTGGCATCACACCTCGTGTGTGTCACATTTTTCCTCTGCCCATGTACGTCGTCGTCCTCATCAGATTCGCACTTCTCTTACGGGCTTAATGAAGACATGCGTCATGATCTCTGGTTCACAATTGATAACATCACATCCGTTGTTTTATTATGTTTTCAGGGAACATGTATGTACATATTGTGCAAATTCAGTCAAAGTAAGGCATGCCAAAGGCCATGGTGGCTGCAGTATCCCACTTTTGAGTGAATTATTCACATGGGCCGCCTACACACCTAAGCATTTGTCAGAGAAAGAGAGAGGACACAGTGAATGAATTTGCATTTGTTTGAAGATGTATTATTAATTCATGCCAATGAGGCTTTGCAAAAGGGAGACTAGGCAAAGTTTGAAAGGAGTTAAAAAGGGCCCCGGTAAGCACAGCGATTATTTGTGTGATCTTGTTCTGGCTTCCTGCTCTGACTTACTGCTTACTGCTGGTGTCCGGGCATCTTTGACTGGAGCTGTATCATATTGGCCGAGCCCGTGACAACACCAGGTCATCGAGCGTGGGCCTTATCTTATTTAATCAGCATGCGCTGAGCTAAATACCAAGCTATTATGAGTGGCCGCCCAACGGCTGCTGTTCACGTTCACAAACAGTGAGTCCTTAAGGTCAAACACTGATAATGAGGAGAGAGAAAGCTCTATTCCTAATTAGACGTGAATGTAAAATCCGATCAGGAAATTTGCCTCCTCTGTGCAAGCAAGCCTTTCTAAACGTGCATTTGAAAATTCATTCCAGCACTACTTAGACCTATGGCCGCTTTGGTCGTGTCATCAACAAGAGCGTATGCGTGCTTGTGTGTGTGTGTGTGTGTGTGTGTGTGTGTGTGTGTGTGTGGGAGGGGGGTTGGGTACATAATGCCGGTGAAAGAGGCCTGTGGGTACGCTGCAATCGGCCTTATCCTAGTACGGAGGGAAATAAATTACAGAGGAGAAGAAATTAGCAATAATGGACTAAAAGAAAAATCGACAAAAATAAGGTACAAAAACATCACAACAATCCACTACTGATAAAATAGTCACCTTATACGCACTTTAATTTGCCCCAGGGATTTGTGATGACCACAGCTTTGCCACATGTGGGAGTGGATGTCTGCGGAAGTGATGGTGGCAATGCAACGCCTGCTATCTCTGTGGGGAGTGGGTGGCAAATGTAAATATAATAGTCCCACATTATCAGCGACCGCATAAACACTAGCTTGGAGTATCTAAGCACCTGATAGGAGAGAAGTGTTTTTGTGCTCTGTATTGGAATCAAAGAGACGGAACCACTGAGCGGTATTGCCAACTAGGAAGAAGCGAACTTTAGAAGATTACATAAATTAACGTTTTACCAGTAGGCGAAAGAGTGCCCTTGGTGCGTCCTGGAAACACATGTCCTGCAATCGTAGCTGATTCAAATCGCTCTTGAACCATCCAGTTTCACTATGTTGCTCTCCGAAATAAAGCAGCCATCTTCCAACCATAGATGCTAAGCTCAAGCACCAGTGACAGTGACCATTTACGTTGTTGAAGCATCCTTGAGCAAGCTGCTTAATCCCCGCCTGCTCGAGGGGAGCTGTTGTTGGGTTAACCAATGCTTTGCATGGAGGCAAGTGGAGGAGGAATTTGCCCCTCTGAAATTACAGGTTCAAACAAACCTCTGAAAAGTGGGATACCTCTGTCCATGGTGCTGAAATACAGAGCAGCTAGTCCACTCCTTTTCTTAGGACGGTATGCCACTTCCATATTGAATTCCCAGCTGGTTTTGATTATGCAATGTGGTTAGAAGACAGAAGTGCTGAAGTTAAACACAAAGATGACTGCGTGCACGTGAAAATCCATTTTTATCCTGCATGTGTTGATCATGGACACGATCATCAACACCATCATGCAAAGGCGGAGCTGCTTATTTATTGAAGGGCGGCTGTCGAGGAAAAACACATAATTGTATTCAAGATTTGATTGGATGTACATTTGAATTTATACTTCTTCGATTTTATGCTTATTTATTATTAGTAGGGGACCCCAGAAAAAAAAGATTTCATAAATACTACTAATGGGCGGCCCGGTGGTCCAGTGGTTAGCGCCTCAACCTCACAATGCAGAGGTTGTGGGTTCGATCTCGGCTCCGACCTCCCTGTGTGGCATTTGCATGTTTCCCCCCGTGACTGCGTGGGTTTTCTCCGGGTACTCCAGTTTCCTCCCACATTCCAAAAACTTGCATGGCAGGCTGATTGAACACTCTAAATTGTCCCTAGGTGTGAGTGTGAGCGCCGATGGTTGTTCGTCTCTGTGTGCCCTGCGATTGGCTGGCAACCGGTTCAGGGTGTCCCCTGCCTACTGCCCTATGACAGCTGGGATAGACCCCAGCAACCCCCACGACCTTTGTGAGGAGAAAGTGGTTCAGAAAATGGATGGATGGATGAAGTACCGGTACTACTAAAAATGACTAGGTAAAAATAGGAGGACAAGGGTAAAAAAATTATATAAAGTAACACAGTATTCATGGTGGTAGACTGTTAGGCCGTCCGCATCAAAGTACAGAGATCATGGGGCCCTCCTGTGTAGGGTTTGCCTTTTCTCTCTGTGCCTGTGTGGGTATTTTCCATGTACTGTACTCCAGTTTCCTCCCTAATTCCAAAAAGATGCAGGTAGTTTATCTGGATACTTTAGAGTCTCCCCTACGTGTGATTGGGAGCGTGGATGGTTGTTTGTCGATGTATGCTCTACAACTGGCTGGCAACCAGTTCAAGGTTGGCCCCGCCGACTGCCAGAAGACAGCTGGGGTTTGTTCCAGCATGCCTACAACCCTCACTCGGATAAATGGTTCAGATAATAGATGGACGGATAGTAGTTTTATGTCAATGAATTAAATACATCTGTCTTGTAATAACTCAATTTAATTCTTCTATTACAACTTTATTTTTGTAACATTATGATTTTATTCTCATTATGTTGTGAGGTTTTTTTTTTCATTGGGGCTCTAAAACATTTGAGTGTTAATTTGCTTTTAAGTAAAAACATAACATTGTTTGCTATGTTACTTATTTTCATTCACCAGCATACTAGAAAAAGGAAGTATAAATGCATAAAGAATATGTCATGACTGTCAGCGCAGCACGTTGTTAGCTACATGTGGATTTCATCATTGATTTTCTCTGACATGGGCATAAGCACACATCTGCTACTGCAGATAACCATGCTGGCAAAGAATAATCTTTTTATGAATGAACAGCACCCATAAACTAAATCATGTTGACTACGTCAATACCACAGCCCACACTCTTTAAATACTGCACATCTCTTGTTAGGTGTCAAAACCATTCATTCTGCAACGATCTGTTTTATCAGCCGAAAGCGTGATTTCGCGTAGCCTGTACAAGACACCACAAGATGTGGCTACATATTATGCAGGTAACACTCAGTTTAGGCTAACGGTTATCTTCTCATTTGGAGACTATAATATTGTTGTCATCTGTTTGAAGGTTGATGAGAGACTGCCCTAATTCAGCATAGCAGATTTTGGACATTAATTATTGCTCATTGAAAGAGTATTTCTCCCAGACAGACTTGGCTTTCATCATTCCTTAAGTCAAATAAAAATATTCAAGGTAATGTGTTTTTTGGACTTCATACATGAAACTCTGAAACCGTCACAATACCTTTTTGCAGCTGTATTGTATTTTTGATGTCTTTGAAGGTCACCGTGGATGAGTGCATCACTGTGAAAACTCTGCCACCTCTGCCCTGGGCTCAAAATCAGAGACAGCTGTCGTCATTTGAACCCGTTTCACAGCAAGGAAAATAAGAAACAATCATTTAACTTCTCTACCTTCTCTTTATTTTGTGCTCATAAGTGTTACAGCTATGCTTTTTTTTATGGTTTTCAACAGCTCTATAATTAAATAGAGAGCATAACATAAAAACCTAATGGCAAATACATTAACCATGGTGATTTGTTGTTGTTTTTCTCTTTGCATAATCTCACCTTTGCAAGAATAAAGTAATATTATCACCCGTTAACGACAACAGTATTCTCTTAAAATGGAATGATGAAAACAATATTTTATTGTAAAAAAAAATTCAATAACAATTTGAAAATCATTATTTGTTTGCTCCTGTCAGTGCATGTTGAATCAGATTCTCTCAAAATTAAATGCATTCTCTGTAAAGGTGAACCTTCGTTTATCGCTGGGGTCACATTTAAAAAACAATCCCCGATAGGCAAAGTCCGTGAAGTACTCAGTGTAACTGCTCCTAATGGTTTTCAGCTGGGTTTAGAAAGACTTGACGAGTCGACCGATGTTCAACACCCTTATTGTACAAAAAAAGGAATATATTCTTTAAGGTTGTATTTTGGTTCCATCGGATTTATATAATTCGGACATGTATATTGGTTGCGCATGAATAAAATGTGTTAAACTAACATACATCATAATATTTTGGAGGAAAAGAGTAGAAACTTAGGTCATTTGATGACATTTTAATCAGGTGCAACGGACACTTTTTCCCTCGTGTATTTTGTAAATTTTCATTGATACCAACCTCCTGGATAAGGCAACCGTTTTCTCACTGCGTAATGGATTTTCCCTTGGGCAGTTACATATAGCAGTTCGAAGAAATTCCATTACGGGGATATATTTGTGAAATCCTTGCACTCGATATATTGAGTATACAAACATGTGAATCTGTGATTGTACACAAGGGAGACAGCTAGCAAAAAAAAAAAAAAAAACATGCAAGGAAAGGTTCACAAAAACAGCGAATTTGCATGTGCTTCAGAGCTGCCATGGTGGTGAATACGATGTATTTCTTTCTTTATTTAGAATCGATCTCTAATTTATTTATTATGGCCTTATCCTGCAATGTAGGTTTAGCTGTGTCTAGAACAAACATCCTGGACTGTGCTCATCCAGGTGCATCAAGTTCTGTATTCTATTACAGTAAATATTCCCATCCCCGGAATTCTATGGAAAGGAATATACTTCACCCGGAATAAAAACCTATGCATTAACATTTTGACTACGATATTATGTGTTACCGGAACTTGCGTAATCGGAAATTCCACTACCCGTAACCCGGATGGAGGTGTCATGCCGCGGGAGCTTTAATACACGTAACGACCACCCGATGCGACGGAAAATACACAACGCTGAAACAAGTTTTCACTTCGCATTTTTCGATCATCAGATTCTAAACGACGATGTGTAAGTGAGTTTTTATTGCCGTGCGTTTTACTGTAATTGTGAATTATTTTAACTTTATTCACTTACGTCCTGGAGAACGCGGCACTAGCTTAAAAGCATCACCCACTCGACATGACCGAAGTAACATGTTCGCTTCGCCGTTTTCATTCATCAGACTCAAAACAAAGATGTGTAAGTGACTTTTTATTGGCGTGTGTTTCACTGTAATTGCGAAAAAATCCAAAAATCCTTCAGTATGCACAAAAATTACCAGACAACGGTGATCGACACGCAGGCAAACATTGTCATAAACCAAAGAATGCATCCAACAAAACAATCCAAAATACATTTTTTTTCCAAAGACAGAAAAAAATAAACATTAAAATACTGTATGTATTTTACTGTTGTGATTTTTTTTGGATACATCTGTATTGCAGTTTTTGTTATATAAACAGTTTTTGGACAGTATATTTTTGTATTTTATTGATTGTGTTGTTACACGTGCATTTTGTCAACATACTTGCAGGTTCAGAAAGGACATGTACCATGCTAATTTCCCAAATGAGGAATTTCGGTTATCAGGGCAAATTGGACAGCGCAAACACGTGTCTGTACTAGAGAATATTTACTGTATATGATATGTCAAACATTTGATATTGACGCTTTCTTTGCAGTCTATATTCCAATTACGATCCCCATATTATAGAAGATAAACATTCTGCGTGTGTTATTTGTCTGTGACCCGATGCTAACTTTGTCAGTCCTTTAATATAACAATGAAATGATTTATTTATGGTGCATTCGATATTCACACAAATGAATGCTGTAAAAAAACTCCATCTAAGTCGATCTTAATGGGACATAGAAGAAATGTGTGTGTGTCTGTGTGCGTGTGTGTGTGTGTGTGTGTGTGTGTCGGTGGAGGAGGTGGAGGGGTAAGAGCTTCAAAAAACATCAAATGATAATACTGTGGATTTGAATGATGCAAGTGTCAATGTGGGAAGAAGAGGCTTGATCCAGGAAGCATCAATGGTCTCGAGGGTGTCAGAGTGCACTCTGCTTCCCATCCCTGATTGGTCATTAGTTGGCAAGGTGTGAAATGCTGCCACATTAACGCTTTCGCACACAGCCCGTTAGTGGGATGAAAGCTTGGTGTTCGCACTACACACACAAACACACACACACACACACACACACACACACACACACACACACACGCTGTAAAAGTCATTTATTGTCGCTGTTAGTCAGGTGTTTGGCAGATATATTTCGGAGTGAAAACATATGCTCCACCTGACCAGTGCGTTGTTAGTTAAAAGAGAAAGTGGCATTATCTTAGTGTGTGTGGAGAGATTTTATTAATTCACCAGCTGACCTTTTCTGATTCAGTGTCACACCCTGGAAACCTCAGATGAAACCTTGCTGTTCAACAACACGGAAAAAGACATTCTTTATTTGTATGTTTATTTTTATGCACAGCTATTTCAAAGGGGGACTTGGTGAAATCCAAATGCAGATATTTTGCTGTAAGATTTTGTTTATGTTTGGTTATATTTGTATGATTCAAATATAAAACAGAATTTTTAATGATTATGCAAATAGATATTAGATTAACACAACCATCAAAGGTCTGGAAATCTCCTCTGTCATACGCACTGCCAATTTGCACATATCTCAGCTGTAATGTAAGGTTAATAAAATTATTCATTGATTTGAATCTTAAAAAAATATACGGAAACTTCAGCAACAGACATAGCTTCAAGCAACCAACATTCGCACCAGTAAGATTCAAAGGGAACCCATGACCAACAACGCGGCTGGGATTTTGTCTTCACTCAATTTCATGACTTTGCCTTGAGCCAAAAGTAATCAAATTACAATTTGTTCTCAGGTGATAGTGTGCCACCATTTTGGCAGCATAGCCCTTAACTAGGCGAGAGTATTTGTTTCAAGTCAAAATTCGGATCCATTATTGACTTCAGGTTACAAAAAAAAAAAAGATTTCTGGATTAATTACCACCATAACAAAGTAACACATACAAATCTCATTCTTCACCATTCCTTCTTGAAACAGCGTACAAACAAAATCCCAGCCTGCAGCTGTTCACCCTTAGACGAACGAACAAGGAGTGACAAATAACATCCAAATTTGTTGATGCTTCTGTACAGGTGCTTGGACCCCAAATATCGCTACCACCCCCCTCCATACAAAATCATTTTCGGTGCCATAGCAGAAGAATAAAAATAAATGATGGTTACCTTCCTCATGGACTTATTGTTGTGCAAAGAGGTTGATAATGTTATGGGAATGCTACCCACACATGTTAAATGTCCAATGATCCTTTCTAAAAGATGAATAATAATAATAACAATAATTAAATCAAACAAAACCAAAGAAAACTGCTTTGCATTGATCACGTTGTTTATGCCAGAAGAGCAGCTGGAATTCCTGCAGTGCTGCTATGATGATATGAAGCCGACTTTGTATAGAGCTCAGAGCACCAGAGGTCCCTGAACTCAGGAGACAGTTCTTGCTGCGAACTAACGGCATATCTGCAGGCTGCCACATCACAGAACGCTATCTGTCTTGAATTGGTGAACATCATCATGAGCTCTGTGGCTCTACGTGCAGAAAGATTCCAACGCTGAGACTCCCAGTGGAGCGCCGCTTTCTCTTCTCCAAAGCTTGAACATATTGCATTACACCATTGGGAATTTGAATCAGCGGCATATCTGTTGGAGGTTTGGGTTTTGCCTCGTAGAGATAAGTTGCATGAGTTTGCGCTGTACCTGGTGTAGTTGTTTATGCTCGCAGGCTGTTTCGGTGTGAAAAGTGAGCGTAACAGGGAAAATCTGAAAAGAGCATCAATCACTGGGGGAGAATAATGTCGTTTTGGGATAATGAGAAAGGGCGCTGAGCATCACACAGACACGCACGGTTACTGACATCTCAGTGACTCTCAATGTAGCACGACTAATTCGCACATACAAATGTATGTCCAAAAAATGATGACTTCACTTGAGGCTAATTAATAATCAAACAAGCCAATGAGCAGTGAAACAGAGAGATGATGTGATGAGCCTGACGCAGCAAGGCTGCTGCTTGAATTTAGGAGTGTGTCTAGAAAAGGTTAGAATAAGTTCTTGCCACTCACAAGGATGATATTCCACAACTTTGATAAACAGGAAGTATGAATCCAGTTCAGATGTTTTTGGACACATTTATTGTCATGTTCCTGTTCTGGGCCTGGCCAGCAGGTGGCAGACCCAGCGGACTTGCCGGCTGCACACCTGCTGCCAATCTGTCAATTATGGAACTGTGTATTTAAGCACCCGCAATCTGTCTTCTGGTTGTCGGAGTATTGTTTATGCCTTGCTGTTTCCATGCTCATAGACTATTCTTGCTATAGATCTCGTTGTGTTTCGCTTTTGAACTCTCGGTACCAATGGTTTTGTAAGTATTGGAATTTAATGTTTGTCTTCGCGGTCCTTATTTTCCTCCCTTGCCTTTTCTGCAAGCGCTTTTTGTTGTTCGTTTTTGTGCCCTCTGGTCCTTGTTTTGACCAGCGCTTTATGTTATCTCTTAGTCGTGGCGATTTTTGTATTAAAAACATATTTTTGCAACGGAGACCTTGTTGACGTCTAGACTTTGGGGTCCAAACTTGATTCGAAACGTAACATTTATATTTGATTTGTTTGATTTCATTCCATTGTGGTGGTATGGTATATCAAAGGGGAATCATAACAACTCTCTCAGTTGTCCAAATATTTCCTTCCTAATCATGGCATCAATGAAAGAAAATAGCTTTTTGTTTTCATTATCTTTTGTACTTTTAAGTAATTGTTTGTTCTTGAGAATTCCCCCAAAGTCACGATGTTTGACCTCAAAGGGGAAATATTATGGAAAGTGAATCTTTTAACTGCTTTTCTAAAAATGTTTGGTTAAGTGTAAAATCAAACAAGTAGATTATCTGCCGGTTTTTAACATTTCTCTCGAAGAGAGATATTCTTCACTTCTGACCCTGCTGTTTCGAAAGAAGGTATGATTTAATGACCAGCATTAACAAGCACACTTCTTTTTTTTGTCTGGACATGCAGGGATCACACACTGAAGCAGATACAAAAAGTAAACAGAGTAGCATTGAGTTGTGTTCAAAGCACAGACTAGCGTGAACGAACAGCATTACCTCCAGATAGGTGGCACTTGTGCGGTTGGTGAAGTAAACGGCAATTTGGGAGTAGTAGCGTGGGGTAATTGCGTTGAGTGATGTTTTTCCTGCTCCTCATACAAAGGCTACATGCTAATTGACAAGTGTCACTCATCGCAAGGATCAATCCTGGCTTGTTGAGCTCGTGTGTACGTTGCACGTCTTTGTAGGTTTTCTTTTGTTTTTTAAAATGCAGCCGCCCTAGCTCCACCCATTTTCTCATGGTAATGCAATCCAGATTTAACTCGGGCCCAGCAGTGTAGGCTAGATGAGGGCTGCCTCACTTACAAGAAACAGAAGCAAGAAAAAGAAAAAAAAAGGTGCGATCCTTGGGAGATTTGATGAAGACGCATGGGAATTTGTTTAAAATGCAAAAGAAACCTAACCAAAATAATATGCCTCCTTTAACGCTTCTACTGTTTATAGCACAGTTATGGGCACTTTGCGATTTGAGAAAGCTAAACATCTCTTACTTTTTCTCTTTGGGTAAGTGAGAGTAATCTATGTCACGGAGAGTTCATAACCGTGGTGGAGATGAGGTATAATGTGAATGTACCTTTGGAAAAGGAGTGTTGACTTTAACTAATGAACAGTTCATAACAGAACTCATTTACTGTACTCCGAAGGCATTTAGCTCACATTTGCATTCAGACCAAATGACAATTAGTATAATCTCTTTGTGGGCTTAAATTCCCCAACTGTCAATACAGGAGACAAGTTAATATCCGAGAAGGTCAAGGTTCACAGCTGCTGCATAATTTCAAAGGATGACGTGCCATAACTGACCCGACAAGACAATACATGATTAATTTAGTTACAGTTGAAAGTACAATCAAACAATTAACAGTCTTACCTGCTTTTCCCAGTGTGTTAATAGTCTTGGGTCGGTTCCAGTATTCCATTGCCGAATAATTGGACGGCAGAGTGGGCAATCACTAAGTCTCCTGCTCATACCGAGGGAGAGGCGAAAGCAGCATTGATCCTTGTCGCAATCTCTGATCAATCAGCCCCTTGGGGATGAAGGAGGGGAAACTGGTGACAGAGGATGTCTCTATAACTGTATATGTATTCATCACAAGAGTGAGATGTGTTTGGCATCACAAGCGGCATCAAGTTTTCTGGCCATTGTACACTTGGGTGGACCGCGCAGCTTACTGGCTAGAGACCGCCCAGACTCTCCAGGTGACATCGGTGGCAGAGGAGCCGGCTGTGGCTTGTTGTAATTGAGTTGAATAAATGATTGCGTTTCCTGCGGCGGCTGTTGCGGCCTTCAGCTTTCTGCCTGACTAGAGCCACCGCCGATTTAATTAATTTTTAATTAGGAGGGGAAATTGCAGCCCTGTTCCACAGGGACCTTTAAGACATCTGTGCATTAGAGATAACATTCTTAAATACCCTGAGCTACCCAAAAGTGGCCCCACAACTAGGCTTGTCTAGGACAGAAGGAGGGTCTGGGAAAGTCTCCTGCTTGTGCTGGTTAAGGGGTGATCACACGTACCGATAATCACACCAAAGTTGACCTCGACACCCCACTTCTGATCAAAGTCAGCGAGGGCCCAATTATCAGATGCCTCAAAAACACTATCTTGACTGACTATGCAGCGGTGTTTTTTATTTTATTTTTTTGCCAATGTTTTGGCAAGGAAAAAAAAAGATCGTGCCAGTGATCACGAACGTTAAACCTGTTAAATGTTTTCGGTTGTAAATCTTTATGTGCGTCGGTCAATCAACATACTCCATTAATGTGAATTGAACCTTCTGTTTCTGAACGCCTATTAGAAAGTGACTGGAAGCTCGCACTGTTAGTGACCTGACAAATGGAGGTGCAAGTGCTAATGTTAAGATAACAGTTTGCATTGCTTATTTCATTCATTGATCTACTTTTGCTGCGGCTAATACTGCTTCTACCCTTTCAACTTATTTCCTATTTTTCGGCAATTTGGATCCCCTGTATAACAGCGCTGTCACTCACAGGTCAGTTTTGATAGTATGGCAGACATCTAGTTTGGGGAGAAGACATGCTAATATGTGATGTGCGATGTAGGTCGTGTTAGGTACACAACACACTATGAGAGTAAGCACACCGATTGTTTTGTTCTAATTACGGATGGGCTTACATTTATAAAAATTAAGTTAGCGGGCCAATATTTTCACAAGTGTGAAAAGTGCAGTCTGTGCGCATGGGAGACGCTTTATTTCTTTTGGCATTTTCTTAGATGGGCGCTATTTGAAATGAGCATTTAAGCCATTGTGGGACTGAGCACAGCTGACTTGTTTCCCTGCCAAAATGGCTCCACTCATTCCCTTTAAATTCACTGCACATACATGGCAGAAACATAACGGACTTATTGGAGTCCATGCAGGGGATCGGCGCGGGCAAAGTTTCTTTATTAAGCCCGTATCTCACTGAGCGGCAAAGGTTTACAAGTGTGTGTGTCACCGAATTATCCAGTGCGCTGGTGGCATGGAATAGAAAAATGCCCTTGGTGTGCCAGAAAGCCCAGTGAGGCAAAATGTGGTCAAATTACGAAATGATCAATTTTGCTTGCTCTGGCATGAAAATTAAGATTTTCCAGTTTAATGCTGCGCACACATGCACCTCTCAATGTTGCAATAGGGCCCGAGATGTGAAGAATTAGTGCGCGTGCCTGGCTTTGGACACCCCTAAAATATTATGTGGGTTTGTTCATTGTTGTCCGTCTTGTTCAATGTCACCCACCTAGACTGTGCCTCAAGTGTAAGACCTCAGAAGATTTGATCCATCCATCAGTCAAACAGATTCATGTCACTGTCAAAGCCTGCTTTAATTGAGAGATTGATTATACTTTCTCTGCTACAAACATACTTTTATGTTTCAGACGGTTTATTTGCACAAGCTCTACCGACGAATACATATTTTATTTTGCCCCTGCCATGTAATCCCTCATACACTTAGCTTGTGCTTAGCTGTGGCTCAGGCTTGATGTATGGCAGTCAATGTGTGGAACAATGTAGCGTGCGGATGTTCAACAGCCTGTTGGAAGATGTTTTACAGCCCCGGGAAGCAGTATGTTGTCACAACGTGTTCGATATCACAACACATCAAAATTTATTGCAGGCTTCCAGCACTTTTCATTCATTGTACTTTACTGCTGTGATAAAACATATTGATCTCGGCAAATAATACTTTTTATTCTTGCACATTAGCTCACGTTCTCTTTAATCAGAATTATTACCTGTCTAGAATGTATATGCGGGGGGAATCATACAGGCCGATATAAGTGACAATATAAAGAATGAATTATACCCTGTACTGGACTTTATTGTATCACTGAATGAAACTCTATCAACAAGAATGATGATATTGTCATGTTGTGCCTAACAACAACTGACCTTCTCTTGAAGATGCCAACAGATATATTTTTAAAGAAATGCGGCAACAGACGGGAACATTCTAAGAGATTGTGTTTGTTCCCAAACAATAGCAAAATAAGTACCAAAGAAGGTAAACATGAACAAATATATAGTTCAAACACCCTGTTGGTGGAGCTCATGCCCAAATTGTGTTTCAAATCCCCTCTCTCTGTGTGTGTGTATATATATATATATATATATAAATAAATTCCTCGTCTCACCTCCCCACCCCCCCTCGGGTGGTGTCCGTCCCTCATTCAGCTCGGGTCCTCTACCAGAGGCCAGGATGCTTGAGGGTTCTGCGCAGTATTCTTGCTGTTCCCAGCACTGCACATTTCTGGACTGAGATGTCCGATATTGTTCCCGGGATCTGTTGCAACCACTCATCTAGTTTGGGGGTCACTGCCCCGAGTGCTCCGACCACCGCAGGCACGACAGTCACCTTTACCTTCCAGGCTCTCTCCAGCTCCTCTCTGAGCCCTTGGTATTTCTCGAGTTTCTCGTGTTCCTTTCTGATGTTTCCGTCACTTGGGACCGCTACATCCACTACAACGGCTTTCCTCTGCCCTTTATCTATAATCACAATATCTGGTTGGTTCGCCATTACCATCTTGTTAGTCTGTATCTGGAAGTCCCACAGGATCTTCGCTCTGTCATTCTCCACCACCTTCGGAGGTGTTTCCCATTTTGACCTTGGGGTTTCCAGTCCATACTCTGCACAGATGTTTCGGTCGACTATGCCAGCCACCTGGTTATGGCGTTCCATGTAGGCTTTCCCTGCCAGCATCTTACACCCTGCAGTTATGTGTTGGATCGTCTCACGTGCCTCTTTGCACAACCTACACCTTGGGTCTTGTCTGGTGTTGTATATCTGGGCCTCAATGGCTCTGGTGCTCAGGGCCTGCTCCTGAGCAGCCAGGATGAGTGCCTCTGTGCTGTCCTTCAGGCCAGCCCTCTCTAGCCACTGATAGGACTTCTTGAGATCAGCCACTTCAGTTATGGTCCGGTGGTACATCCCGTGTAGGGGCTTGTCCTCCCATGATGGTCCCTCTTCCAGCGCCTCATCTTCTGTTCCCCATTGTCTGAGACATTCTCTGAGTACGTCATCCTTTGGGGCCTTCTCCTTGATGTATTCATGGAGCTTGGATGTTTCATCCTGGACAGTGGCACTCACACTCACTAGTCCCCGGCCTCCTTCCTTTCGGCTTGTGTACAGTCTCAGGGTGCTGGATTTGGGATGGAACCCTCCACGGTTAGGAGCTTTCGGGTCTGAACATCCGTGGTCTGAATCTCCTCCTTTGGCCACCTTATTATTCCTGCAGGGTATCTGATCACTGGCAGGGCATAGCTGTTTATTGCCCGGGTCTTATTCTTGCCATTGAGCTGGCCTCTCAGGACTTGCCTAGGAGCTAGCCACTAATAAGTGGCTTTTAGTACGTCCAACCATGTGCTGTATCTTATTCCAGTGTAAAATATGAATGTGTGATTTTGAGGACTCATGTAGAATTGTAGGGGTTAATACAATGCCAGAAATGTTTTGGATGCAGCATTTTGTTGAAAGGGCGGATGGCAGGGCATGGAAGTGCCAAATTAGGCTCCTGTCCAGAAGGCTCTCGTGTGTGTGAGAAACGCCCAATCTTTGGCATTTAATCTAAGTCTGTCACATCCACTTTGCCTTCTCTGCAGCACCCCTCAAGAGGTGTGCACGACTGAGGGGGACACCTGAATGTGTTGCTGTAATTTTCACTTTCCTGAAACCATGCTGATATGCCTCTCGGATGACACATTCTGTTCTGTTCTCAGGGTTGCATGAATGTAGTCGTGTTGTAACACTTGAGACCGGCATTGGTCTCGAGGTCTCAATTCTGAAGGTTTTGGTCCTGTCTCAGCCTCCCAAAGGTCTTGGTCTCTGTGAGTTATGATATTGGACAAGTCTTTGTCTTAGATAGTGTGGTCTTGAGCACAACACTGCGATGTAATACCTATATTTACAAGACCAATGAGATGTGGTGTTTGTGAAAAAGTGAAATGGGCAGGACTAAAACCTAAGACAATTACTGTATATAATTAGGTTTAATTGAACACATCTTACAAGGATTGCGACCCAATAAAACGTATTGCCGGCTGAGTGAAACTTTTTAAGTTTTATTGACTTCTACTTTTCAAAGAGATACTGAATAAGGACAACCCTTCACTGCAAGGCCAAACACTTTGGAAAACAATTTCTTCTTTGTTTTACTAAGTCGAGAAGGAGTATGAAGAAACATTGATTGGGATTTGCTTTACCATGCTCGCTGTACATCCGTCCATACATTTTCGAATCTGCGTATCCTCCCGAGGGTCGTGGGAGTGCTGGAGCCTATACCAGGTGTCTTTGAGCTATACACACTGAAATGGCTGCTAGCCAATCGCAGAGATGAACAACCATTTGCGCTACACTCACCATACATTTATAAGCATTAAAAAATATTTATTAAAATACAATCTTTAGAAAATTTGCAAATATCATCTAAATGTCATTAATATGAATTAAAATTTAGGATGAAGAGGTTGGGTGTTACGTTCCGCACGAAGCAGGGAAAGGGAACTGCTTCGTACGTAACGGAGAAAACAAACGTAAGTGGATCCCCGAAATAGCAGACACCGACAAGGACTCTGTCAAAACAATAATATTTATTATAAACAAAAATCCCGCCTAATAAACAACAGAAAACGCTGGTCAAAATGAGCACCAGGAATTAAGGAATGTGACAACAGAAAGCGCTGGAAAGTATGTTTAAACGAGTATTACTACGCGTACGTTAAGATAATGAGTCCCGTGGGACGACGATAACATAACCAACAGCGAAATGGTAGCGAACAATATGTTTTGGAAGATGGGCAACAGCAGTGGCACGGCATGTAATACTTCGGCAATGGGTCAACCGCTGGAGCGCCTAGATATAGCAGGTGCAATCACTGGCAAATGGGCAGCAGGTGTGCAGCCGGCAGAAGTGAACGCGTGCCACCTGCTGCCGAATACGGAACATGACATTGGGACAGCGATCTCTCAATAGGAAGTGCCATATATATAATATATATATATATATATATATATATATAATTTTTTTAAATGTAGTCAGTTTAATAGTATCTCAAGTTATGGTTTGTGATAAAAAAAAATCACAAGATATTAATTACCATGTAAGCAAAATCTGAACACTTCTTCTTTTTTTAAATGTAATTTTCATTGCGTGACAGTATTTGAGGCTTATATACTATCAAATAACCTTATAAATCCCATAAGGTAGCATTAGACCATTTGATGTAAAAAAGCAAATTTCACGTATTGATGAAATTACCAATTTCAAATGGCACTACAACCCAAGTGCTGCTGTATAAGGACTTAGGACTTAACTTGGTAGTTAGGTAGCTAGCTACACAGACAGACGGATAGATAGATAGATTACATGTTATAAGCTTGGTCCCTGTACCCCCCCTCCAATTCCAAAATCCCATCTGCACCCCTGGCGCACATAATAAATTCCTCCCCTTTGATTGTGTCAATGAAAATATATTTACTAAACCACAAAGCGGGTCAAATTTTCATTTTAAAATGTCAATATTACCTGGAATAGATGGGGAAAAAATACATTGAAAAAAGATTTCAAAGCTATTCTGTTTTTCAGTCTTTTCAAAGCAGGTGTGGGTAAATCAATGTCACAACTCAGACTTTGTGCTTTTGCCAGATATGTGCAGATTGTAGCGTGACTTTTCATGAGTCCTCAGACTGACTGAATGAACTGTCATTTTCCCTTTGCCTTGTTATATTTTACTGAACACAGGAGCTCTAACTCAACAGAGACCTTTTGTGGACAGCCTCGCTAGTCTGTAGCAGTGTTTTATTAGGCAATGATAGCTGGAGCAAGGTTTTGATTTTTTTCTTCCACCATACCTTGAACAATTTGGACAAAGGTCTTTTAGGCAAATTGGTTTAACTTGATGGAAACAAGTTCAGTGTTCTGTCTTTGTTAGCTGGTGTATATTTTCCCCCCAATTCTATTTAATGAACATTTTTCAAATAAAACCCGACAAACACTGATGAGTGAATACTTTAAGTCACTTTTTAAAGGCTACAACTGAATGTCTACCAATCCACCCTCATGCACATACACACACGCACACACACACACATTCCAAAAAATGTTTTGGGAATGTGAAAGGAAGGAAATCGGAGTACCTGGAGAAAACCCAGGCAAGCACAAGGAGAACGTGCAAACTCCATACAGTAAGGCCGGACACGGAAATGAACTCTGCACACTTGTATAAAATAAATGTCGATTTCACTCTGTGGTTGTCATTAAGTGCGATGAGCATGGTCCAAACAAGATGATCGTTGATTAATGTACCATTACATAGCCTCCATAACACAAGACGCGACTATCTGTAACAACAAAGTGCAAAGAATCTAGAGATAATCAAATAAACAATACAAATTGTTTTGTCTTATCTGCGTTAAAAATGTGAACCACCTCGCTCACCGCAATATGTCCATTGCTATTGAAAGCAATCCTCAAATAAAAAAATATGAATTCACCCTGTGGTTGCCATAAAGCCAGGTGTGGGGATGCTTTTGAAATGATTTATGTACGAGGTTTACCGCCTCAATAAACATTCACTATGTTCACATGGTCAGCAATAGCACAGCTATCGATTTATAAGTAAGACGATATAGTAGTTGTGTTTACATGACTTGGTTATGATATAGATGATTCATAAACGTGCTCACTTATGACAGTGTCATCCACATCTACATGTGTCGACTATGTCTCTGTGTCTTTAGTACATTATAGCTGCAAATTTATTCGCAGGTGCAAAACATATTTAATTTCTTTATTTTTTAAGGAAATGCCCTCCGTACACCGGAATACACAACATGGCACACAGAGATGCCCAAATAAGTGCAGCAAGGCTTGCGTCGACATGATACTCAGGATATGACAGTTTTTATGTCTGAGTGCAGCTGCACTGTCTATGGATATGGACCCACACTTGACAGGGACCAGATATGACTGAGACCAAGACAAGACTAAGATTAACAAAAGCAGAGACCGAGAAAAGGCCTAGACCATAAAATTATTTTTTCTTAAAAACCATGACAAGGTTTGCCACTTAGACAGTATTCTCTCTCAAGTTGTAACTTTCTCTTGAATAATTTGACAGCGAAGTCACTGATGCTCTTGGTTCAGTTCCCAGTCATTGACGGTGTTAATGTTAGTGCGAATGGTTGTTCATCTCCATATGTGTGCTGGCGACCGGTTCAGGTTGTAGTCCACCTTTTCCCCCCTTTATCACAAACCTACAAAAGGGTGCAGTCATTACGAAGGTGGCAGCGGGGTTTAGAAACCTATACATAAAAGTATTTGTTTTTTTAACAAGTGCTTTTTCTTATTATTACATTCATGAAGTTGAAGAAAAGCACATCGGCACTGATCTGGACGAGAAAAATTCTCAAACCTTGTTTGGGAATTTGGCAGACTCCCTATTACACGCCCCTTGGCACACCTGACAATTTGGTGACAGAAAGTAGCCTAGACCTTAGACCAGGCATGTCCAGCTCCGGTACTGGAGGGCCACTGTCCTGCCTGTTTTCCTTCTCTCTGGGCTGCAACACACCTGATTCAGCTCATCAGCCAGCTCTGAAGCAGTATTAGAACAATCCTGATTATTTGAATCAGGTGTGTTGCTCCTGGGAAAGCTGGAAAACAGGCAGGACAGCGGCCCTTGAGGACCGACTTTGGCCACCCCTGCCTTAGACCAATTAAAAGCAGGTGTGAGTTGATGCACAGGTGCTGTAACGTGATTTTGGGGGATTGAATCAAAGCACAGGCAGACAGATTCTGCACTCTAGTGATGTGCCCGACTGCGCCGAGGCTCCGACGCGTGTGCCGAGTAAACCGGAAGAAAATCTGCGAAGCGCGCATTGAGGCGTGTGTCAATTCCGCTTGTGGCCACGCCCGATGCCTCGGAACGCGCATTGCTCCGCCCGAAGCCTCGCGGGACGGGATTCCTACGTCACCGCCAAAAATTTATTTCGCGGGTGAATCTAAATAAATTCGGTGCACTGGGACGACAATAAGCTGACAGGTGACACTGACTAGAGGTAAGTCGCCCGAGCCCGCGGGTCGGTCGGGCTTCTCTCTCGCTGACTTTTTTTTTTTGTTCGTTACAAGGCCATGAATAGTTTTGACCACGAGAGACCGTGGTTCGGAAAAAAAACAGAAGTGGCCTCATCACAACACGTACTATACTAAACTCTCGCAATGTCAATTCAAAGAACTCCTTCATGTCTCTATGATCCAGCCGTCATTGTTCTTCTTTGTCTCGCTGCTTCTCTCTCATCAAGTGCCATGCACGATTCTTAAGGATGTACTGCTGCTGTGGTGAATGGCCCAATTTTCAACCCGTCAAATGACGGAATGCCTTAAATTTTTCCTGCAACACTTAAAAAAAAAATCCGTCAATGATGGAAAATTGTCGGTTAATGTACCCTCTGCTGAAACAGAAATACGTATTTAAAGGATGTAAATAATTATACAGACTTGTTTAACTTAGAATTTGTGGAAAAGACGGGCTTTAATTTGTTATCACATATCACCCCTCCTCCTTCCGAATCATCACAAATGAAATAGGAAATGTCGGGTTTGCTTCAGGCTCGGGTCTGCAAATCAAGTTAATTGGTCGGGCTCGGGCCGGGTCGGGCTCGATTTATTTATTTATTTATTTTTATTATTTATTTATTTTTTGGGGCCCTATCTTACCTCTATATCAAATCCATCGTCTCATTTTAATCACCGTCATGATATTTATTTTTCACATTATGGCGCAGTAGTACAAATAAAGCCTCATAATGCTTCGGCCCAGGAACGAATCAGTTGGATGGAAAGCCTCATTGCTTCATGAGGCTTCATTTTCCCATCACTACTGCACTCTGCGGTTTTGTGTGGTGGATGCTGTTGTATTTAATTATACATTTGAGAAAAGCCAGCATTGAAGCCTCTGAATCACTTTCGGAATCAATTGATTATTATTATCATCATCTTTAATGTATTTTTAAAATCAGGCATGTTGACGGTGCGCCTTACCAGCACTGATTTTAAAGGGAATAAGGGGAGACGCTTCAACTGGCAGGGAATCGAGTCAGCCGTGTTCACTCCCACAACAGCACAAACTCCCATTTGCCAATTGTCTATGGAAATATCAAAAGAAAGAACACTCCACCCATGCGGAAAATTTGACTTCACTTTGCACTGGATTTGAGTCGCAATACGTTTTAGAGTTAAGTCCCAGACAAGACCAAGACCTTCAAAATATGGTCTTGACTGGTCTTGAGTTTTCCAACATTACTCCAAACAGACTTAATGAAGGAGGTATATGGGCTTGAACAAAAATACATGTCTTGAAGACGAGTTTTACAAGCAAATTTGTTAGATTTTTGTTTCGATTACATTTGGTTTTGTTCCCTCGTGTCCTTTTTTGGTCTCCACCTATTCTCGTCATCTGTGTTCCTTGTGTTTAACCAATCATCTTGCTCAACCCTTTGTGTTTTGCCCAGGTGTTTCTCATTGTGTCATCACTTTGCTTCCCTGAGTTCTGTCTGTGTTTTGTTTTCTGTCTTAGTGGGGGAGAGGTGATTGTTTGGTTGGGGTTTTTTCCCCCCTACATTGGTTTCTTGTGTATTTCAGGACTTAAATTGAGTACTTCAGTTAGTTGTGTCCAGTGTACTCCTGTTTGCATTTTTGTTAAGTACATTTTGTTATTCCACCCTGCTCCTCCCTGCTTTTTGGGGTCCTCCAACCACTACCTTCATGCAAATCTTGACAAAATTGACTACACACTCATGATAAACATTGTTGCTCAAGGAGCTTGCGAAAAGTATTTCTTGAGCACTGAATCAAATAAAACTAGTGATGGGTCCAGCGACACCGATGCATTGACACATGTGCCGGGCTCACAGAGCAAACCACGTGTCGATGCATGTGCTGGCTCATTAAGTCACGTGATTGACACGTGAACTGCGTTGACACAGTCCAGGCTTCTAATTGACACACCGGCTGCGTTGACACAGTCCAGGCTGCTAATTGACACATCGACTGTGTTGACACAGTCCAGGCTGCTAATTGACACATCGGCTGCGTTGACACAGTCCAGGCTGCTAATTGACACGTGAACTGCACCGGTGCAGTTTAGACCGCATCGGCTGCTTGGCACAGTACAGGCTGCGCCACTTAGTCCAGGGGGCGTCGACTCAGTGCAGAGGGCGTTGACGCAGCAAAAGCCCGCCGCACAGTGTTTATAAGGAAGTGGGTTTGGCGACACAATGCCACTTGCCGAAACAAGCCAGACCTCACTCACGCTCGCTTGTCGAAGTTCGTGTCAGTGCAGACTTCGTGTTCGTGCCTTGCCTTCCTTGCCGATTATGGAGCAGAGACGCAAATCATCCGCCGTGTGGGACCATTTTGATGTCCCGGAGAATAAGGTATTATTTATTTATTTATTCAAATCGCCTTCTGTCGCCGAGAGCCTCTCGGCGAGAGGCACTCGCCGAGTGCCTCTCAGATTATTGACATGTGTTGTACCATTCTAATCCGAATACATTTCAAGGTAACTCTTATTCACATTTCATTACAGGTGAAATGTCGGAATTTGCCGGGTCGAATTGTCATACACCAACAGAAGCACCTCCACCATGCTGAGGCATTATCGGGCCAAGCATGAGAATGAAGTTCGCGATACACCCAGTATTACGCCAGGTATACAAACGTTCACTCATCTTTTCACGGTTGCTATGTTGATGATTTAATTGACAATCAGTAATTATTATTGGTTGACTCTCCACTCCATGTTTGACAATCAAGGTTCCACGAAGCGGCTGTACTGGAAGGACCAACACACTTCTTTCCCAAACCTCTCCCAGCTCGCAAAGGAGTTCCTTTGTACGCCAGCCTTCACAGCAGGAGAAATCGCTTGTAAAAGACGCAACAGGCTGAAGTTTAAAACATTGGAGCATCTTATTTTTCTCAATAAAAATTTGTGAAATAAAAGCCCACAAGCATCCTCATTCAAATGATCTTCACATTATTTGAACACATTGAATGTTGCAAAATGAATGCATGGATGTGAATGATATTGTATACACTCCATCATCAAATCGATGAATGACCTTATGAAAATGTCTTGGAACAGTTGTAGATGCAAAACCGTGCTGGCAGCTACATAATAGATAATAAAAGAAAAATATCCCAAACCATAGGGATCTTCCCAAAAACTAAGGATGTGCTGAATAAGAGATCCTTGTACACCTTATACTTTTATTACTTCCATATTTGACCTATTGTGTGGGAATATGGGGAAATGCCAGTAAAACACTGTTTTAAAACTACAATACAAAGCAATCGGAACAATCACTGGCTCCAAATAGACGGAACCCACAAATCCACTGTTTATCAAATTAAACAATGAAATCTCATGACCTGATTGACTTCAAAATTGCCCAATTAATGTACAAAGCACACAATAATAACCTTTGCCAAAAGATCCAGAAGCTTTTTAAAATTCGAGAAAGTTGTCATAATTTAGGGGGTACTAATCTATACAAAAAAATCCAAAACACGAACGAACATCACACAAAGGAGTGTATCTGTAATAGGTGTAAATCTGTGGAATGATTCTGAAACGGACCAGTAAAATGAGGAACTCTCTTGCTGAGATTAAAAATGAATTCGAGAGTAGTACAAGACAACTACACAAATCAGAATTAAGCTGATAAATTCGATACACTCATGAAATATAGCAATACATCAGAAATACATTGATGAGATTATTTAATATACCGGTATTAATGAAATGTAGCATCCATTATGAATATGAGAAAATCGACATATACATGTGCTCTAAAGAGTATGTACTGTATATACAAACCTAATGTAAAAATGTATTAGTACAGCATACATAAGGGTAAAAGCATTTGTTGATATTTAGACTTTCTTTCCTATTTTAAAAAATGATCAATTCATATATAAGAAGGGGTAGGACTCGGGGTAGGTTTTTTGCTTCTTTCTACTCCTTTGAACACATTTGTGATGATGACTATTTTCTTTTCCTTTTTTATATCTTACCTTCACCTTTTGCCAATTTATTACTGAATTGTATATTTTATATGTTTAATATACAAAACAATTTATCAGTCAGTTCAGTCTGTTAAGTGGGTTGGCTGCAGGGATCTTGAAGGTCCAGCAGGTGGCAGTGGTCAGTGACACAGTATCAGCACAGTATCAACACAGTGTGTCAGTGTGTCGACACGCCTCATGAGGCCTCATGGACCCATCACTAAATAAAACATGTGGTAACATAAAGCTACACAAAGCTACTTTGTCTGATCAGGTTCACCTGGGTGATCTTGCAGGTGTCTCTCGTGCTGGCTCTGCCCATTTGCTCAGACGACATTAAGACTTGCAGGTGCACAATAACGCAAGCCCTGTTAAGCTCATCAGTGAGATGAGTCAAAGGTGCTGGAAATTAATCATTAAATGACCACTACAGCAGAACGGACTAGGCCGGGCACGCTGTTAATAGCTTCAGATGGATCTGTGTGTTTCTAGAGACGGTGGCGTTGACATGTGCATCTTCTCATTCTGACTTGTTGAGTGTGACCTTCTCCAAACAGATGAGAAAATGAATTCTTAGCCCAATCAAATGCTCACTTTCTGTCGTATGCTGAGAAATTTTGACCGCGGGATGAATATAGTGCAAATTGCTCCATTTGAAGTGGAATGCACAAATAATTGCTTCAAAGACGCTTAATGTCATATATCAAACCCACAGAGTGCATGATTGGCTGGTAACACGTTCCCATTTACGTCCAGTCTGTCATTAATGCTCGTGACAACCACAAATTGAGATTTTTATGGTGCAAGCTTTGATCATGTTTAAATAAAATATCAAGAAGAATTGTATTACACGCAACATCCCCCTACCAGATTCAACCAATGAGAAACATTCTTTCATTCAAGTGCCTTGTCATGTCATTTCTAATTTTAGTTGCAGTCACTGCTCTGGTATACCTGCATTATTAAACAGAAACCTCATATACCTGCTAGTTTGCTTCATTTTTCAACTGGTAATCTTTTCAATAGGAATTTTCCCACTAGCACGTAAAATGCCCCACCCATTTCGAGTTTTTCACTTGGGCGCACGTGCACATGGCTACACACCAGTCTGTCTGCTTCTGCGTCTGCAAATGTACACATTTAAATTTAAGGCACCCAACTGAGAGTAATGACCTTGGTTCGACACGTAATATGAAATAAGCCAAGCCCTTTTATTTCATTTATGCAGTATACGTGTAGCCCTTCAAGCCCTTTAGTTTCTGCCTTAACATTTAACCAGTCTTTATTGCCTGCTGACGAGGCTCAAGACAGCAAGGTCAATTACCACGAGTTCCCCTAAGAGGCTACTTTACCTACCTCATCATTTTGCATAAAGTCTTCAAAAGTAACCATAATGATCCTTGTAAATGCCATGCGGAGGGATTAAAGACAATTTGTTTTGTTTTGATACACTGCGGTTGGGCACTTTAAGCTGGTGCAGAGAACTAAAACGAGGCACAAGAACACCATGAAATGGTTTCTAGTCACCGTTCGTGCACTCTGTAACCTGATAACATGATAAGCTGTCCACTGTAGTAACCACTGTCCCTGAAAGTGTTCAACTACACGTATATATTCTTGCTGCTGGAGGCTGTAAATTTCCCCAGTGTGGGACGAATAAAGGATATCTTATCTTATCTTATCTTATACATATATATACAATACAATACATGCTGATTTATATAGCACTTTCACAACAGTTGCAGCTGTGACAATATATAATATGAGGATTAAGCGGTTCGGAAAATGGATGGATGTATTTATATACAGTATATACAGTGTGTGTGTGTATATATATATATATATATAATTCCTTGTCTCACCCCCCTCGAGAAATACCAAGGGCTCAGAGAGGAGCTGGAGAGAGCCTGGAAAGTAAAGGTGACAGTCGTGCCTGTGGTGGTCTGAGCACTCGGGGCAGTGACCCCCAAACTAGATGAGTGATTGCAACAGATCCCGGGAACCACATCGGACATCTCAGTCCAGAAATGTGCAGTGCTGGGAACAGCAAGGATACTGCGCAGAACCCTCAAGCTTCCTGGCCTCTGGTAGAGGACCTGAGCTGAATGAGGGACGGACACCACCCGAGGGGTGAGACAAGGATTTTTTTTTTATATATACATACACATACACAAATAAGCATGCAGTCTGGGACGAAGAGTGATGAAAATGTTAAGGATCACATTATTTTATTTTGGGAAAAGAATAGCTGTCAGTCAAGGCAACGTTTGCAGAGTAAGAGGTACTTTTGTCAGTCGTGAGCGAACTGATTCGAAACAGAAAATGGCTGCAAAATCATTTGTGTTGGCCCCATCCTTAATGGTATCAAGTAACACGGCGTTTAACTGCTCCACTTCCACATGCCCTCCTCAGTCTCGCTTTGCCAACTTACTCTAAATCCATCTCATAAATGTATGCATGTGCACACGAAATTACATGCGGTAAACACATTTGCGCTCATGACTTGGAAAGCTTGCATAGGCCAACGGTAATGAACACTGAGCATGCATGAAGTGCTCTACCACCCACTGGCGACTTTAATAAAAGGTCACACAAGGGGAGGAAAAAAAAAAGTAATTGTTACATGGGTAATTTAGTAGAACAGTGCGTGAGCTTCCGGCTGTTGTCTCTCATCGATTTATGTTGTTGTGGCCTGATTGGCTTTAATAACAATAGCAATATTTACTGCACTGGGCATGTCGATTACATCATTTACAAGAAATGAAATGTGCGGCACCGTACGTGATGAGCTGTGTTGGTGGTTATTGGCCGCGATAAAAAGTGCAGCGAAATTGTCAGCCCCATGCCACGGTGATTGTAATCAAATTCTTTAGAGCAGGAATGATATGAAGAGAATTTTTCATCTATTGCTTTCTGACAACCACATCTGGCTCCCCTTGAAGATGCTTGCGAGATGAATTTAAAAAGAGGGCTCAGCTGACCTTTTTCTCTCATTCACAGCTCTCCCCACACGGTAGAAACTAATTAACAGGACACTTAGTTACGTCTGAAGACTGCAACTGTAAGTGTGCAGTTAAGCTTTTTCCTGTACTCGAAAAGACATTTGTATTCCGCAGTTAATATAAGTGATATTTATGAAAATGACAAGTTTAATATGCAACTCTTGCTCCCGTTTTAGTTAGACTTTGCAAAGCCCTCTTCAACTTAATGGACTTTGAGTCAGGAGGACATCACAGAGCGGAATCCGTTGCATATTTGAATCCGATCTCAAACCGCCCCAAAACTCTGTTAGTTTGTGCATTTGTATTCAATGTTAACAGGGTGAGAAATCCATTCAAGGCTAATGGAAGTTGATAAAAAAATAGACGCGAGGATGAATGATGTTGAATATTGACAGAGCAACTTCTGGAATAAAAATGCCGCTCTATTGATTTTCTATCCAAGTTTCCCATCAAACTTGATGCGTCCTACCTTGACACTAAAAAAAGGACTTGTAAAATAAATGGGAATCCACTCAAGCTGAGGCGTGCCGGTCGCAGTATTGAATCCAACGTCTCAACCACAAATTGCTGCTTTGACATTGATAAACATAGCCCTCTCATCCTCAACATCATATTGACAAGCAACACTGAAGACAGGCTTATCGGCCCTGGCATCCCCTGCTGCTGCTCTAAGTGTGTCTGATGAGGCCATTGTTGGCAGCTCCGACAATCGAGAAGCACGGCATACGGCGCTGCCTTTAAGGAGGAAAAGCGATTGCCATGCCTTTACCATGTTTTGACAAACAAATATGCCGTTGTAAACCTCTACGTGAATTGAACCCGGCAGACAAACAGCGGGTCTACAAAAAGGAAGCCTCGGTCCCAGTATTTTGCCTCGGGCATCGTGCAGTTCCAGTCATTGTCAATCATCTATTTAATGCGCTTGGAAAACCAGGCGCGTGCAATGTCACTGCTTGGAGCTGCACAGCCGCCTATCTCTGCTCTGCAAAGGAAGACAAGAACCATAAACACAGTAAATCACAAACCTCCTCTGACTCTAATTACTATTCTCTTAGTAATTCTGCTGCCTCCTCTTTTTTTTTTTTTTTTTGCTGTTTTTAGATGTTCTCATTTGAATAGGATGCAGAAATCATGTTGCTCTAATACGTGACATGTTTGCTTCCTTGGCCGTTATTGTGGAGCCCTTACAAAATGAACGTAGGAATAAAAATATCTCTGAACATAAAGCTCCAACATACTGTAGAGAGCTGCAGACACTGACTATGCAAATGAATGTTCCACGCTGCCTCATTATAAGCCCGAGAGAGAGGTCGTTTTTCTTTGCTATTTTCCTGAAGAAGCCTTGCGGGTGGAGAATTTGGTCCATGGTGCGTTTCTTCTGGGGGTTGTAAATATGATATAAATAAGTTAAGGAAGAGAGCTACGTCTAGTTCATGTCATTATATAAATTAAGAGTTTTGATGTGTGTCTTCTGCAGGGTATATGTAGTTGTTTATCAGTCATCCGCAAATGAACAGGAAATTTCTTTCAAGCGTGTTTGCATTTTACAGAAAGAATTACGAATGGATTCCTCCAATCAGAGCGCTTGTGTAGTTCCAGCGTAATTCCCCTCTCCTTGAAAGGTGAGGAAATTCTCTTTTTTTTTGGACAAAATATGAAACAAGTGCGCTCTCATCTCATGTTCATGTTGCCCTTAATTTGATGGAGTTAAACTATGCTCCTGCAGTCATTTTGGAGCAAAACGAAACACCTGCTCCCAGCGCTGTTATATTTTTCCTTCTGTTCTCTCTTTGCAGCTTCCTCCTCTCCACTGATTGTTTCAGGTGGTGCAATTTCCCTGTCCTAACCCCCCGTTCGCCATCAACATCAGAGCCTTATAATTAGCCAGCATTAATTAGATGCACTGGCATAATTGTTAATCACTGGTTACGCTGGGAACATTTTGGAGAACGACAAGAATGTCAAGTGAGTCAGGAGGAAAACGGCGGCTTTGTAACAATATGAGCAAGGTGTGAAGGTCACGTGGCCAGGTGGAAGTGTGATATAAGAAGCGCCAATGCGACTTTTTCCACATAGACGACACACAGTGCACTGAAATCTGGCCGCTAACATCCTAATTATTCAGACTCTTCTCATCACCTGATATTATTACTGCTATCACTCTGGAGGACTGCGAGGATTTAAAAAACATGCAATGAAACAGCGCGGCAAGGAATAGAAACACGCATGCCATCGTGAAAATCGCATTAAATGGAAAGTCGAGGTGATCGTTTGCCTTTGGAGTTCAACGGCTGACTGAAAATGACCATCTCTGATTACCATCTAATGGAATTCAGCCTCATGTTTGGCTGCTCCCACGAGTCTGATCTGCTGGTCGACTCCTGTGATCAAACATAAAAAACAAGACACATCCATTTCATTGTGGACTGAGCCGAAGGGGACGTTGAAAACCTGCATCACTCTTCTCTCACGACCTATCAATCTTTATCACCACGTAATATGGACAGAAGTATTGGCACTCCCGGCCGTTACACCAACACTGTCAGAAATAGGCCTCGAGGAGTTTAACAATGTATTTCTGCCACTCAAGATGTATATGCTAAGGTATACCTTTGGGTTCATGACAGGACTCCTCGGCATTTGTTTGTACATGTACTGTAAGTTCCCAAGAGCTCAGGGCCACGTAAGGATCCGAAGCAGTACTAGGCCCCGTGTCCCAGTGGTACCTATGAAGTACAAAAATAAGATACGATAAGACAAGAAAACCTTTATTTGTCTCACAATGGAGAAATTCGCAATTTACAGCAGCACGATTTTGAAAGGAAGAAAGTAGAAAAACAAAAAGTATTTGCATGCACAAATATTAATTAAAAAATGAACTGTACACAGTACGGAATGAAATATAAAATATTAAATACAAGATATAAGCATATATGCATTTGCAAAGGTGGCTGTGCTATTTAAAATGCAGTCTCTATCAAGATTCTATAGAAAAAACTGCAAGATTTTGGAGGGCTGAGGTCAGGGCACCCAAATTCATTTGCACCCAATCTTTGTGGACCTTACATTAATTGTTCACTGGGACATAGTTAAGCTGGAACTGAAAATTGAATTCCTCTGTTCTCACCAGGATAGAAGAATGCAAATTGTTCAAAATGTCAATGGAAGATGACGAGTTAAGGGAATTCGAGGGCAGCACATGGGCCCACTGGATGCCAATAGTCGGAGAGTTCGAGAGTGAAATCAGTGTTTTATTCAATGAGTTACAATCACTCCAAGATGTACATTCAGTCTCCTGTCCAAAACATGCTGGGTAAGAAAATTGATGGGTAGCAAATGACTGATTAGTATTTGGAGAAAATATTGTGTTCATGACCGAAATGGGCCCCTAATTTTAGTTGGAGCATCTCCCCATCCATTTCTCCCCATTCCAAATGTATCACAGGTACAAAGTGACCATACCACAACAACAATGCCATTTGACACCCTTTATTAACTCTAAACATTTACAGCAGACATGTCCAAAGTCCGGCCCGCGGGCCAAATCCGGCCCGCGGTCGAATTTCATCCGGCCCTCGGCCCCTGTCATAAAATCAGTGCCGTCTGGCCCGCAGGTTGGGCGCAATGGAACACGTGTTGCATTGACTGAGGTCTCGTAGAGTGGTGAGTGATGTTTCATAGAGTATTGCTTCCCTCTATTGGCTAAATGAGTAATAGCATTCACTAAATGAGTAATAGCATTTAGATACTAGAGGGCATCACTCACGAGTTAACAAGACATCACTGCGTGTTTATATTGACTGATATGTCATATTTCAAATGATCCTTGCAGTTGTGGATATGTGTATTGCTTGTTCATTTCCCTGTTGTTTGAGTCAAAGGTTTTGTGACTATTGAAAAGTCATGGTGATACATTTAATGTTTCAAATCAATCAATTTGCACTCAGGAGACTTCTGTTTAAGAAAAAGTCAAGTGAATAAGCAGTTGCATGTGATATACCTGTTTCAAATGAACCAAAAGAAATTCTTAAGATTGTTGACATTAAAATAAAAATGGAAATGTGAAACAGACTGGCTTACTAAAATTTGTTGAACAATATTGTTGTTCAATGTAAAGAATGTCAGCCAAGGTCGGCCCCCCGACATTTTACCACATAAAATCTGGCCCCCTTGGCAAAAAGTTTGGACACCCCTGATTTACAGTAAAAGTGATTAAAAAAAAAAAGATAAATTGCAGATAGTTACTGTAATGCCTGGGGCAATCAATAATCTGGATAACATAACATTTTAAAACAAACACTCTCACTGTTACCGTCTTATGCAACTATCTCTGGCTAGAGATTATGCAACGGTAACAATCCAGAACAGAGTTTACCAACATGGTGCATGCCTGGTGCCAAACAGGTAGCTCCCCCCAAGGACCACAGAAGTACATTTATTTCAGAACTGCGTATCCAACTGCCCTTTCCCATTCATCAGTCACCAAGTGAAGCAGCAGCTGCCTCTGGTTTTGTCTTTTCTGTTGTCTGTTGGACATGTCAACTCACTCTTTACTCTGCAATTGCCAGCCAGCACATCCCTCCGAATTGTCTGAGATGCCGAGTGCTGTCGTTGAAGCAATGATTTGTCCTTCCTTGAGCATGCACATCTATTGCGCAAATGAGCAAATGCACCACATCGCGGCAAACTGTGGCTTCTCGTGGAGAATTAAGCCCTACGGAAGTGCGTGTTCTGCCATTTAGAGAGGGGTGGTCCTGATTGTGTCCTTAGACTTTTCCCCATATGATACAGCTTTCTCTGCTTCTGTGTATTTACCATTTTGCATTCTCCCTGTGCCTGCCCAACCCTGTCAGTTAAACTCCATCTCTCAGTATGTTGATGATAATCGCTGTGCCTTCCGTAGACTGAATGAGCATCATCAGGAGTTAAGAAGCGTCCTGCATAGGTTACATGGCTCGTTCCTCATTCGCCATGTCAACTGCCAGTAAATGTTTATGGCTTTGTGGTAAGACCTCCGCTATTCAAATTATCCTGTCACAATGCATCCCTGAGCAAGAATAAAGTCCTCCTTTATGGGAAACTGTAAACAGTCACTGTGTGGTTCATAGGGAACAATACCCATTTATAAGAGTCCAGCAGAGGCCACGTCCAAAGGGCGCCGTAAAGGTTTTTTTTGGGGGGTGTTGGGGGGGAGGTCTGGCTTTCCCCTTTTTTTTCTTCTCCCACCTTTCAGTCCTCCTCTGCTTTTTCTAGCCTTGTTCACCCCTCCTTTCCCAGGGCTTGGCTGAGATCAGGGTGGGTTTTAATGAGAGTTGCAACCCCAGTCTGAGCCCTCTTCTCTATGCAGCTCCATGAGCCTCGTAATCCGCCATCGATCCCGTCATGAGTTGTTGCTGTCAGCTTTCTGAAATAACAGAAAGTAAAACAAAGCTCATTCCAATCACCCCACTTCATAATTGGGCATGAGTGCAATGCTGGAAACCTGACCTGGAGCATGATGCATGAAAGCTTGGGAGTTACAGTACGTTGTGACCATCAAGTCAAACAAAATCCTGCCTTTTTTTGCTCAAGGGGTGAATTCTCACTGTTGCAGCTGGAAAAAACAGAAGCCAAATCAGGATTGGTCTCTGTATTTTCTATTTTGCTTCAGTCCTAATTGCAAACATTTCTTTGGCTAAGATTGAAATACTTGGGCATATGAATTATGGGAATCGGGAATAAGCATTTCTAACTTTTTGGGGGGAATATGGTGCAAAATGTCCCCTAGAGTTAAAATGTGCATTCCAAGCAACATTTCCTCAATAAATACACATCCATAGAGCAGGAAATTTACAAGTCACATGGCCAACGGGAATGACATTTCACTTTTTCTTCCCATCCTATTCGAGATCGTCGTGTTTGGGAGACATTTTGGCATCCATGCATGGATTCCCCTTATGACTCCATGTATGACATGAGAGTAGGCTTCATCAAATCATATGTGACATCAGCTTAATAAACATACATGATTTAGTCCTCAATCACATTTTTATTTTTGCTTACTTTGCGCGTGTGTGTGTGTGTGCGTGTGTGTGTTTGTGTGTGTGTGTGTGTTTGTGTGTGCTTGCCTGAATGTCATTTGACATTTTAGCTATGTATTATTGGTGTTTTCTTTCTTTGTGTGTATCAGGTGCTGTCACATAAGTTACCAGTCATAGCACAGTGGAGAAATATGATGAAAACCATGACGGTGGAAATGGAGCGTGACATGGGAAAACGATACACACGTCTCTGTTTGCTGCTCAGTACAATACTGCTAAAATTAATGGGCAAGCTAAAGAGAGCTGCTTTTTTTCCATTAATGCATGTATATAAGCAGAGCCTGCTTGGTCTCTTGGTAGCCATTACCGTGGCCAGCTAGCCGCATGAGAGCCTTTTGTTTTGTGTGTGTGTGTGTGTGTGTGTGTGTGTGTGTGCGTGTGTGTGTGTGTGTGTGTGCGTGTGCGTGTGCGTGTGCGTGTGTGTCTTATTATTGCGTCTATGTTTATCTGGGCCTACTCTTAATTAATGGATGCATTTTAAGTGCAAAACGCCAATGCGAGTTGAAGCTCTTCTGACGAATGTGCTTGCCCCTGCGTATTGAGGTCAGCTCGTTGTCACATGAGTTGATGCTGTCCACTGAAAAAGATGTGATAATGTATAACTATTACTCTACAGTCAAGGCAAAGCTTACACATTCATAAGGTACATATTGGCAAATGGATTTCCTTTTTGTGCACAGAGGCCAGTTTTATCAAAATGATGGATGTACTTTAATTCCACAACTTGCTCTCTTATTCCCGTCCTGTCATCCTTTAGGGCAAACGTTGACTTACTGCATTGCCCAAGATGGAGGGAAGATGAACTTGCCAAATGTGTCAACAAATGGATACAGCTGAACATCTAAAGATGAACACAATACATTTGAAGCCGGCGGACATTTTTTTTTTTTAGGCCATGGAATTTTCCCACACGGAAAAAAAAAGTAAGGCAGTCATCATAAAAATAAATAAATAAAAACTGTACAGATAACGTTCATAACTGTTAAAACCACTAAATAATTAAATGCAAGCAATGAAAACAAGACAAGGTGCTGCCAACCTCAACTTTTGACAGTGACTGAGAAATAGGGACATGGAAAGGAAGGTAACTTGTCAAGTCACATTTATTTATATAGCCCTCAATCACAAACAGTCTCAAAGGGCTTCACGTGCCCACAGGTGACAAATAATAACACCATCCCCTGATCTTAAACCCAGGGAGGGAAAGGAAAAAAAAAGAAAAATCTGGGGAAAATTGAGAAACCTTGAGAAGGGGCCGCAGATGGGAAAATCCTCTTTCAAGGATGAACAGGCTGCAAGTGATAATAATGTATAATAATACAATGATGTGCTGTATTATAATGCATTTTGTTTACAAGCCCCTTTCAAGACACCCAAGGACACTTTAAAATAACAAAAAACACAAAACAATACGGGTTGAGCAACGGCAGGCAAAAGCGCCAGCGTTCACTCAACCCGGAAGTCAGAAAGAAACCACAAGGGAGGGAGACGGGCAGGAAAAAAAAACACGCTCGAACTATCCTCATTTTGAGGATAATTTGAGTTAGGCAAAAAACTCCTGCACAAGCATATGACAGTTACAACAGGTCACAAGACATAAACAAGGAAGACGGTGATACAAGGGAGTGTATGAAGGAGGGGGTGATGGTTGAGGACTAGCTTCCGTGCATACTTTCATCAGGGGAAGGTCGAGATAGCAGATGTTGTTTTGGTAGCAGGCTGCCCAAGAATTTAAGACAGCCTTGAGTCCGTGGCTTATGTCTCTTTAGTGGTGTCGATCAGCCAAATCCGTGATTTCTGTCAATATTTGAGCACGGATTCCAGTTTCTCCAAGTTCTTCACCAACTTGCAGAGACGCTCCAAAACCGCAACAGTTTGTGGTTGAGCACAGTCTAAAGAATTTTCTCAGAATTTTGCGATACATCAGGAAACTGCTAACACCAAACAGCAGCATACCTGATATTGGAAGGCCGATAATGTAGATGTCATACACATCCTCAACGGACAGTGTTGACAGGCACACCATTCTTCGCTTCCTCAAAGGATCTAGGGTGTACCCAGAAGCAAAAGTCCCCAAGGGGCAAGTAAGCTCCCCACTGCCTGCACTTCTCATCGAGAAAATTTTGTCGATGGCATCGAGAGACCAGCCAACCAATTCCTTGTTTGTTTTTGTTTTGTAAGTGATGCCAAGTAGGCAACATTTGACAAAATATTGTACTTCACAATGTTAGTTAGAATGATTAAAAAAAATGCAACAGGGAGATGCCTTCGGAGAGGTGGGTCCCGCTCTGAACCCGGCCCGGTTGCAGCCCCTCCGAGTGGTCGGCCCAACTCTTGTCCGGCTCAGTCGGTGCAAATCATGGCCACATTGATCGGTGCAGAATCCGTACACTGACCTCCAATTGGGAAGTGTTTTAATTTGTGGGGAAAAGTGCAACGTTTGGCCAAGCAGTCTCACGGTGATTGATGGTCAGGTTTCGGCTCAGCACTCCAGTCTGTGGAGAGGGTGTGGTGGGTTTTCTCCACATAGCCTACTATGACTTGCTCACACATTCCAAAAACATGCCTGGTTGCTCAAGGGAAGACTCTCAATTACCCTTGAATGTAAAAGGGATTGCGAATGATTTTTATTGTATATGTACCCTACGATTGGCCGAGAATCGGTCCATTTCCCCAAAGTCAGCTGATATAGGCAGCTTACCTATGGCACAAATGAAATAGGCGGTATAGAAAATAGATGTAAGGACATCCTCTGTCCCTTATAGTAATCCTTTCTGACCTTTCCTGTACAATTCCGAAGTATGCCCAAACTCTTAGTTGGGCCTCTGTGGCATGTTGTTGCTCGTAATGAGGCAGAAAACTGGTGCATATTTTACAGGTTGATTATTTGAGCTTGTTAATGTCTTTGAGTATAAGATAAGGGCTAAATATTAGAATTGGTTGGCAAAAAACAAACATCCAAAAAGCCTTCCATTGACCAAGAGCCAATGAAAATAACTGACATACGGTATGGCAATACATGCATTACCAAAGCATCGGGGAAATGAGCCTTCAAACTCCCTTGGGTTGCATTCTGAGAATCCACTGGAGAGAGACAGGGAAAACTGCAGTTTGCTTTGGCTTGAGTGGCTAGCAGAGTGAAAATACCATTTTCTGGCTCTGCAAAACACAAACATCAGGCCCATCAGCTGTGATAGAACTGAGGCTGGCATCTGAGCGGATGTTGCCTTGGCAACGACAAAATCATCATGGTGAGGTAGCCTGACTGTGATAAACGCGGTCAGCGGGACCTGGTTGTCAAGGTGCTTGGGGAAAAGCAATCAGAACACTTAGGGGCCAATTCCATTTTTGCTTGGGTTTCCGAATTCTTCTGTGTCACAGCGGTCGAACCGGATTCCTGACGGACTGGGAGACACAATGTCCTCTATAACCAGGCAGAAGCAACCAGTAAAAAGTCTGTGGGGGCTCTTTGATAAGCCCTTGGAAAAATCTAATGTGAGAACACCGTAGATGGACCATCAAATGGTTGATGACTTGAATGCGTTGCTTAGATATTATGCATTAAACCCTGCTATTTTTTAATTTTTTATGTCATGAGCTATGCAGCTGCAGGACCATGAAGGTGTTTAATAACAAAAGTGGAGAGCGGCCTCTGACATCCCGCGGGAGGAAGACGATGGCCAGCAGCCACCTGCCACCGGGAGCATTGCACTTTACTAGTGCAATGAAAAGACAGAGGTAACTCTCCACAGGCCAATCAAACTATACCAACAGCTGGCTCTTCCTCTCTGAGGCTCAGTCTGTCCCCCTATGTGTGCACCTTTGTTTCAAAAATACACATTCACGTGCAGAGCATCTCCGTCCCCTTACTCATTCCCCAGTGACAAATATTTACTGTGCTGCCCTGATTTATTCTGGGTTAATTAGTGAAAGTTAAATCGCCATCATAGGCCTGCTTCGCCAAAACACAAGCAGGGCTTTGGCACCGCATACAAGCACGTGTGCAGGCTGACAAGCTGTTGACCCGCCCTTTAACCCCAAAGGCATAATGTGGTTTATTATAGACATGTGAAGACTTAATGAGATGTGTATAATGCATGCCGTCCGGGGACTGCTCGCTGTACTGCTGCATAAAACCGGGCTATGTTTAAAAACCGGCTATCCTAACTGCCTGCATTAGTAAATCTCTTTGTGTTGTGCTCATGATGAGAGGCTGCTCATAGTAAAGCACTGCTGGCTCCTCATTATGACAGATCTATGCTGCATTGCTCGCCGGCAGAGGAAGATTTGACACTCACACACACACAAACCCACGCACACACACAGCTTTGTGAATAATTGGCTCAGTATAAGGTGAGGAAAAATGGAGCAGTGTGAGCAATGATAAGTAATGAGCATCATCATTAAACAAATAGAACCTGCCAAACATGATGGTTCATCTTAAGACATTTCCCATTGTGACAGTTGGCACATCTGAATGTGTATGTCTTCCTTTAAAATCTGCTCAAGACACTCTGGAGAATATCTAAATCTCTGGCAAATCATTCGGAGAGGTTCAGTGTCCTGCCCTGGAGAAAGCCATAAAGATTACCGACGAGATTACAATCTTTACTACAAACAGTCTTTCCAAGAGTGGGAGGGTGAAAGAGCAGGCCAAAGCAATGTCGATGAGGCAGATTAGCCTGGGCGGAAACAAGAGGGACTAAACAAATCCACTCAAAGGGAGAGGACGGTCATACAAAAGCAATGGATGAGATGTGGAAAAAAATGGAGGGATGCTGCTGACTCCAGGTAATGTTTATGACTTTCACCACACATAAATCTCAAGTGAGAGCTCTACTGAAACCGAACAGACAAAAGGAAGACAATCGATAAATCCGTTACTGTTCACACTAAGCGGATAGTGTTGCATTTGTCGCATGGGTTATTGGCATGTACCGTGACCCTGTTTGACTTCACCTGCTCTGTGGTCCTCTCAGTCTTCAAAAATATGCACAGCTCATATGAAGTACATTTTAAAAAGAGGTACATTTCTAATCGCCTTAATCCCCCACCAAAAAAAGGCAATGAGTTGAACACACATCTCCAGCAAGGTGGACAAACTGTGGTTTCCATTTCAACACATGAGATTCCTAGCAAAGATCAGTATGAAAAATATTTGTTTCCAAATTATCAGACGTACTGTATATTCAGTAAGAGAAAGATGAAACTCTGTTAAATTCAGGGGAGTTATGAATTAAGCAATTACTACACCAAAAGCAAGATATCGCACATGGAAAATAGCAGTAAAACACCGTGAGGTGCTGTAAATGCCGTGCAGTTCTTCCATCTTTACAATGTACCGGTAACGTGATGTTGCCTGTTAACTCAACTGATGAGTGACTTTAATAACAACAGAAAAAGGTGGAAACAAAAATCTTTTTCGGGTGCAAGCGACATGTGCCTGTCGCAGTACGTCAAAATTCTTATCACTTTTGAAATGGCATCACATGAACATGAATATCAGCGAGACATTAAAAAATATATATTACTGCGGCACAAATACAACTTCCAGTGGTATTTAAACAACCTCACCTGATCCAAAGCAATAACACCTGCCATCGGTGGTTTAATCGCATAATAATTCAGACAGTTCAAACAGTTACTGTCACACTTGTCGGCATCGTTCATTGCCTACAAAAAAAAAGAAATGCTGTTGACATTTCACTTTCCTACAAAGGCAAGGTAACGGTTTTTAGATATATTCTTTCAAACTGATATTGATTTTCTAGTAGAAATTATTTTGCTTGTATTTTAACTCATTAACTCTATTTACCTAAAAGAGACCTTTTAATTTTGTTACCTCAGAGACAGTCCTGGCTAGATTTGTGCCACCTCGAATCATATCTTGCCCCGCCCTCAACCCCAAGCCCCCCCAAAAAATAAATAAATAAATAAATAAGAAAAGAGCGTATCCCCAAATCCAGCCACCAACACAATTCATTATGTATTTTATTATATTGTTATATTATTTTTATTATTTTAGTAGATACAAACGTATGTACTAAAGTGTAATGAGAACAACAAAATAGAGTATATGAATTGCACATGATTGAGAAATTCCTGTAGATGGAAGAAAAAAAAACATGTCTCTGTTATGGGGGGTTAGCATTCTGACTGACTGGCGACCAGTTCAGGGTGTTGTCTGCCTTCCGCCGACATCAACTGGGATAGGCTCCAAGAACCTGCGACACTCTTAAGGATATAGCGGTGTTGAAAATAGATGGATAGATGGTTAACCATTCTTTGAGGTGGGGGGGACATGACATTGCTATGAAGACACTTTTGGGAGCACAGCCAAGATTTTGCATTTGATGCTGAGCGAGATGGCCTTTAAGGACAGGTTGTACTTTTTCACTTTCATGAAAATCTAAAAGCAGCACTATTTTGAATGTACTGCACCTGCTGGATGTTCTTGCGAGGTTTGAGAGTATAACCATGTTAGTGCCTGTATTATTCCGACTACACTTTAAATTTGCAAACACAAACCTTGTTCTAAATACTATAATGCAAAATAATAAAAAATAATAAGTCTGTTGGCTTTCAGTGTTTGTTTTGAAAATAAAACATGGTGCAATATTTGAGGTGATGGTGTGTTTGGATGTATTTGTGAACCTGATCATTTTGGTTACAATAGTCGTTCATAACTCTTCATTTCCATTTGCACGGTGTGTGTGCAATTGGTGTTTTCCAATGCAGCCACTGAAAACGCGATGGAAACAAAACTGTACACAAGTGTAATTTGTCGGCTCGATATGCCATTTCCTTGAGTGAAAATGTCGTCATGATAAAACACAAGGTTCTCGCTTTAGTATGCAGCACGGTAGGAGAGGACAGACCTTGGAACAAAAAGAGACATGGGTTGATTTCAAGAGGACTATAAAAAGAAGACAAAGTGCTGCAATTCCTCACTCTTTGATTGACGCACATTACTGATAATATTCAGATGCCTGGCATTAGTTTGTGGGGGAAAAATGAAAATCTCTTTCAAACTGTAAATTCATCGTCGGAAAGTGACAAATGATCACCCTCAGGAATTCACAGTTGAGCTTTTCACACTAATTGGGAAAAGGAAGTCATCCTCAAAAGTGTTGTGAGTGGACCACATTGTCTTTGTCTGTTTTGATTTGTCAGATGCTCCATGATGGCTGTCTCTGAGGAGCGCCCAACGAGCTGTTGATTGGATTAATAAGGAAACAGATTGAATGTGGTGGTGTGTTTCGTTTACAGGGTTTTCTCAGTGTCCTTCTCCCTCAATGGTTGTTGTCTGGCGCAAAGCACTAAAAGCATTTGTTGATGGCTGCAGACCTCATTGGTCCCTTGGGAGCTTGGATGGTTGCCTCACTGTACCACACTGCACTGTCTGCTGCTGTTTTCTTAAACCCATTGTGGGAAAATCTGGAATTTTTTGCTGCCACCCGTTATATGTAGCCTTTTACTTCGATTTAGCCCAAAACAATTGAATTCAAATCATTGAAACATGAATTCCTAATACCCTGGAAGAGATGTGCTTATCATTGTTTTATAACAATATGTAATGTGGTGAACAAAATATATAACTTTACGACAGAGCTCAAAAGCTGCATGCAACACATTTCTGCAATTATACTCATTCATTCATTATTTCCTGTTTCAATCGCCATTCAATTAACAAAACCCAAAAAGTGACTCCTTATTTCATTTGTGTGTGAATTCAATAAAAAAAAACAACAACAACAAAGTTGAATGAAAGATGCTGGTAACAAAGAACCAGGATAGAACAAGACAAACAAAAAGCACTTGCGACATGCAAGGTAGAATAATACAAAATCACTTCAAACCAAAGCACCAAAATCCAATTACATGAACAAGAACGCAACGGAGATAAACACGATGACAAAAGCACAAACTATGAGGCAAGATCAAGAACGTGTAGAAAAAACAAGCACTTGGTATGAGTGTCGTAAGCAAAGCTGAATAACCCGACATCGAGCTGTCCTTGCAGAAGATGATGACAACTCAAATCAAGTGCAGCACCGGAGGGAACGCCCTCTGATTCCGTCTCCACTTTAAGACAAACAAACAGAACCATGACAAAATCCAGTACAAAGTGACAGGAGTGAAGTTTAATTGGTTGGGTTCATTTGAGCCACATTAGGAAAACGACATTCGTGCTAACTTCTATCATCTTGTGCAGGACCTGGTAATTAGATTTGTTTTATTATTATTATTAAATACATTTTATTCGTTTAGCATCTCCTTTCTGTTGTGCACTTCATTTATTACATTCCTAGTTATTTACTCACGCATTGTTTGGTTGTTTTCCCATTTCTTTATTGCCTCACGTTATTCTTGCTATATTGTATGGGTTCTATTGGTATTCTCATGTCAAGTCTATGGGATCTTCATGATGATTATCATGAGTGAATTACAGCTCTTTGCTGCATACTGCTACAGGAAGCACAAAGCGTTTCCATAAACGGTAAACCCTCATTCATTGCGGTGAATGGAGACCAAAACCACCCGCGATAAACAAAAATCCGCGAAGTAGCGACCAATTAACATGTACAGGTCAATTTTTTTTTTTAAAGTCCACAAAATGTCCACAAACAGTCCATGAGAAGCTGTGAAACAACAGCGAGTCACAGAGCAACATTTACAGTTCTGTACTCCATGTATATGAAAAAAATTATACATACTGTATATATTTTTTTATGAATATGTTTGAAAAAATAAGCGATGCACCGAATCCGCGATAAACAAACCGCGAAATACAGAGGGATCACTGTATAGTCAATGGAAGCAACACTGCTCATATACAATTCAGCCATATGAAAAAACACACTTCTTGCACAGAAGAAATTTCACCAAGACTTAAAAGGAAACCACACCCAAAAAGGTTCATATGCAAATAAATACACATAAATAAAATATTTGACTCAAAGATTGTAGGTTTTTGTGTTGTCAAAGCAAAAGCAAAGTGAAGTGACGTCATCTAATTCCGCTTCCTTTCGCATCACAGCCGGCCATCTCAGACATGTTAGTCATCAGCAAAACGTGCATCCGTCAGTGATGGACTGAAAGGTCCGTCGGAACTTGACCAACGATTACACTGATGGGCAAAAATCCATTCCCGTCAGTGCTTATTTTATTTATTTTTAATCCTCCTGAAATCGTCAGCATAACAGGCTTCTGTCAGTGAATACCTTCTATTTTTCTGTAGCCAGTTCTCAGAGGAAAATGTTTGGACACCTCTGCGCATTTTTGTTACCAGATTTCTGAATCAGATTAACGGAACAAATTCAATATCATCATCAACTTCATTCATTTGACTACTTTTTCAATTTCATAAATTTAGTGTGTGTAAAACTGAATTGACCCCTCGACCCTAGTGCGGATGAAGCGGTTCGGAAAATGAATGAATGAAAAAAAAACTAAATTGTGAAAAATCATACTTTCGTGTGGGGGGGGGGGGGGGTGGGGGGGTGCATGTATTTTCCCAGGTGAAAGAACATTAGATACACGCAATGAAAGCAGTCTCAGTGTTTATGTGCCACTGCACACTATAGATTTGGTGACACAATGTAGAATTGTAAAAAAATCTTTCACACCCAAAGCTGTCAATCACCATTCTCAAAGACCACTGGCACCACCCTTGACAATAAGCGAACAATGTTATTTTTCTCTTAAATCTAAGGGTTCTGAGTTTTATGGTCATTAACAAAGAAATCTTTTTTTCTTTTTAATTCAGCCTCTCAAGATGGAGAATTAATATGAATAAGTAGAAGCCATATAACACTTTAGGTTCTGCTTTCCTTCGCAACAGCTAATTAAAACGATTCCAACAATTTCCACTGGTGTTATACGAGGCGCAATGTGCATGGTTTGTGAACATCTCTTTACATCAGTGAATCATGCTGGGTTAAGCATCTTGTCCAAGGTCAGAGTAACAATGCCACCGACAGGAATTTTGATCCAAGCTGCCCACTACCGAACACTTTGTGAAATAAAATATTGACATCCGAAACAACTGATGAATTTATTGGGAGCTAAAGAAAAATCGATCCCAAATGATTTCCCCATCAGTAAAAAACAGAATGTGGACATTAATAATTCATCGAGATTCAGGGGGGTATTGATCCCCGGCATCTTCCAGATTGGAGAATTGCTCAACACACACGCAGTGAATTTACCCATATGCACTTTGTTCTGCCTGTTCTCGCAAGTTGTCAGTGATGTGTGATTTTTAAAAAAATCATATCCCCCAAAAATCTCTTTGTGATTTTGTTCATACATCTTACAAAGAACTATATCAGGGGTGCCCATTAGGTCGATCCTGATCTACCGGTAGATCTAAGACAGGTCCCAAGTAGATCCGAGGAGTGTACACTGCACCCTAATCATCCTATCAGTCTCATTTTCACAAAAAAATATTTAAAAAATAAAATTAAGATAAGATAAGATATCCTTTATTCGTCCCACACTGGGGAAATTTACAGCCTCCAGCAGCAAGAATGTAAGTAGAAAGAAGAAAGGAGAAAGAGAAAAAAAACAACATCTTTCAATTAAATACAATTAAATACATTAAGCAGGTAAATCTGAATTTACGATGGCGCGTGATTACGTCACCGGACGTTGTTCGCGCTCAGCAGTCTGCAATTGCAGCTTTTGATCAGAGCTGTTGCGCTCTATCTTTTATCGTCATTATTCTCATTCAGAGTTTGCTTCGTGTACAATTCACAGAGGGCACGGTCAAAGAATAGGAATCTAGGAGGGTACAGGGAAGCACTTTAAAACGGTACGTGTGAGCTACGATAGTTAACAGGCTGCAAAGGCGCATCGCATGCCTCAGTTTCAGGCTGTTTCTCATCATGGCGTGCGTGCATGGGTGTGTGTGTGTGTGTGTGTGTGTGTGTGTGTGTGTGTGTGTGTGTGTGCGCGCGCGTGCCGGTAAGGGTAGATCCCGGGAGGGTTAATTGATCGAAAAGTAGATCTTCGGTCCAAAAAGTGTAGGCATCCCTGAACTAAATAATACGAAACCAAAAAGTGTGGCACAAATGTGGCAGTGTATGGAATAAAGTATTCTAAGTCAGAGCGGAAAAGACTCAATCGTAAATCCCCCATTCATTATGAGAAGAAAATTGGACTTCAAATAATTATAACAAACGAATGGAACGCATTTGTTCTCAAGGACAAGGCATGATGTCTGAGTGAATGTTTTCCTGCCTTTCATTCAGACTGAATTTAACCTATGGTAGTTCAATGATGCCTCTCTATTGTCATGCAAGTGCAACAGCACTGACGCTGAAGAAAGCCTGTGAGGAAGACAAGGGAGGAAAAACAGTCCCTGAAATAAAGATAAGCAAATGGAAAAGATGCAAATGGGCAAATGTTCTTTCGAATGTTTCTTTTGAATGGCTAATTGGTCGCTGGCGGAAAAAATGCAGATGTAGTGATTTCGCAGCCTACCGCAAAGCCACCTGCTCCACAGCTCTTGCAACAGCTCTGAGGCGAGCATTTGCACAATGCACAAAAACACACATTTTGTAGGCATCATCCCGAGCTCCAGTAACACCTCACATCCTTTGCTATATAACAATAGCTTGGTGCAAAATAATTCAAGGTGCATTGTATGTCAAGGAATTTTCTTCTTGTCTTTTTGTGTCAGCTCCCTTGCCAGACATCTTTTGTTCACACACCCAGAAGGTTGAAAGGTAACAGCAGAGCGTGGTGTGTGTCCTGTTTTTGTCCTTTCCACGAGGAATTCTCCCTCACCTGCCATTAAACAGCCCTCCGCCTGCAGCGTTGAGTCACATTTTAGAGAGAGGAGATAAAACTGTTTTCGCCCCACCCCATTAGAGATGAGAAAAGACTCTAACTAGCCTGCTAGTTTCTGCACAATAAATACTAACTCTTACTAAGAGACACATACATAACCAAAGGCGGCCACTAAGCAGGTTTGCCTTCAAAATGGTCACCTTTCAGTTGATAAAGACGCAATAAAAATAATACCAAAGAAAATGTGCAGGCTTATAATGAGCTGCAGAGGGAGTGGAGGACACCTGTTTGTTTATACAATCTTTCACAAACAGTGTGCGGTTAATCACCTGAGGTGCTGCTGAGGTGACGCTCATCTGCATCAAAACAAAGAGGTCGGCCCACATGAAACACGGAGGACAGATGCTGTTCCATTTTGCTTTGGCTTTTCACTTTTAATGGATCTTTCCTCTCTGGTGAAAACACACATGCAGATGTTGTTGAAAGCTCAGCACCTGCAGCTACAGCTTGTCCACCATCAAACAACAATTAGATTTACAGGAGGTACACACAATGGGCTCTATAGGAAGACAACGTGTCTAGTCGGACTCCATGTGCGGTAAATGCGGGCTTGCTGTGTACCAAGTGGGCTTGGGCTAGAAGAGAGGAATGATAGTGGTTTCCATGTCAGTTCCATCGGGGCTAAGTGGGCATGGCTTAGAGGTGGTACCCATATCTGGATCTCATATCAGCTAAATATGGGATAAGTAGGCATGGGTTAAAACTCGTCACCCATGTCTGGGTCCTGTATGGGTTATATGTGGGCAAAGTGGGTACGCCAAGTCTGTGCCTCTATTTGGGCAAAGCGAGAATAGATTCCCTGAAAGCATACATATTTGCATGGTTACTTTGAGCCTCATTTTTTTAAATCTTTGTTGATTTTGTGTTTTTTTAAATTAAACTACCTTGTTTGCTTTTTGTTTGTTTGTTTTTTGTTCTATTTAAATTTTTAAAAAAGTTTTGTGTGCACCAGCCTGCCCTCCCTGCTTCCCTGCAATTCACTACTCATTCCCCGTGACAGAGGTCAGTGCATTCTGTTAAACCCTATAGACGGTTAATGATAAAGTTCCCGAGATAGGTGTATTTTTGCTTTCTATTGGTGCGAGTCTAGGTGTTGGTATTTTTGCAGACACACGCATCTTGGCCCAATTAAAAATCGTTTGGGGCCTTTTTGGGAATAAACAGAGCTGACTTGATAAGCCACCAATCAAAGCGCCACCAGCCAATCCTCCATCGAGCATCTCCAGTTGGTCCAAAATGCTGCTGCTTGTCTCTTGCCACAGGCGGATGATGTTGATTTAAATATGATGACATGCACACCACATGTCAATGGAGTGCAGAATGTGTTGATAGAGAAATCTATGATCAAAATTGGATCATGGTTAAAGTTTCATTTAATTTGGGCATGTCTAAAAATTTGGCTGCGTATCCAGCGCCCCCAAATGCCTGTGAGCAAAGGCGCCGGCCATCTGGGCGGAGGGCTTTTGAGGTCCACAATTATCACACCAATACAAGGGGGTGTGAATAGGAGAAATTGCTAGACTTGGTCACAAAGGAGTAAAAACGATTCGGGAACAACGAGTTGTTGAACAACAAAAGACGATTTGAGAACATCCGTCGCGCCCAGGCGATATTTGTCGTCCGCAAAGTCTGCAACATGTTGATTCAGTGTAGACCAGACAGAAATGTGTCAACGTACCGGTAGTTCAAAGGGTAAACCAAGGTAACCAATCACGACCGAGGGGCCGGACCGGGGGTGCGGTATGCAAATATTGGGGACAGCGTTTTTATTGTATTTTCCACATATTACAATAAAAGTTCGAACTGGCGGAGAGGGAGCTCTGAGTGTAGTTGCCGGGGTAACAACCATCGTTCGCCCTCATCGCCTTCCGCCAATCTTGAAGACAATTTTCCCTTTGTGCCGAGTCATTTCTTTAACTTTGTCCGAGAAAAACTCTGACATGTGTCTACCCTGGCCTTGATCAAATTCACCAAACTCGCGTACACTGCCTGCTAATAGTTAGATGTGGTGCCAGCAAGTGTAAAGTCTAGCCTAGTCTCTTTAGCCACAAAATTTCCAGGTGGCAAAAGCGTTTGCCCACTGAATGAAAAAACACGAGAGTGATCTGCCAATTTCTCAAATAGGCAAAACAAGGCTTGCATTGGAATGAAAATCAAGATCCGGCAGTTTTTATACTTGAGTGCAGCTTCATCGTCTACGAATATAGATCCCAATGACTTAAGTAAAATGTCCCTTCTTTGCAAATGATAAGATTTGGAAGTTTGTCTTACTTGTCGAAAAAGTAAGAGTTGTCGATAAGCTACAAAGACAATCCAATTACATTTGTCTTATTTTCACATGTTTTATTGCCTCTGATGGCCTTTCAAAAACTCTAGTTACCACTTTATTCGGTGCCTCCATAAAGGTGATTTATAGACTGTTATCACAAGGGTGGAAAGAAATGTCAATACACAATAAAAAGGTGTGAACAGAGGAAGAGGCAGACTTCATTAATGCTGATGTAGCGCTCCTAACGCCTTTTGATAAGTGACAGACAATTGCAGTATTTGAGAAGTGAAAGAAGTGGGTTTTGGCCCATCATTGATGTTTGCACTCCTATTGAATGATCATATGAAGAAGGATTATTAAGAAAAACTCCCTGAACCTGTTAAGCATTATAAGCGCTACAAAGCTCACATTATGGTTGTGTTTAGTCATTTAAATCTAGTTTCGTAATGCACATATTAAACTAGTACAGTAATGTACATTATGCATACAATACAATTTCAAAATGACTCAGTTCATCTTTTTTTTTTAACTGACGAATGATCAAGATGCCATCATGGATGGTCACAGTAGATGACGCATTGGTTTTGTGCTATCTGGGACTTTTTTGCTTATTTTTTTCCAGCCTTCATGACCTGGTCACTCATTACAACACTGGACTTTGAAACATTCAGAATACCCTTGTTCCACTGAAAAGAAAGACTTTATTTCTTTCTCTCTCTCCTCCGCTTGGTTCACCCCCCATCTTCGTCTCATGAAAGCCAAAGCTTGACAACTTGAATACCTTTATCGAAAAACTGGACTGGCTATACAGAAACAAATTAGAAGGACTCCATTGCTGGCACTAAAACCCACTACTCCCCCCATATATTCACTCGCAATCATGGAAACCTCAAATCAATGTTTGCCATACTTGACTTAGTTAAACACAACCTTCTATTTCAGATCCATTACTGTATGCCGTTTTTCTATGAGAATATAAAAAAACAATAAATTCACCATAAGATTGTATCGAGCCCTCAACTCAGCACGTCAGCCAATTTTCATCCATCCACACACTTATTTTTCCCCTTCCAGCTCCTCACTCAATGGGCGATCACAGATTTCATCCTGAAATCCAAACGATTCACCTGTCAACTTCAACTTCACCCACTTCCCACACAACTTGTCAAAGCCTGCCTCCTTTTCCTTGTCCCCCTTATTTTTGCCATCATCTACTGCTCCCTCACCACTGGAACTGTTCCAACATCATTCAAAACTGCTGTCATCACTCCGTGCCATCTGTCACCATCCTTCTCAACAGTTTTTGTTCCGTCGGCATCACCCACACTATCTTGAACTGGTTCTCATCTTACCTCTCTGGCAGCACTCAGTTCATCCCAATTCAAATCCATCAACCCCCCCCCCCAGCCCCCCACCTCTGTCACTTCAGGTGTACCCGAGGGACCTATCATGGGGCTCCTCCTGATCATCATCTACTTTCTCGCCCTCTTCAGTGTTTTCCGTAAATTCAACATTTAATTATATTGCTATGCTGACACCCAGCTATACCTCACCCCCAAACCCTCTTCCATTTTACCTTAACAATTGCATTTCCGAAATGTAAAATCCTGATTAAAACTGAAATTTGCTGAAATTAAACAGTAACAAAATTGATTCGATTTTCCCCACAACACCTCACTTTTCCCTTTCCATCAACAGATCCACCCACCCTCCAACCACCAAATTTAAGAGCCTGGGACTCATCCTTAACACACTACCCTTCCAATTGCACATCAATAATATTGTCTGGGCCGTCGACTTTCATTTATGTAACGTCAACCGTCTTCACGCCTCACCGTTCCCCCACACTGCCGCCATCCTTGTGCACGGTCTCATTACCTCCCATTTGGATTACTGCAACTGCCCTGATGACACTGCCTCCAAAATATCTTCAAAAAATTCAACCGGTCCAGAATTCAGCTCACACATCGTAACCCAAGCTCCCTCCATCCAACACTTCCACCCCTGTCCTCCAATGGTTCCACTGGCGCCGTTTCAGTTCTACATCCAATTCAAAATCCTCCTGTTTGCATTTAAGGCCATCCACAACCTCCCCCCCTGAGGATTCGAACTGCCCCTGGCTTGAGTCAGTGCCTCCTCCAAAATACTTTAACGGTGATCCGAGGGAAACTTCATATAAATTTTGAGCATTGAGGTAGGTGTTGTAAAACAAATAATTACTCACATCAAATATGAGTCCCACCTGCAGCAAACAATTATTCCAAACAAAACTACAAGTTTGGTCTTTTAACTGAAATCAATGTGTCCATAATTGAATAACCAAATAATAATTTGACAGAATACTTCCATACTTCAATAGAATTCAGCCAATCAAACTGCATTGAGTGTCTAAATAAGTTCAACAGAGCAATAAGAACAGTCAAACAGCAATGATTATATTGTATGACTAAGACGGTATACTCATTTGTTGACAAGTGAACAACATTAACTTTTTACCACATTCTCTGTCTTGGGAGCAACCATGTTGTTTTGTCACTGTTTTTTTGTTGTTGTTTTTTTACAAAGCTCATTTCAGCAGTTAAATTGAGCAAAAAGATTGTTTCTACAGAATGCCAGGACACACACCATTTCTTTTGTGCTTTACTTTGTCATAACAAGCAAGGCAAAAATCCATTGCTGTTCCAAAAGATGCTTCAGTTGTGTGGGTGATGATGTGTAAATGCTGCTTCACACTCCAGCCTGCTATTTCTGTGCTAGTTTGTTCCTAAATGCTTGACAACACAGCACACGCTGTAGCAGGAGTTCATTACAATAAAGGCAAAGGCTGAGCCCACAACAAGCAGCCTCCCCATACAAAGCAATAGTTTTGCCTCCAGCTGTGACCTCTCAGATACAATAGGAGCAGAAAAACTAAAGACATACAGTATTCACGCTGATACACACTTTAGTTAGGGCAAAGAGTTGAACAAGTATCTCCATGTGTCAGTCCAATATTTTTATTTCATTTATGAATATTTAAAAAGGTCATGGCTTTGAAATATATGGAACTGTTGAAAGAAATATGAATAGTTAATGGTGCAGGAAACAAAGTGTCACAAACAGATACTTTTCACCGAGAATGCTGATGATTTCTACCCTTCATCAACACCTCAAACAGACCATGGTTTGTCAGACTTTGTAGCCACATTATAGTTATCGTTGCCTTCAGGGGGCTGGTTATAAAGGTAAAACAACATCACTGCAGACTGGCTAAGGGTGTAACGGCACTGGATCGAACCCGGATTCAAGGAAGACGTTTGCTGAAGGTAGACGCCAAGGACGAAATGCAGCACAAGGCATTGTCTGTGGTTCAACGCAGTTTTCAAATAACGAATGGGAGGCTTTGCAAAATGCTCAGGGCACCATATGATGTCAAAAAAAAGTGTGACACAGGTGCACTTCATTTACTGTTTCCCATTAATTTCAAAACGGATTATGACGTGTTAATTTCAGAAAAATACAAGGAGTAGCCATTCGAATCCATCCGTAAGTCTTTCGTTTGTATCAACCTGAGTAGCGAATCTATATTTAGAGGGCACGTCTGAGCTCTAATGGTGATGGACTCAGGTATCCATGAGAGGCAGTTAAAGTAGTGATGTGGAGCATTAGCACCATTACAGTAGGTCTTGCTCAACAGCCCATCTCTTCATTAAAAGTTAGTTATGCGACAGTGAATGGAATATACTTGTGAAAGAATAACAAGCAGGCAGGGTAATGAAGTCAGGTTCAACGAATCAGCATGTATATGCCTATTAATATGAAAAAAGGTGGGGGAATTGGGCATTTTCTCTTGGATGGTTGAGAAAATACTTTTCTACCAATGAATTTTGAATAAGGGGGGCCCGGTAGTCCAGTGGTTAGCACGTCGGCTTCACAGTGCAGAGGTACCGGGTTCGATTCCAGCTCCGGCCTCCCTGTGTGGAGTTTGCATGTTCTCCTCGGGCCTGCGTGGGTTTTCTCCGGGTGCTCCGGTTTCCTCCCACATTCCAAAAATATGCATGGCAGGCTGATTGAACACTCTAAATTGTCCCTAGGTGTGAGTGTGAGCGCGAATGGTTGTTCGTCTCTGTGTGCCCTGCGATTGGCTGGCGACCGATTCAGGGTGTCCCCCGCCTACTGCCCGGAGACAGCTGGGATAGGCTCCAGCACCCCCCGCGACCCTAGTGAGGATCAAGCGGTTAGGAAGATGAATGAATGAATGAAAAGATGAATTTTGAATAGATGCAGATTCACTGTTGTTCCATAATTGCCCACAACAAATTTATCTGCGAAAACAAGCTCCCTCTGAATTTAATCTGTTTTCTTGGTTATAGTGAGCCAGACTACAGGTATCTGGTTCTGCGCTTTAGTATCGGTACGCATCAGTAGAAGTTACATTTGTCCCCATTCAATTGAAAGATACTGACAGTTGTGCTGTGATTCATTTTATTCAAACTAGCAATCACTGTGTTGAATGGTCTCCTGCTGAAAACTGGAGCTGTTTCAAGACAAGATTTTCTTTGCAGTATTCACACCTTGAAATTCTCATTTTGAATGTGCACTTTTACTTTTTTATCTCAATCTCTCTTGGTGTGTTTTACTATCCCAGCACTTCTCCTTCAGGCTTGCAGCTCTGACAGCTTCTCTTTTAGTCTTTCAGCACTGATATTTTCCAACTGCGGGGTATTGAAGTGACGGGTCATCTGAGCTATTATTCCAAGATTTGGGTGACACAGAGGACTCCACACCAGAATGGTTTTGTAAACTCTCATGAGGTTTCATTATTTTGTCTCTGACAAAGCCTAACTGTTCATAAGACCAACACAATCTTGGTCAGTCATTGTTGTATATTTGACAGAAAATGCAGCTACTAAAAACATCACATGGATGGAGGAAATTTGAACTTTGGGATTGTTTGTTGTTTTTTTTTTTCTCTTTCTCCTTTCTTCTTTCTACATACATTCTTGCTGCTGGAGGCTGTAAATTTCCCCATTGTGGGATGAATAAAGGATATCTTATCTTATTGCCAAAAAATATCCCTCACTCGCTTGTTGACATTTGACTGTTATGGTGAGGACAGTGCATGATTCTATGTCAACATAAGGGTTCTAGCTGCATCAAAGTAGAAATACGATATGTTCCTCCCCAAGTAGATACAATGAATACACCTGCGATAAGATACACTTCCTGATTGGAAACTGATACGAGTAACTCAAGAAGCTTGCCAACAGATTTTTTTGGGAGGAGAAATTTGCCACACATATCCAGTTCAACATCTATTCATTTATACTACATTAAGATTAGTGCACTCTAGTGAATTGATAAGAAGAAATATGCATAAAATTAATGCTCAGTTTAGAAAAATGTATCACATAAAAGAAAGAAAAATAAGCAGGTAATATTTCATTTAATATAACAATACAAACAACGTAATATATAAGATGAAAATAACTAGCGGTAACTCATTGGCAAAAAAAAACTATGTGACGTCAGCCCAAAAAATGGGAGCTATACTACGTCTGTAAAATATGTGACCGAAAGGCAACAATATTAAAGTGCATTGGATTGACTCCTGAGGATCTCCCAAAGCAAAATGGAGGAGAAAGGGTTTCAGTCATCAGTTGCCTGGCCAAAATTCCATCTTAGAAGAAAGAGGTACAAAAAGAAAAGACTATTTCTCTTCGGCAGTAAATTATGTCATTCACTGCCAAAGATGAGCCTTGACAATGCTACACTTAGTTAAGTTTGAATATAAATTACTGAGACAGGATGGAAATTTTAAGGCTTTTACTGTATCTATCAAACCATGCAAAATTACCAGGCCTAATATATTGAAGGTTCTTAAAACAACATGACAAGAAGAGAAGGCATATTGCATAATGCATGAAGCCTTGAAATTACAAATGCAGACCTTTAAAATCATCCACTTTATGAGCTTTACTGCCACGAACAAGACAGGAGTGGCAGATGACATCATCATAATCATGACAGCGCATAAATCAAACACAGTCCATACATCTATGTACAGTACTTGATGAACTTATTTAACTTGTGAATGAATGCATGTGTGCTTCTACCATGTGTGCTTTTACATTGCTTTATCATTCCAGCGGTTCCTTTCCTCAACCTGCCCAACAATCTGCTGATTATGCCCTAATTACTCTGCGAAAGGAAGCGCTTCCCGAATGCCCTTCGCTCCTGGTGTCCCCTGACCTGACAAGCGATAGGTTTTGGTACGAGAATCACCCAAAGGAGTTCTTCTCAGGATCAATCTGAAACTGCTCAATGAGGTGTGTCTGCTTTAGAAAGGTTCAATAGTTCATGCTGATTGGGCGATATTGGAACTTGTTCATGCCTACCAAACTTTAGTTTTAACCAATTCGGGCAACGGATGAAAATGTCATCACTGGCATGCGCCTTGTTTTGTCCTGTTATCTCAATGAATAGCACATATGGCATTATGGCTTTGAGTGATAGTTTGCCATGATGATGTGCGGATAAAGGGTATCTTAAACAACCCGATGTTGACTTTTGAATCCAGTCGATTGCCAACCAAGTGAAGTTTTCGTCACAGCCACGTACTGTATGCTGCCCCCAAACAAATGTGAATGGTTCGCACACACATAGGTGCAGTTCTGTGCAAATCAGTGGGCTCAGCACAAGATGGATTCACAGTTTGATTTTTTAACCCCAAAATAGTGCGAGAATTCAGCTTGCAAGCAAGGTTAAGTGTCCCCCTCTGTGTCCACTATCTGTCTGACAAAATGCAATCGTTCCAACTTCCACTTCTGGTGCCTCTTTCCATTTCTCCACCCTCCCCCAATGCTTTTTTCATCCGTTTCATGTTTCCTTACTCCATTTTATTCATAAAACTATCCAATATTACAGCCAACTACTGTACCAGTCCTGACCCTACAGCAATGGGATGAGTGTGAAGAAGAGAGAGACTGTGAGCCAAGATAAACTCCCCCCGCGGGTCAGTGTCTACAAACTGATATAAATCAGTGGGAACCCCAGGATACAATTGCTTTGTTGTGTTTTCCACAGGTCCATGTTCATTTGTTTCACGTTATTATTTAATTATGTATTTTTAAAGCCAGCCAGAGCATTACAAAGCAATGACTTCATCAGATTTTCTTCTGCAGCATCTTTTTTTAATGCTTATTATTCTCAATTTATTTATCCATATTCTCGATCGATCGCTCATCCTCATTAGGATTATGAGTGAGCAGGAATCGATTCCAGGTGGCACTGATGAATGAATTATATCTTTTTCTAAAGAGAAACATAATATGAGGGTTAAAATTAAGCACTGTATTCATATAGTCTCAAACTGAGTCTACCTGGGTAAACATAACTATAAAAAGAAAAAAAAGAAAAAACTACAGTACTAAGAGGCTCCGAAAATGACTCAATTAAAATAATTCAAGTAAATGTAATGCATTCCACTTTCCACCTCAGCAGGCGATGGTGAAGCCCCATTGCGGTAGATCCGGCATAAAAAGAAGGTCACAGTAAAGGTGGAAAGAAGTGGACCCCACACCCATTTCCACCAAGAGATTTATCAAGCCAGCTTTGCTCTCCGAAACACATGGTTAATTTAGCAGCCATTACAGGTGACATCTTGATGAATAGAGAGTGCTTTCCACGCATACCTTGGCAATAGGCATAAACACACACGGAGGCACGTTCATAGGAAGAAAAATGTTCATTTTATTGCGGTCTGCAGGAGGACAGGAGATAAAAGTTAGTGTTTGTCGAATGATGTGTCAAGTTTGTTTCATTAGCTCAGCGATAGAAGACTCCAGCCTGTGCCTTCACCGAAGATTCCGGGGGAAGAAATTATCCCATGCTGCCAGGGATAGGCATGTGCACTAATGCAGTGACAAACCTACGGTTACCTACTGCTAATCCTAACGACTTATGCACCCAAGTGATTAGAGCCCCTACTAATCAGGATTTAAGACATTGGTATTGCGCAAAGGTGAACGCCACTGTATTAATACTGGATGTGAAAAGCCTCGGAAAGAACCACGGTATCATTCCTTTCTTTTATTTGTCATCATTTCCATCTTCCTAAAACTGACAGAAGCGGCCCTTTACTGGCTGGAGAAGGCGGTTCCACAAAGACTTGTAACCAACGTACACAAAGCTACTTTATAAAGAGCTGTCTATTCAAACCAAAAGATTGGGATTGAGCTGTTCCACCTACGCAGACAACAAGCAGTCTGCCGACTGTTGAATGGTAGCCCATAGCCTAGAGCGAGGAGAGAATGTCTTTTATGACGAAGTGACTAAGCTCATGTTTCCTTGCCCTCTTGGTATGGGCTAGAGGCGATGCAACAACAAACGAATATTTTTTTTTAAATCCCCCAATCACTGGGAGATCATCAGTTACAATGGAACGTGTGAGGGCCCCCTCCAACGAACGGCGTCTGCAATTCATGTGTGTGGAGTTGCTGGAGGCAAAAAAAAAAACACAACTGTTCCCTTTCCCACCCATTTGAACAGGAAATGAGCGCATTCAGCTATTTTATTCATTTTAATGATGAAAACTTGGACACTGGCGTGATAAAGAAAATCAATGTAAAGCACGGATCTGATGACGAAAATGCAAAATGGATGTATCAGATGACTTAAACGGAATATTAATGGGGGTTTTTTGGGCGGGGGGGCTCATTTTATTTATGTTTAATACTCTTCGGGGATGCTATGCCTCTCGCGGCATGCTCTTAGGGATAAACACAAAGTTCCTCAGATGCTATGTTTAATTTTCAGTTTTTTGGGGGGAGGACCAGACAATCAAATAAGTAGTTTCGAAACTGGATTAAAATCACGAGAATTGCATTATATATTCTGCTTATCGACAACCAGTCCACATTTAGGTTCTTCTTCTGTCGCATGGATCATGTTTGGCCCATGCTTGGATGTCAAATACAGCCACAGAGCAAATTTGGAAATGATTCAAGAATAAAATCAACTGTTCCACTCTTAAGAAAGAAAAGGCAGAAGCATAGGCACATCTATGAATCCACAGAAAGGGTTACAATAAAATCCGATCAGTTCTTCTCCCATTCTCTCTCCCATGCCTACCAGCAAATCAAATCAAAGCACATACAGGAGCAAACTTGATTTGATAATTCTCTTTTTCACTACTATTGATTAGTGTGTGTGTGTGTGTGTGTGAGTGTGTGTGTGTATTTGTATGGACATCTGGTTTGTCAATACCTTTGGCACTCTTGTGAGGAAATCAGAAGGTCAGATGCGATGAATCAGAGATAGAGCTCTGTTATAAAGAGCAGCCATCACACATGATACTGAAAGAGGTTAGTCACTCTACTAAGGAGAAAAGAGGTTGATAAATAATGGGGGGGGTAAGAAACAGACTATAGTGAAGACAAAATTATGGAGAAGGAGAAATAAAATACAAGTAAGGAGAGGGAGGAGGTGCGCTCACAGCACCTCGGAAAGGAGTCACTGTGAATTGCTGATAGATGATCGGTGACAAAACTCCCTTACCCACTTAAAGTTGACACCTCGGTGCAACTGTCTCTCCCCTGAGCGTGCAGGTGGGGATGATATCCGTGTACACTCGAAAACTGTCTTTTCTCCTCCGCTCCCCTCCTTCTCAGCTCAGTGATTTTTCTCAGTGGCAATGTCCTCTGACAGAATTCAGTGGTGAGATGATTTTAGGGAGGCTGTTAGTCACAGATATCCCCTCAGGTTGGCTTTTATGGAGGGAGGTGCCAGCTGGTTTGAGTGAATTACAATGAAGTTGATCCATAACCTTATCACAGAGCAATTTGCAAACAACCCAAAAACACGAGGACAATATTTGAGGGCACCGTTCCTGCACTTGCACTTAAAAGTAGGACAAGAAGCGCTGATCTAAGTTAGCCAGCCCAGGAGATATCCCTCTCTAATTATGGGCTTCTTGAACCCGTCGCTTATCTTCTAGTCAGTGTCTGCAGGCTCCAGATGAAGTGCTCTGTGCTTTCAGTATTGTGCATGGTGTGCCATGCATGACAAAGAGCAAGAGTGTGGGGGAATTAAGCCTGGGGAAAGTAGGGAACATAGCTGCTGGTGCAACACTGAGAGGCAGAGTGTACGTCGTAGCCATGCAGAGAATAAATATTTTAAATGGCCATAAAAAAACAGATGCAAATAGGTTGGGACATAAAGTCACTTGCATGAAATGAGATAAACTATAAACAATCTGAAGTACACATTTCCAAACGCTAAGCCAGAGCTCATTAACACATCCGTGTGTTTTCGGATACAACGTGTTTGAAGATATGCATACACCACTAAAAGACTGTCCAGTATATCATAACATAATGGATAAGATTGAAAATAATGATCATTTTCACTTGTATTTCAATGATACTTAATGTAAAGGCCAACACCATATTTGGAATTAAAGTGACCAAATTCAAATCAAAGCATCTCAGGTTTTCATTTCAGACTTGGTGAAGAATCACAGTCAAATGACTATCCAATCATCTGCTCAAATCTTGCAGGCTGAACAAAAGGGGGGAGCTGTATGTGCTTGGAGTGTCAGTGCAGTCATTCTCAATACTCGGAGGATTAAATTAGAGGAGGAGAAACTCCTTGGTTGTAAAAAGGCAATGGATGAACCACTCCATAAACTATATTTTCAGACTCCGGCAGTTGAGGGCTCACTGACATGTTGATCTCTAGGGGACAAGTTGGCGAAGCAGACCTGAGGTAGGCTAAGGGAGCTTCATAGTACAGGTCAACATCTCAGAAGTGTAATTTTGAGTGTGTGTGTGTGTGTGTACAGTATATATACAATACTGTACATGCAATCCATCCATCCATCTATCCATCCATCCATTTTTGATTCCGCTTTTCTTCATGAGGGTAGCAGGCGTACTTGAGTCTCTCGTACAATTCTTTGGGCAGTAGGTGGGTAAACTACACACAGGAAGGCTGGGGCCAGAATCGAACTGTGACCTCTGTACTGTGAGGCTGACGTGGTAACCAGTCAACCACCGGGCCACTCATTGATAATAAAAATGTTATTTCTTTAGCCACACATTAAATAGCTCAATAATACCAAAACGGCAATATCAAACACCCATATCATATTGCATATGTTTTTCTAATATTGTGTATCCCTAATATATTCGAATTAAAACATATGGCAACTTTGAGTATAATTTCAATATCTTGTGGCCGGGCCCAGTGTCCTCTTTTTTAGAAATCAAAATATGGTCACCATATTTTAAATATCAAGTGGGCATTGTCTCATCCGCCACAATAGACATGACTGTGCACAGCAATTGTGGAGGAGTAAAGAAGGATTGCTCACTCCAAATCTGCAGCGACTGCCGGTAGCTCAAAGCAATGTTGGAGTTCCATGCCTACCCGATATCCTAAATCAAGCCTCGAATCAATGATCTTCTGGAATAGATTGGCCTGGCCAATCTTAGCACCGGCAGGTACCGTTAGAAGCATCCAGTCGGCCCTACACGGCATTCCTGCTGGTTTCTTCTAGTTCACCATGATGTCCTTTGGGTTCCATGGAGCACGTACCACTTTCCTTCATGTTTGAGACGTTCCCCTCCTCCAACATTGAACTGATCAGGATCACAATAAGGCGTCTGTAGCGCTTGCTGATTAACTGATCATTTCAATTCGATGAGGTGGACCTGCTAACCAGTCTACACCATGCAACAAAGCCCACGTTGGTTTTCTCTGGGTACTCTGTTTTCCTCACAGTACTCTGCTGTTCAAACCAAACAAATCATCTATACAACTCACATGATGATGCTTTTATTTGAAATATTACACTGGTTGACAGAGGGCATGATCCTAACTAATATATATATATATATATATATATATATATATATATATATATATATATATATATATATATATATATATATATATATAGTGGCATCATTCTATTTAATTAAACAGTACGGTGTGAAAAACATCTGCTGTAGCTCCTACATGATCATACTGTATCTTGGACAGCTGGTGATAAACCAGCGGCTGTCAAACATGACTTCTATGTGCCTCCATCCTTGCTCATCATTTCATGGAGAGACACAGAGAAAAAGTTAATCAAAGTCGGTGTCTTGCAATTAAGTGAAAAAAATTGTAGTATTGTATTTCAAGTCAATACGTCTTATTGTTTTACGTAAAAGAGCTCTAGATAAACTCTGCAGAAAGCCAAATTGATTACCGGTAATTAAATTGGTCACATTAGACAACATGTTTATGTTTTTATATCTTGGTTTCATATTTTGTAGAAACATGCAGACTGTCCCGATTTGAGAATGGTCATTTGTATTTTGTGCGAAGTACCCCTCCTTCATCACAGTTGTTAGAATTAAATTCAGAATAGCTCAACGTCATATTCATGAATAATGCCAAGAAGCTCCTATTCAGCCACGGTAATTTGGTGTAATGGGAGAGTATCCACATGTAACTGGGGCCTGGCCTTGCTGTACAATTGCATGTTTAGCTCAAACATTGCTGTAATCCTCCAAAGGCTATAGCTCTCTATCTATGGATGAATATCGTAGATCTTTAAACCTGCACCCAATCAACCACTATCTTACTTCTGCAGTTTTTTTTTTTACCAAACAGTTACGATTTAGCACACTTCTCCTGATGGGGTTCTGCTCCATCCTTTGGCTGCAGTTGGACATCTGACCCTCTCACCAAGGTGCTTCCTCTAATCGCTTGCAATGTTTTATTCATGGCACCTGCAGAACACAGGTAAACTGCCACACCACGACAAAAAGAAATGTCTTAGTCCCCAAGGATGAACCACTTTGCCCGTTGTAGATGCCTCATATCTCAACAGTGCTGTATAGGCAATGGTGACGGTCTTTTTTACAGTGGATTTTGCTTGCTTTACTGAAGCACTGTTTTACTCAGAAGATATCCAAATATTTAATCAAAGCTTATTCTATGGAATCAAATGTTCCTGTTGTGCTCAATGAGATGCCATTTTAAGCGCTTTGGCTTTTTCTACTTAAGCCTAAAAATAGTGATGTTTAATATCGGCCCTATTAATAAAGTCATCTCAGAAAGTTTTATTTTTGTTTAGTCCAGGTAAGGTTTAGGCTTATTGACACAAACAATGGGAGAAAATCAGCCACCAAGGCAGCCTGTACATAATGCAGTGAAACGGCATCATATAAATGAGAAAGAAGAAATTCACAAGCCCTCGATTGCACGTCAATTACTGATGCGATGTTAACATGGCTGTCAGTCATTGGCCTCTGTTAGTAGTCTCACTTGTGTCAATCAAACCTAATTTCATTCAACATAAATAATATTGGGCATCACCGTGATCAGCTGGCTAGCATGTCTGCATCAGAGTGCGGAAGTCGTGGGTTTGAATCGGCCCCATCTTTCCCGTGTGGAGTTTGCATGTTCTTCCCGTGCCTGCATGAATTTTCTCCGGGATCCAAATTTGCACACTCTAAAAACATGGATGGCAGGTTCATGGAATTCTCTAAATTGTCCCTCGTGTGATGATGAGTGCAAATGTTTTTTGTCTCTGTGCGCCCTGCGAGTGGCAGGCAACCAGTTCAAGGTGTACCCCAACTGCTGCCCAAAGACAGCTGGGATAGGATAATGGATGCATGGCATTTTTAATACCTTTTTCTATTTAAAAAGAAAGGGCTCTACAGGGGTCATAGTATTGTGCAAGTAATCTCCACAGAACTGCATTACGGGAATAAAAGTATTGATGATGAGTATTCTTGAAGTAAAATGACATGGACAGTATATATGAGATGCGATAACACTACCCTATCTTCTACCACAATTTTTTTAGCACCCATTGAATGACAGAGGATTAAAGACACAGCCCTGACGCATCTCCAAAAGGGACCCTTCAAGGCAATCAGTCAATTTGAACCAGAGGTCCTCTTGATCACATGTCTTTTCCCCTCATGAAAAATGCAAGAACTGTCCCTCATGATCAATAAAACCTGTACGACAGTGATCACAGTCTGCAACGCACCTGTGAGACGACAGCCAATTGTGGAATGACTGAAACTGATAACATGTCAACGTTCACTCGGCACCGAGTCCTCTGTCTCCTCTCTTTGAACGTTCACAATGAATCAGTGTCAGTCTTTGATCAGGATGTGGCGCCCCATCCAGGGACTGAGAAAAAGAGACAGGAAGCAGGACAGAAACCGTCACGTATTTACCCCTGCATTTCAGTTCCTCTAATGATTATTCACCTCCAGTCATTTTATAACAGCTCGGAGGATGCTAAGAGCTGGACTCAAGCCTCCATTATTAAAGATCTGAGTGAACATTATTGCTTTTACTGCATGAAGCAAATGCTTCGAGCAATTATAATCATTATCATTTATCCGCTGAGACGTGCTTGACGCAAATTGGCTCTACATCAGTAATTATGAGATGCACCCCTTTCTCAAAGGGAAGTGCATGAAGTTTTTGTGGTGCTTCTAAAATGAACTGATGGATGATCTTGGGCACTTTCTTTTTTTCTAAAGATCCCACATATGTGTCACCAGTACTCAAAAGGTCTAATTACCTTCTAAAAGGCATGTTAGCAGCTCCATTAGATTTCTGTTGTTATACAGCCAACAGACAGGGCAAGAAGTGTGCTGATAGAGCCAAGGTTGTCTTCTATATGAGAACAATACGCATTATAACATGCCTGATCTTTATTTCTGTTCTAATGTGGACATGCATACAAATTTAACATGTGAGGGGTGAGTCAGTTTCAATGACAGGTCCATTGTATAAATGTAGATCATCAGAATGCTTTTATCGCTGTTATAGGTGGGTGAAAGTATTACTTTTTTATATATTATGGCTTGAACACAGGGGTCTTCTTCAGCAGAGAAACTGTTACCCGAGACTCTGCGACCTCTAAGTTCCAGATGTCAAGTTAGCAAAAAATAGCGGCGTTCAAGCAGTGTAACCATGGCCCTCTGAATGCACAACAACCAGTCAATCCATTATCCAGGTGAACGTTTATGCGCACAGTAAAGGACGCATTAATATACTACTCATTAATTTTAGGTTTTATCACTTCCCTACCCTGTCGCTGGAATGCAGCTGAGGGAGAAAAGGGGTTTGGAGCTGCAGGACCAAACAAATGTCTGCACTAAAAAAGCAATATGAGAGCCAAACACCAGCAACAGTATGTGTTTACTTGTTAGGTAATGGCAAACTTTGGAGGAGGTCTAACAACTTTTGAGAAGATTGTTTCAGGCATGATAGAGTTTTGGCATCCGTGCACTACATGCGATGCAATTTGCTTACCACGCAGGAAAAAAAATGATGAGGATGCGATTCTTTATGTGCTTTGAATGGTGAGAAAATGCCAATAGCGCTGTCAGGTCATTGTTTTGATGAATCTTTTGCTTTTAGACCTATACAGACCATCACTTTTCTTCTCCAAACTCAGTCATGATATTTTCATTCTGCTTTGAAACATTACATGTCCATCAGTAGACCACTGTGGTATAATACTCAAATACTGCGCATATTGTTTTCACATGTTGAAGCCATTTCTGTTCAACATGTCTTTGAAGTCATGCATTTGATATCTGTTGATGGCCCAAATAATTAGCTTTTTCGTTGCAGATTCTTTGATTGTATAGATTTAATTTACTCTGCACTACTTCCTGAACTCCCCTAATGTCTTTTCATGATTTTGTGTCGAAATAAATGTGAATGTTATTCTTTTATATTTAATACTTACAGGAGTACAGGAGAGTAGGACATTTTTCACTGGTGTGAACACAACCAGCTGCTCCAAAACAACACAATGACCAAAGAGTTTGTGATTGATTTTTATATTTAAAAAAACGTCTTCACATACACTGGTTAACATTCCGGCCTTGCGCATTGAGACATTGGACTAATTTAAGCAACCAAGTATTCACCTAAATAATCAACTGGATTGGATAGACAAAACAAATGCTCTTTACGAGAAGACCAAAGTCACTTCTACCTATTCAGGAGCTTGACGTCCTTCGACAGAAGCAGGGGCGTGCTCGAGAGCATTTATGACACTGTGGTGGCCTCTGCAATGGTTTATGTCATTGTGTGCTTGGGAAGAGGCATCACTGACAGAGATAGCAAGAGGCTTAACTGCCAACCGGAATCTGTCGGGGAGGTTGCAGGCAGAAAGGTTGTTGGCCAAGCTGACATCCATCATGGACAAGACTTTACACCCCCTGTGTTACACTGTAGAGTCCCTGAGCAGTTCCTTCAGTGCCAGGCTGTTACACCATAGGAGCAGGAAGTAGTGCCACAACAGGTCATTCCTGACTACAGTAATAAGACTGTTCAATAAGTATATGGCACGCACACTCACACACACACATACACACACACATGCACGCATGCATGTGTTCACATAACACTTTATGTGCAATACTGTTTTTGTATCCACCAAAAACACAAGATGTAAAACATCATGCACATTGTTGCCGAATTAAACTTCTTCTTCTCGTCTGGTTTATTTTGATATTGCTTGTCCTTTTTATTCAATGGCATCTTGTCATTTGCTGCTGTAACCAGTGCTGTAACTTCTTATTTTTCTTCTTCAACCTTTATAGCTAAGGCCAATTCAATTGTATTCAGTTAACCCTAAGAAGTATGTTTTTGGAACGTGGGAGGGAGTCGGAGTACTGAAGAAAACCCACACAAGCACAGAGGGAAAACACAAAGTCCTCAGAAGGATTTGATTGAACACCCAAACCGTGTCAACGACTTGTCCACTGTGTCAGTTTTTTATTTATTTATTTATTTAACATTTCAAATCAGGGCGGTACCATAGTCAACTAGTTACCACGTCCACCTGACGGTGTAGCGGTCTAGGATTCGATTAAGGGCTCTGGCTTTCCTGTGTAGACTCTGCATGTTCTCCCTGTGCGTGTGTGGGTTTTCTCCAGGCACTCTGGTTTCCTCCCACATTCCATAAAAACATGCATGGGTATATAATCCGTTCAGAGAGAATTGCGCTGTGCGTTTGAAGTAGTTTGGTTCAAATGATGATGTGTGCGCCTCCTCTGGTGTGAATGCAGCTGCAGCACGCATGTGGTTTTCTGTATTAAAAAACACTCCCCCCCAAAAAACCTTTCCATTATCGATATCGGATTGATATCATGATAATTGCCGTAGGTGGGTATTATTGGTATTGGATCGATTTCGCTCATTGCTCGGACACGTTGGACTAAATAACAGCTTTCCTGCTGTGCAGATGAGAGAGGGAAGCCTCATTTCAGAGATCACAAAGTGGTGTTGGGTAGCTTGGTTGTCAGCTGTAAGATGCTAAAAATTTACCTCTGACAACCTGCCATCAATACTCAGCGTGTGCTCCTTACATTTTCATAAATAATACCAGTCTTTATCTATATATGTAAGAAATACATTTTGTGATAAAGAGCCATTTTTATTTGTTTCTGCTTTTGACGAAACTTATGTTTTTCAAACAAAGATCTGTTGAAATTGGAAAAGTGACATCCTCACCTTGTTATCAAATCAATAAACAAGAATATAACAGTATTGTGGCATTTATGATTTATGGCTTGCGAGCACCGGTAAATCCCAAAATGTGTAAACAATATTGCAGGAATCGTGCAAATGCCATGTTTATTGCTTCAAGGTTATTTGTTATTTGCTTGCTGGCTTCATCATCTGAACGTCCTGCACCCAGCCATTGATAAACCGCACATGAGAGGTTAACAATTCATGATTTTTAAACTGTCAGCTCCAAAGTGTCGGCACTCGCACAACACACACAGACGAGATAAGCGATGCAAACATATGAGGCAGTAGGTAAATATTTTTTTTTTGTTTTTAGCCGGTCTCTGTGCGGCCAGTGATCAAATGCGACGTGCGCCATAGGCCGGCACTCGGAGATCAGTATTCGAAATGCATCACAAGTATGCAAAAGGCCACAAAACAAATTTAGATAGCAAAGGCGTCACAGCACAGAGGCCAATGAGACAAAACTTGAGAAACAAATGCTTGTGAGGTTAGAGGAGAGAAGAGCATGAGCTATTTGTTTGGCAGTGGCCATTGGAGGGAAAGTGTGAATGTATGGGATATTGGATGTTGTGACCGGGCCAGTGGAGGGCACAAGGATGGATTGGCCACTACGGACCAGCATGGAAAGCCAGAACAAGAGAGGGAAAGATGAGATGATGGAGGTGTTAAGGAAAACGGGGCGTAAGGAGAATATATCAATGGCCAGACAGCGATGCGTATGGATTTCTCTTCAGTCTCTTCAGTGCAGAACTTTACAGCTGCACACGAGTGGTCGAATTAGAAGGGAGAAAAAGAGGGCCTCCTTATCCTCCCCTGAGAAATCAACACTTATGCGTGAAAAGCTCATTTGACGGTTTAACTTTGTCTCTCGGCTCATTTTTGAATCTGAATCACCCTTTCCTTTTCATGCCCTGAACTTTGTAAATTCATACAATAGAAGTAACATCAGGTGGTGAGAACATAAAGAGAAATCGCATAAATTATCCATAAAAAAGAAGGACAATGTGTAAGATTGATCTCACGATGAAAAAAGGAAACTTTTGAAGAAGCATTGTTATTACAAAGTGTAACCTTGTTATTATTTGCATAATTCCAATTATTCCACATTGACACGTTTCCTTCCTGATTTGATTTGTGCTGACTGTTAATACCATCAGCACAAACAAAAGAATCTCACGTTGGTTCTCAGCTTGAGTCTGACGATTTATTTGTGCAATATGTTTGATGAAATAAACAAATCAGAAAGCTGTAAAAGACTGACTGAAGAGTAAAGAAAGGAGAATAGGGTTGTGGGTGTTGCAAAATCCCCTACTCACCCGCCGTTTTTTCAACACCCTCAATCAATTGGGGCCATGTCAAAAGTTATTCTTTAGATATGCTGAGGGCCACTAGAGAATGGATGGCGGGCCGCAAATGGGCCTCGGGCTGTCATTTGGACACCCCTGTTATGAAGTATGAAATGCTTATCATGGCCAAACCATTGGTTGTATTCATTCCAACTAGTATCTCTGAGTACAGGGCAGGCAGACCTTGGCAAATGCCCAGATGCTCATTCTTCAAATTGGTTGAATATTTGAATGCTTCCGAGCAATGTAAAAACGGATTAATAGTGAAGAGAGTACAGTATCAAAATCTTAACATCTGAGTCAATACATTCCCTCTCATGAAGTAGACTACCAAGTACAACCTAACTTGGAAGTGAAAGTGCCTTCAGTTGAGGTTAGATGCTAAAAAAAAAAAAAAGATCGGTAGTCAGTTGGAGTGAATGCTCTTGCCCCCAGCAAAGATATATTGGCCAGATTTTACTTTTTTATTTATTTTTGGAGTGTTCAATCTGCCCGCCAGTTTTCGCTGTGGGCACCTGCAACACCAAAACTTAGATTTTTATTTGTTTTGAAATAACTGGACCACATTCAATATTATTATATTGTGTTTTCATTCTTCTTGAGTTTGACTTCATTTTTACAATCATGGTCCAAGCTTAAGCTTAATATACTGCTATGATCATATTCTAACGGAGTCATGCATGTGTGTGTGTGATCATATTTGAATCCATCATTGATTCTTTGATATCACTACGGTGAGGAAAAAAAGCCTATTGAAATTCAATTTTTTATTTAGTTTTTTGTTTTTTTCCCACAACAATGGGAAAAAAACTACAGCAGATCCACAATAATTGGTTGTGTGATGCTGGTTGACCTAGAAAGAAAGAAAAAAACATTGAAACATTCCCATTGAGAGTTGTCATCTTTGATACACACATCCATGGTGGGTTAGAAAGACATGCACTCCTGTAAAACAACAACACAAATTATACCTTTTGAGTAAGCCTTTCCTGCTTCGTATGCTAAAGTCTTGCACCAAGATTTTCAGAATGTTTTTCTTGTCGGGAGATGCTGATGGGTCGTGGTACACTCGCCTGACTTGTGTGCGGCCAGCAGTGGATCAGTTGTCACTCAGTGGCGGTGTGAATGTGGGTATAAATCGTTGTGCGTCTGTTTAAGTGCCCTATGACTGACTGGCAGCCATTTCAGGGTATACCCCGCCTTTCACCCGAAGTCAGCTGGGATAGGCTCCAGCATCCTACCATGAGCTGTTGAGGATAAGGGTTGTTGAAAATGGATGAATGGATTGGATGGATGGATTGATGGATTGTTGTTAGTGTGAGTAGTTCCTGTTTCAGTACAATCTTCCTGGTCGTTGTATGTACAGGGATGCAGATATTCAAGTAAGCATGTTAGCTGCAACGCTAACTGTGGATGTGTTCTTAAGAATGACGTTCATTTCTTGAGAAAATAAAAAAAAAGAGAAATTTGCCTCGCATTGTCGGACACACTACTGCTTTTAATGGTAATTCCCATATTGGACTATGTTTATCGAAGCGTTGGGGATCTCAACATGTTAGGTGGTAAAACGTAAATGATCTCTCCAACTCAACTGGACTACTTTGAGTGACGTGATGCTTTGTGGGGTTTGCTGCGATCAAGAACTCTCTTGCAACAAAAACGAAAGGAGTAACGTGATGTCCTGTGATTCCCAACAGAAGGATCGCCTGTGGAGGAGATAATGAGTAAATCAATGAGACTGGTTGTAAGACTCGGGCAAAGTCATGCCTGCTCGGTTGGGGGTAAGCTGTGTCTTACTATCAGGCCTCCAGCATCATCTGAAACTAAACGTCTCCCATGCTTTTGAGTGAAGCACACGGAGTTTCTCGGCTTGTGTCGTCATGTGCATCCAAATGTGTATATTTCAAGCAAGTGATGTGGCACTCGGATGAAAAGAACTGCGATGGATGAATGCTTCCTCTGCCATATTCTTGCTGGAACACATGGCCACTTGACAGGCAGAAAAAGTGGGATTATATAATTGTGCCGTACTATTTGTACGAGTCGTGGTTACCCTCCTTTCACAAAAGCTTCAGTGAAGCAGCTTTATACTGAGAGGTATTGTTAACTCCCCTTCAGCAGGTGACCAGGTTTACCAGTTAGCTTCGGTTTATTTCCAAAAAAGGATTATTTCTCTTGAACGACGATGATAGGGCGGAATGGGCCAGCTTCTCCGTCACCCCAAATAAGCTCCCACAAAATAAAACGTTAATACCGTACAATAATGAACACATTATTACATTAACAGGATAACATTGTGTAATTTATGTAGTTAGTGTGAAGCCAAAGCTTTTTTTTAATTAACATCTTCAGCGATAACAAACAAGCTATTACACTAACCGATATGTACCGTATTTTAATCACCTTGATACAGAGGGGTGCTATTGGTAACCATTTAAACTTGCTTAATTTACACCAAAATTACCGATCAGTGTCTTTGAGGGCACCACAATTAATCTTTGATGCCTTTACTGCCGACGCAGCACGGACACCGTCTTGCCTTGTTCCTGTACTTGCTCTTGTCTGTAGACTGTTTTGCCTCTAGGCTTTGCCTTCATCACAGTTCTGCCAACCCTTGTCTGATGTACTACGGAGAGTTTTAAATTTTGCATGTCAAATAAACCATTGAACCCAGTTGTACTGTTTTCATCTGTTGGAGTAGTTGGTGTAACCAACACTGTACAGTATTTAAGGCTGGTTTACACTTCTGCCGATTGTGTTCACTGTCATGACTATATGTAGTGCTGTTGTCGTGTTGTCCTATCATGATACCTTGGAAATCACTTCATATATGTATGTGTGTGTGTGGTTGTGCGTGGGCAGGGGTGTGTGTGTGTGTGTGTGTGTGTGTGGTAAAGATTTGGATTTCCATGGCCTGCACCTCCCGAATCATCTAAGTACATGTTCCCATTAGTTGGTCTTTAAAGTAATGCATTTTTCATTCAATATCTTTAACAATCATCTTTATTTGTTTATTTGCATTTGCTTAATATGGTTGATGGACATGCCTTTCTTTATTCAAGTGTCTTGAAGGTCTCAATACGAGACACTTGAATTATCACCGATATATGCCATGGTGTTGCAGTTAACAGTAACTCAAACATGAGGTTGTCTCAAGGCTCCTGGACTTGACATTAATTCAATTTGAACCTGCCAGTCCTCAAGTACAAAGTCCATCTAATACCTGATTGAGCTCATTTGAATCCAGTAGGCTAATTTCTAGAGAATTCATGAAAAGCGATTTGGTCTGTTTGACACTTTAATCATGCAACTGCCAGAAAGTCAGAAGAAAACATAAATGACTTAGTGTACACAATGTGAAAATGTAAATTAGAGCGATATGGCAGTCCGAGAAGTGCGAGTTCCAAAATCAACAATTTTAGGTGTCAAAGAGACGTAATTTGTAAAATGAAGAACATTCTACATGGCCACTTAATATGTTGTGACTTTTTTTTTGTCCATGTATAAATCATTGTACCATATAGAGAACATCTATGAAAGCATCTATGAAAGAGCGATTTTTAATGTATTGTCTGTAAAAATTAACAAAAGAAGGGGGCCTGCAGACCCCCTGCAGGCTGCAGACATCATTGTCCCAAGAGCAAAAGATCAATGTGGGAGTGCCGGAAAAGGAAACCTGCTGTTTGACGGTTCGGTTTAAGTTAGTAAACGTTTGAACGTAATTTACATACATACAATTATAGCATGTTTTCCCGATAATGCTACATGTGTTTGAAAAATAATCATAATAATTTAATAAATAATAAATTAATTTACCGTATGTTGAAAATTAGATTTTGATGTCCTCTTGATGTTGAACAGACAAAAGGAAGAGGTGTCTGTATATTTAAAGATGTTTTTCGCCCCCAATCATATTATTTCTTTGGTATAGAGAAGGTAGGAGAACAGGACGTTGGTTTGGTTATATATTCAGGACGGTGCCTTTGTGTAATCCACATACACTCCAGCTCGGTCCCTCTTGTGTGCCCTGCCCTTAAGAAGGCAAACAATGGATATTCTTCAGTCTCCTTCAGATCACCTCTTTCAACACATTACCTTTCATCAGTTGTGCCACAGTCAATCTCCTTCTCTTTCCACCTGACTATCTGGGAATTGTAATGTAAAACCAAGACAACTATCCATACTAAAACATGCACGAAAAAAATCCCACAAATAATAGATTTTATGCAAAAAAAAAAAAAAAAAAAAGGATCACATTGCGTTGGTATCAAAAGGGATTTTTCGTTAAGCCCAATTTAACACTCAGTGGGTTTAAGCAAGGTGCTCCACGCTTTTTATTCTGCAGCATAAACACTCAATATATGTTAAGCCTCATTCTCTTGGTACGCATAATTCTGCCTGGATCTCAGCGAGATCCCATGGACCCGCACACTGGGCCCTGTCCTCCTTACTCCTTCTGCCAATAGCTGTCAAGGAAAATCAATATTGTCAATGCCACATCACAAATGTTGGGTCTTGACTTTGCAAGGTGATGTCTACTTGTCTCTGCAACGTGGCTATAAACTCAATTTGATTCAATTCATGTCCTCTATTGTCATAAATCACACACTCGAGGGGTTGTGCACACTTTACAGTACTTTTGTCACCGTAAATACGTAGCAAGCCTACAGTGGCGCTGCAAATGGCCGAACACTGCAAACAAAGGAATGCTGTAAGCAAACAAACCAAAAAAAAAAAATGTAAACAAAAAAGACAAACAAACATATGCATACTAAAAACACACAAAACAATTGCAAAACAAATTCTGCAAACATGGGGAATAATGCAAACAAAAAACAAACACATCACTTTGCAGCATTTTTATGTTTGTAGCTTTTGGCCGTTTGAAGCGCGTTTGACACCGCCGACCACCGGACAAACCCGAGTGTACCTGTGACGTGTACTTGTGAATGTTAACTGTCCAAATCAGACAGATAGTACTTTACCCTGCTGTGCAAAGACCTCTCTTTTGTGTTTGTGTGCATCGATAGTCTGTCTGACATGGCTCTCAAATTGTGAGAACGAAGAAGGTTCAATTGGAGTAAAAAACAGATGGTTTGAAAAATTGTCATCTAGAAACCGTTCTTCACTCTTCAGGTTCGGTTTAGTTTTAGGTTTTGCTTGAAAAATCTTGTGAGTATACCATGTACATGTACTTTTCCTCTATGCTCTACCCACCACAAATAGTTTTTTTTTTGGCTTCGTATAACAACAGAGATTGAAAGGAGGAAAGGAGGAGAATGCAAAGACAGTTTGTATCTATTCATCTCACAAAAAGATTTCGCTAAAACCTTTGTATGAAAAGATTTTCAGCTGGCTCTCTTTTGGGATGACAACCGAGAGACTTCACTTTCATATCTGGGTTTTATCTGAAGGTCCAACTATATTCAAGCATGTTACGAAAAGGAATAGAAGCACAGAAAACAGGGCTCAGAACAAAGAGCCTACAGAGATCTCTGCCACTTCAACAGATTGCCGCTATCCCAAAAACCCGTTGTTTATCCTGTCTCGAAGGGGCACACACCCACATTTGTACATACAAATGTACACATGCAAACCCATGCGCAGTTCAATTATGCATATGCTACCAAAGAGTGAATATTGTACATAATGACAGCAGCTGCAGGAACGAGTTTTCTCCTGTGGTAGAATTTGTTCTGGTGAGTCTTGAGGACTATTTAAAAATGGAGTAATGATAAATGTCACACATTGGACCATTTTCTGAGTATGCACAAGTGTGTCTTGCAGCCATGCGGGCTAAGGAGCCTAAGCTCCTGATGAAAAGAAGTGTCCCATTTATGCCTGTCAATGTGAAAGAGTAATTTCTACAATCCACTGGTGCAACTTTTTTTCTTTGATGCAACTTTACTGCAAAATCTAAATATGGTTGAAATTTTAAATTATCCCTCATTTGTGCATGGCAAAGTAGGCACATGCTGCCTCCGCATTTCTCTGTGCTCATGAATCTAACAATGAACTCCTCACACAGACTTCCCAGAGCCTTCTCATATTTTATTTAGCTCTAATTTTCTATCATCAAGCAGAGGAAGCGTGAAGGCTAGTTTGAGCTGTCATTTCTGAGCGTTCCATGAATAGAGACATACCAAAGAAGACGCTAACAAAGTCTGAAACCTATCAAGCTTGCTGTCTCTCCAGGGAATGCGTCTCAGCCACTCTCACAATCTTGCTCGTGTTTGATCCAGGCTGCACCTTAAAGATCAGTAATTTTGCTGCAATAGGTGACTCACAAGGTGTGAGGGAGTGACTAAATTCCATCTGTCCATCCATTTTCTAATCCGCTCAACTTCACGAGGGCCGCAGGCATTTTCTGCGTATTTGCTATACATCATATTCTCATACACAACCACACAAAATATTGCACCTTTTGTTTGAATCCAGTCACTTTTTAGCATTAGCAAATATATTTGAACATGTGACTGACAAGTCTGGTTTGTTTTATGTATGGGACGTCGGCGGTCAAGGCAAGCTATGTGCCACTTACGCCCGCAAGCTAACAACAAGCTTCGCTGGCTACTAGTGTGGCTAAACACCAGAGGCAGGCATCGCAAGTCACCTCAGTCCGGCAGTGAGCTACAGACGATCTTCCAGTTTGGCGCACTCCGTCCGAAGGTTCAGCAACAGCCAAATGGCATTAAGAACGGATTTACTGGTACTATGTCACACAAAGGTGCTGCACACCTGAAACACTGTTGTGTGCCTTTCATTGGCATAAACTTCAATTTCTGTTGTTTGTATACTGTCTATTGACTTCAATAGTTTCCAACCAGGTCCTGGTGTCAGCTTTGTCAATATCTTACATTCATACTCCACCCACAGAGTAAGTGCACGAATTAGACACAATAAATGAGATGTATTCAAGTTTGTGGCTTTACATTGAAAATATACTTTTTGATTGCCATTGTTAGGAAGATATTAATTACTGCAGTCATACTGCATCACAGTGATTTACATAAAAGTGTATACTGTACAAGACAATGCATGTAAAGCTGCATGGACGTGCCTTTCTATAGAACAGTAGATGGGAACATTTGGCAATTTATAATAAATGTCTTTATACCTTGAAAAGTATTCCGATGGGCTGTCTAAAACAAATCTTTCGATGCAACAAATTGGCATTTGCATGCTTGCCCAGGCAATCCTACGGTGCAATATCCTGTTCCTGCTTTTTAATTCATTCTTACCTCTCCCTCATTAGGGCACTATCGGATCCAATTTGACAGTATGGGTTGCTGAGGAAATAGATCATGAATCGCAAAGTAGTGAACCTGTATGAATGTCGAAATCAACAAAGCACGTTGAAGGGCATACATGATGAGTCTCTAAGCTTCTCTGTGGATGTCTAAAATGAGAACCAAACCTTCATTTTAAAATAAAATCACTGAATTGCATTTGAAATTCAATTAGTTTTTTTACTCTACGTCCACTTCATGCTGCAACGCCAAAAGCGGTGAAGTCAAAGAAGATTGGCCACATAGGACCGCACCCTTCATAACCTGATGCATGACAAAAATGCAGTTTTAAATAAGTTCTTTTTTTTGTAATCAAACCATTGTGCACTACCCAACAACAAAGAGTTGGAAGCAAACACAAAATTACAAAATAAACAGACTGATTCTTTTTTTCCCACTGCAAAGTGCTCCTGTGAATAGAAAAATACCATTAAAAAATGACACCAAACCGCTGAAGAGTGAACCAACTTTTTTAACCCTTGTGTGCTCCAAATTAAAAAGGACTTAAGTTACGCATTTTACAATGTTTGTAATGATGTATTTTGTGTTATAAAAACATTCTTTTTTTTTTTCAAACACTCAAAATGTTCAGAGGCATCTGTGCTATCCATACATACATAGTTTTTATTAGTTCTTTGGGATTTTTTATTATTTATTTTTTGCAAAAGGGAAATAAAATTGTGTCTGGAGGTCCCAACCAAGCCCTACTAACAATCCCGACCAGACGTGTACATGTAAAATGCATTGGTTTGAAGCCTCCTGCAAAAAGGCAAACTCATTTGCGATCCTCTGGCGCCACCTAAAAGTTGCACAATTGGAATGACCTCAACCCAACAATGTGGCATGCTTACGTCTGTCCAAGCGAAAACAAAGCGATTGACGTAAAAATTGCGTGAAATGCATGTATACACATTAGGTTTACGATGCATTCAAAAATATGAATTATAATGGGTCTATATGGTGCAAAATATGTAAATAGTGAAGATTAAGGTATCAAAAGTTTTTTTTTTCTCGCTCCCTCCTGCCCTCAATTTACCGGTCGATCTACGTCCCAACCCTCATCTATGGCCACGAGCTATGGGTCGTGACCGAAAGAACGAGATCCCGGATACAAGCGGCCGAAATGAGTTTTCTCCGCAGGGTGTCCGGGCTCTCCCTTAGAGATAAGGTGAGGAGCTCGGTCATCCGGGAGGGGCTCAGAGTCGAGCCGCTTCTCCTCCACATCGAGAGGAGCCAGATGAGGTGGCTTGGGCATCTGATTCGGATGCCTCCTGAGCGCCTCCCTGGTGAGGTGTTCCGGGCATGTCCCACCGGGAGGAGACCCCGAGGAAGACCCAGGACACGCTGGAGAGACTACGTCACCCAGCTGGCTTGGGAACGCCTCGGAATCCCCCGGGGAGAGCTGGAAGAAGTAGCTAGGGAGAGGGAAGTCTGGGCTTCCCTGCTAAAGCTGTTGCCCCCGCGACCCGGCCCCGGATAAGCGGTAGATGATGGATGGATGGATGAAGTTTTTTTTTATTATTGCTGCAATGCCTGAGAATTATCAGCCGGTGACGTCATGAAATTTAGGCCATTTTAGAACCCCTCCATAAGTTTCAGCTCTCTCGTGTTTTTCTGAATGCCTTTGCCTTTGATTCGAAGACATCATTTTACATTTATCGCAAGCGGTGCACTACGAGAGTTAAATGTGATTTTTCTTATTTATTTATTAATAAAAATCCACTCCGATTTTTAACATTATGTTGTTGATCGTAATGTAATTCAAAATACTCAAATTAGTAGGCCGGATAAGTCACCTGTATAGTACGGTGAAGTATAGGACAATTCATTCGGATATGGTGATGGAGTCAAGCAAAAACGGTGCGTCTCCCATATATGACAAGTCTGTCACCTATCACAATAGCCGCTTGTCCAAGCCACACATTTGCAATGCTATCAGCAGCGTTAAATACTTTGTATGTCCATTTTTGGGGGGGTGGACAGGACACAAAAGACTCTTGCACTCGAAACAAACTCACCGTTGCTGTTAAGAAAAAAAATATGCTGTTTGTGTGCTTTTGAGGCTGTCCAGTCTTGCTTTCCAAGTTTCCATAATTAATACATTAATAATAATAATAGTTTAAGCATGTTTATGTTACCCATGGTTAGTTGAATGTGCCACACTGGCAACATGAAATGGTGACTGTGACGTATATGGAAAACTGAGCTATCCCAGTTAGTTTCATTAAATGGTAAGGTATAGCTTGCCATCCAAAGTAAATGTTACTAGTGCCTTGCACAAGACATGTTGGTGTGCATTTCCTAGTAACCATGTGATTCTTCCCTTCAGTGTTGAGAGAGAGTCAATTGAATGATTCTAAAATGCCACAAAATCCATTGCAGCCGTGCATTTCTGTGTTCCTCTTTTCTAATGAACATACCTGTAAACTGTTGAAGGTACTCCGAAGTGATGTCTGCCATCTTGTGGTAGATGATGTTATTCCAACTTAAAGCGGATAAGGTGTGATAGAGGAACCATTTTTCAAATAATCTAGGGGCCAATCAAAATGTTGGCCGGAGGCCTGTTGCACATCTCTGCAATAAACATTTTGCAAAGACTCTAGGGATGATGAGTTGCCAGGGTGAGTATCCCCAAATGTTTTGATTTGAAATGCTAATTACCAACAGGCTGGCCTGTCTGTACAAGATGAGAACATTGTGATGTGACTCTGCCATGTTCTTTTTTATCACTTATAAATCGTCTCCTCATTTAATATTTTTTGTCATCAACTTTGTTACATTTCAATTACCTAAAACACGCTTTTAGGTAATTGGCAATTTATGCCACCTCTCAAATCACAGCTTTGGCAATCAAAACATTGTCATTATACAGAGGAGTATGCCGATTCGACACAAACAAACATGCAAGTCTCTGTCATCCAATGGATGGACTCCAGCACAGTTGTCACACATAGCTGATAATTGTAGTATACAGTATATTTTCAGAGAGGAGCAAACCTAACAAAACACAAACATGCCATATGCAGTTTGGCCATTACAGGCCAGGGATAAATCAATATTTAGCGTGCACCAACATTGTGGAAATATTTATCCTGGAGAACAAACAATGTGTGCGACAAAGCTGCCTGACTGGGAGAAGCAAATAAGGCAGATTAACTGTTCTGGTGATGTCCTGTTCCCAGACATGTTCTTTTGGGACAGATGGAGGCAATGAGACATGTAAAACTCATTGTTATCACAGAATGGGCATAGGCACATAAGAATTAATCACACAAAATAAGAGTGAGGATCACTACACCACACAAACGAATGTTTTTGGCCATATTCGGGATTGAATTAGACCCCTTGTGTGACCACAGAGCTTATCTGCAAAGCCAATTCCAATTAAATTGGGATCTTGTGTTAAACATAAATAAAACCGATTACGCTGATTTGCAAGTTATGTTCAGCCAATATTAAGTTGAATACACTGCAGAAACAAGATATTAAATGTCCAAACTGATCAACTTTATTGTTTTTAGCAAATAATTATTAACTTAGCATTTTATGCCTGCAACACTTTCCCAAAAAGATGGGAAACCATGTTTACCACAGTGTTACATCCTCTTTTCTTTAACAATATTCAAAAAACATTTGGTAAATGAGAACTATAATTGTTGAAGCTTTGTAGGTGGAATCTTTTTCCCATTCTTGCTTGATGTACATCTTCAGTTGTTCAACACTCCCGGGCCTCTGTTGTCATATTTTATCCTCCATACACATTCGTCGCACATTTTCAATGGGGTGACGGGTTTGGCAAGCCAGTCTCGTAACCCGCAAAACCTTTACGACAAAGCCACGCAGTTCTAACACTTGCAGACTGTGGTTTGGGATTGTCTTGATGAAATAAGCAGGGGCGTCCATGAAAAAGACATTGCTTGGATGGCAGCAGATGTTTCTCTTCAACCTGTATGTACCTTTCAGCCACAACATTTTGGACAATTCTATCATCTACTTTCATTTTTCTATCTGTAATGGCTATGTTTCTAAAGCAGGGGTGGCCATTAGGTAGATCCTGATCTACCGGTAGATCTAAGACAAGTCCCAAGTAGATCCGAGGAGTGTCGAGCAGAAAAAAAACAAACAACCAGTTGTGTGTCTTTGTACATGTTAATAATATATTTTTTGTGTTAATGTACACTGCACCCTAATCATCTTATCAGTCTAATTTTCACCCAAAAAATATTTAAAAATAAAATAAAGCAGGTAAATCTTCAATTTATGGTGCCGCGTGATTACGTCAGTAGGAAGTTGTTAGCTCTCAGCAGTCTGCAATTGTAGCTTGTGATCAGAACTGTTGCACTCTATCTTTTATTGTCATTATTCTCATTCAGAGTTTGCTTCGTGTACAATTCACCGAGGGCACGAGCAAAGAATAGGAATCTAGGAGGGCCTAGCGAAGCACTTTAAAGCGGTGCGTGTGAGCTACGTTAACAGGCTGCAAAAGTGCGTCGCATGCCTCAGTTTCAGGCTGTTTCTCATCAGGGCGTGCTATGTGTGTGTGCGTGTGCATGTGTGTGCGTGTGTGTGTGTGTGTGTGTGTGTGTGTGTGTGTGTGTGTGTGTGTGTGTGTGTGTGTGTGTGTGTGTGTGTGTGTGTGCGCGCGCATGCCGGTAAGGGTAGATCCCGGGAGGTTAGTTGATCGAAAAGTAGATCTTCAATCCAAAACGTTTGAGCACCCCTGTTCTAAAGACTTTAACATACTCGATGTAGAGTTATATTGGGAACAGTTATATACAGTTTTACAATCAGACTCTGTTTGTCTATGTGTGCCCTGCAATTGTCTGGCAACCAGTTGAGGGTATACCCTGTCGACTGACCGAAGTCAGCTAGGATAGGCTACAGCACGCCCGCGACCCATGTGAAGAAAAGCGTATTAGAAAATGGATGGGATGGATGGCATCCATTATGTAAATATTGCCACTACACTTATTTTACAGTGAAGGAACATAACCACTTACCATTAACGTTAATTATAATGTATGATTAAGACAAATGTTAATCAAACATCAATGTAAGTGAAAGCTGTGCAATTTTCAGTCATCGTTGATTGGCCTAGCTGGTGCTACTCTCAGAACCCAAATGTGATTACTGTATAGTAGCATGAATGTATTGTTGGTAAGTACTGTACCACAAATGGAACTTTTTTTTTAACATAAAGATTTCAGGGAGGCCTTTTACACCTTGAATAGTTTGGCAAATGGATGCTGATGTAATCACCAAGGTTCTGAACAATCCCAAAGAAATACTTTTATTTCTTCTAAGAGACATTCAATCCCAGTTATTTATTTTACTGATATTTTGTACTCTTGTTGTCTGTTGTCTATTTAAGAGGGAGGAACTTTCATCTCTGCTATATGTTACACATGAAGCTCATTTGACAATAAAGTTGTACTTGATACTTGACACTTGATATTTTTTTCCACATTGACCTACATGCTTCCTTAAAAAAATCATCACAGTAAAAGGCCAAAGAGATGTAGAAAAAAAAGATAAGACTATTATATACAGTGTGCTCTCCCAAACCGTTTTCATCAGCATCCACCAGTTTAACTCCATTACCTCCCACTATAATGTGCCTTTTTTAGCACCAGTGTGGTAGCCTTTTTTGGATGGCAGAATGCTTTTTTTGATCTTTTGTCCTTTGTCACTCAAGACATGGAATAAGCGATGAATGTTTTCTCGCGAATGTTGTATTGCATCCTGGGAAAGAGGACAAAGTGTGGGATGGGTAAAATGGCTTTGAGGCCAATATTATAAACCGTTATCAAGTGTATGGAACTGATTGCGCGAGGGACTATTGTGCAGTATGGATCCTATCTTTTATTGGGCAAAGCAACACATCATATTACATTACATGAAAATAAGAAATAAAAGTCATAGCATTCGATCAAGATGTAGTAGGCTGAAATAATCAGTTGAATCATGATGTAATAGGCTGAAATCATGTGAATCCAAAGTAGTTTGTACTGCTTAATTATGCCAAAGCTCTTACGTGCATTTAAGGATCAGTAGAGCGAAAATCATTTGAGCATTTTTTGAAAATTAAAAGTGATTGCAAACTCATTCAGGTCCACTTTACATCTCATCGAGGCTTCATTAAGGGCCGAGGAGTTTATTTTAACCTTCTGCCAAACGCTCATTTTTAGTTTCTGATTAAAATCTGTATCCAGCACAATGGATTGGACAAAATAAATATTTGTGTCGATCCACCTCAAACATCTGGTTGAGTGACTGAAATAAAACATTTTCTGTATCCCTTTTCAAAGGCAACCAAAGCCACCCACATGTGACATTGAGCCGCAATATCAAACCTGATGAAAAGCCAAGCAGAGATATTTCATCTGAGAAAATATACCGGTAGTCCCTTTCACCGTCCTAGACTCAGATGCTGTTTGAGCCTCTGTTCATCAACTGTAGAGCGTCGTGCCGGTTTTGAAGCAATATGTCGCTTAAGGAATCATCGAAATAAGAAAATGTTGAAAATAGGATGATGGCATTTAATTTCTAGACATTCAGCGTGCTATATACATGCCTTTGATTGACTCAGGCTCAGCTTTATATAGTGTAGGAAACATGAAGCAGTATTATTTTCAGGCTCCATATTCTATATTAGTATTGGAAGACAATACATACAGTATCTGTTCCTATCAGTGTCAGTGTCTGCGAATTCATTTCACTCTCAATAACATATGCTGACACTATATGTATTTACTTTTTCTGTCTTTCTTCAGCCCTTGCTTATTTACACTGCATAATCAATGTGAGCGGACCAGGTAATGTAATTGTAATGATATTATTATCATAAAAACAATTCATGTGTGCAGTTAGCGACATACCAGAGGGGCCTATTTAATTGAATCCATTTCCTTTCCAAATGATGGATTCACCTCCTGTCATGGTGGATGTTGTCTGATTTCCACGGTCTCAATTTGTGGCTTATCTCTGCCGTCGGGTCCCCTCTATCTGCTTGATGCTCCCGCTAACATTACCAACACCAGCAGGAAAATGATGGTAATTGGCCATTTTTGACTCAGACAGCTGCTAACATGAAGGTGACAGACTTTGGCTAGGAGTGTTGAAAAATATTCAACAATCTTTCCCCTAATAGTCTCAGTTTCTCTTTTCACCCATAAATGAATGTGTGAATCTGCACTTGGGGGAAAATGGATTAAAAGGTGAAAACATGAAGCATAGACTCAATGATTAGACCTTGTCGTGACTGATAGGAAAAGAGAGATGCGACAGATGTATGTCTCCCCTACATACGGATTAAAAGAGGCTCTTATCTCTCCTCTTAAAGCCTTTAGCAGGGATGATATGCTTCACTGAATAATAAATGAGAAAGTTCCACATGAGTTGTATCGCATATTTCAGACCAAGCCATTACCTAACTTGCATCAATTAGCTACTATCAGATTTTATTAAATTCTCTTCCCAAAAGTATGAGATGAGTTTCTCCACCCAAAATTAACTACTTCAGCAAATGTGCAACGCCAATGAAATCATGTATGTATTGCTATAGTAAAAATCACAAGGGTGAATACAGAGATTCAACTATTTTACAGAATATCCCAAGGATTGGAGTCCACCAGTGGAAATCCATTAGATGCCTGAGGCTTTCATCACATATGACTTTAACGCTAGTCTCTCACACACACACACACACACACACACACACACACACACCACATACAGACACACAGACAGACAGTATTTTTCTTTACTTTTATGGGAAAGTACTTCTCAGACCCAAAGTGTGTCTTCCACACAAACATACACAAAACGATTACAGTCACTCACATCTTAATTCCACTGGATGCCGCAGAAGGGAGCAGCGGAGAGTATCCCTTGTGCCATAACCGCACACATTACAGAAAAGTGAACCAGAAACCTCAGGTTGCCATTTATGTGTGGCAGAAATCAGACACAGAATCATGTTTAGTGGACTGCCCCGGTCTTTTATTACGTTTGGGAGCGGTGTCTTATTGGAACAAGCTGAAACTCTCCAATAATAAACTTGATCAAAGCCTTGATTAGCCCCGCTTAGATCAATAGTACCATTTTTAGGACATGATTTATTTTGTGTTTACCATACAAATTTTGTTGCAAATCTGGATGAATGTTAGCTGTCTATAAGTGGCTTTCTAGCTAGCTGTTACTGCTGATCAAGAGTACACATTTATTAACATTAAAAGACAATTGTGTTATTCTGATATATGTGTAACAGGGTTGTATGAGGTTGAGTGAGACAGTGCAGCGTATCAGGTAATTCACTGCTTTCCTCTTCTCCTAACATGCTAAAAATGGTACGATAACAGAGTTGCATGCATGTTGCACACAGAAAAATACAAAATTAATGTAAAAATAATTATGATTTAAAGTATATGAATAAAAACAAATGTTCCCATGGTTACAGGAGGCAGCAAAGAACATGCTCTACACACACACACACACACACACACACACACACACACATATATATAATAATAATAAGACATATTATTTATAAGCGCCTTTCAAGCGCTATATATATACATACATATATATATATATAGACAAGAGGAAAATGGCGTTTTTGTCAGGGGCACCCCAGACTCTTTATTTTCAAAGCTATTTTCAAGCATTCTTTTCTCAAACATTGTATTTATTTATTTGTTTATTTATTTATTTATTTATTTAGTATTTTGTTTGTGAAATGTGAATTTTGAAATGGGCATTCAATTCTTCTAGTCGCAGCGTATGAATCCCCGCAGGGGCCTGGCCACAGTATGCCTGTATTGTGTGTCTTCTGAAGAAAAAAAAATAATTCTCAAATGTGCACAGTATCTTGTTTGTAATAATATAAAGGATCGTCTTGTGACCAGATCAGCATTATTCGTTTGGAAGGACCAGAGCGTCACCATGTGGTGAGGGGCTTTCACTACACATTTGTATTTGTTAACAGTAACCAATTTGATTTAGACCGCTCATCCTTTGCAGTGTCACGGTCCGGTCTGGAGCCTAACAAAATTTGAATCGGTGCGAACGGCAAACTACACTCTTGACTATTGTGAACCACAAAAATGCTCTGATATCTGTCGTTCCTGAGCATCCACCCAGTGTGATCACAAATAAATGAAGACGACAGTTTCAAATGGTACCTCTAGATGTCTCTCTTCGCCCTTGTTTAACTCAGAAGCTGATTTTTATAAGCCTTTCCATGTGATAAATTGCACCATAACTGTAAGAATCTGTCCGTGTTAATTGTGCTGATTATATGATAAGAAAGTGGAGAGATAAACATTGGGGTCATCGTATACAAAGCTCTCTGTGCAGAAACTGCATATATGCAAATTTGAGCTGCAGTTACTTCTTTTTCGCAAAAAATTCTACCTCAAAGGATAGTATGAAGACATTCATTCATTCAATCCTTTTCCGAACCCTTTATCCTCACTAGGGTCGCGGGGGTTGCTGGAGCCTATCCCAGCTGTCTTCGCAAAATCGCACCTTTCTCGTTTCTCTTCCCTGAAAAAAATTAATAAATAAAGCTAGAGGATCAACCTTAACTTGCAGAATAACAAAAAGTATACCCCTTTCGGCTTCTGCGCTTCCATTTGTGATAAAATCATGTAAGAAACAAATGGGATTTCTCATTGCTCTATATCTCTCTAACCGTAGAACTACATTCCTCAGATTGTGACATGGTAAAAAGAACCTTGCACAGGACAGGAATCGGAATCACATCTCATTGTAGCCTCATATGCCAGTGATGCAATAATGTTCCTTTACCAACTGAACTAGAAACAGCACAGAATGATCCTGAAGTGAGTGGTCAGCATTCATCACAGACATCTCCAAGCAAACATTCCAACAAACAATCACTGACGAGACTGCCAGTGTTCTATGAAGCACGCACTAATTATGTCCGAAGTGGCCTCCCAACATCTGACTACTTAACAGCATACATCGTGTTGCAACATTTAGAAAAGATCCCTGAATCATTTGCTGGATGATTTTGTTCTTTGTCTTCTGGGGTTCAGTGACAAGCTCTGCTCGCCAAAGTGCATGGATGCATTCAAGAGGCCGGAAACATTTTTTGTGTGCCAGGCTGCCTTCCTCTCTTTGCTGCTGACCCACAAACAAAGCCAAGTCCAGCTCAGCCGAAGGCTTGCGCAGGAAGATAACACACCAGATCAACAATAAACAGGTTAGGGTTTATCATTTCATTCAACTTCTCATGTGCAAGTCAAAAACCACCCAAAGTCAACAAAAACCCAACCATAAAAACAGACAAAGTGACTATAAGGCAAAAAAAAGAAACCAAGTATGACTCATGAAAGCTAATTACTGACAAGAGTACATTTTAAGTGAGGACCACAGAGTTCAAATTTGAATTCCTAAAAAATCTGCTGTTTCCTTTCAGGCTCTGAAACAGGAAGTAGAACTGTGGTTGTCTTCCATTCCCTTGTTTATTGGAACCCGGCCTTCCTGTTTTTAGATTCTCAGTGATAAAGGCTGAAAGTCCCCAGCTGAAGCTCCCTTGCAATCATACTCATTTTTTTTTTACCTGTGGTTGCCATTGGGATGTTATTTTGTTTTGTTTGACTTTCAAAACTTTGATATTTTCCACACTCATGTTACTTGGTACATCTTATATACATACGGAATACGTGTGTGTGCGTGTGTGTGTGTGTGTGTGTGTGTCTGTGTGTGTGTGTGTGTGTGCGTGTCTGTGTGTGTGTGTGTGTGTGTGTCTGTGTGTGTGTGCGTGTGTGTGTGTGTGTGTGTGTGTGTGTGTGTGTGTGTGTGTGTGTGTGTCTGTGTGTGTGTGTGTGTGTGTGTGTGTGTGTGTGTGTGTGTGTGTGTGTGTGTGTGTGTGTGTGTGTGTGTGTGTGTGTGTGTGTGAGTGTCAATAATAGTGCCATGCGCAGGCTGGCCAGGGTAGAATGCAGGTCAGCACAGAGGGAATGTCTGGAATGTCAGGATTCAAACTCTTTTTGTTGACCATGAGAGAAAACTGCTACCTGAGCCGGCTTAATGTAAAAAGTCCAGGGCAAAAAAAAGACCATTAGTGCTTCATCATTTGACACAAAAATTCCAAACACATTGGAGGTGCATTGAATTCACACACACAGGAGTTGTCAGGCACAGCTTTAACCCTTTCAGGGACAGCGTTTACTACAGTGGACAGCTTCTCGTGTTATTAGGTTACAGGGTGCATGAAAGGGTTATAGTGGGTTCCCCAACACCTGTCCTGAAAATTATTAGGAATACCCAGCCGTTTTCAAAAAAGACACACATCTCTTAAATCCGGTTCCCATGCTTTGATATCACAACATATCTACTGCCATACACCCACCCCCACTGACCCAGTCTAGCGAACGGCTTTAAAGGCAGCCTGTTATCACTCAACAGCTTTGACAAAGACTGGTGAAATAATTACAGCTGGGCTGAAACTCAGTGAGTGTTTGTGTATCGTAATCTCCACCAGTGAGGACTGTGTCATAGGAAGGGGAGGAAGAGGTTGATTGTTCTGACAATGAGAAATCAATGACATCATTTCAAAAAGCTCTGTTGAGAGTGTTCAACACTTGAGATAAATAGGCAATTGGCGATAATGTACACAGCTCAAACATCAACAAAAGTTATCATGTTAGACACAGGACACATCTCTAATCTTTCTCTCCGTTTGTCACCCGCATTCACTTTGCCTCAAAATACATTCACACTCAATAAAACGTCTCACTTCATTTTATATTATGTCTACATATGAAAGGAATTTCAGAACTGTTTCATGTGTGCCTGAGCCAGAGTATCGCCGCACAGTTTGGGGCGGAATGTCTTGTGATGGGAGGGAGCAACAGGAAGATGGCTTGGGGTCCTGAGGAAGTGACTGAGTATGTGGAGGGAGGGAACTGGGGGAATGGACGAGAGTCATGAGGGAAATCTGACAGCAGAAAGACAAAAAAACACCAAACATGAAGACAGTGTGCAGGTACTGCATGAGAAGTGAAGGCTTAGCTGAAATATGTGGACATAAATGTTGCTAGGATTCCTTGCGACTTTTGTTGGGTGACTTATGGCCGGGTATAAAATGTAAATCATCACGTAGCAAAGTGCCTAAAGCAGTTCCAAGACCAGGGAGCAAAATGTGGCTCCATGCGCAACAAGGGAAGCATGGACACATCGAGATATTTACATACAGTCAGACAGACTTCCTGGCATTGTCAGCCTGAGAGCATTGATGTCAGATCCACTCCTTCCTGTGCAGAAGGGAGAACGCCATGCAATGACAATGGGCCCAAAACAGGACAGAGAGGAAATGTTTAAATTTAGGTCCCTTCTTCCACCATCTCCTCTTTCTATCGGCTGTGGGGCTCCGGAGCTGTTTAGGTTTTGTGAATTCCTTCAGTTCCCCGACCCCCCGAACTCCCTCTCCCCATTGTGTCCTTTCAATGGGAGGATTTTCACATTCAAGGCAAATCCCAAAGGAGGATCAGCCAGTGAGACCAGAGTGCAGTCAATTAGTTGTTTTCACTGACGAATGCGCTTGAGCGTAAATCTGTCTCACAAATAGGCACACAGACAATCTTGGTTTCGGAGTTGATTGACTTTTGTTTTTCAGATGAAAGTAATACATAAAGTGCTTTAAACTGAGATATAGTTTGTTTGTAGCTGAAACCATTTATTGTACAAACATTTGGTCTAACATATAGTACAGTACATACTTGCAAAATGTTCAATAGCTTACCAAAACGTCTACTTTATTGAAGTTAATGCATTTCTTTTGAAAGGTAATAATATAGTGTGTTTAACATTGAGACTCTCCTTGTTGTAGTTTTAGTTTAGTATTCTTATGCGATTGTCCATAGCGAACACCTTGTTCAAACATAAGGGTGTCCACATGTGCACTTGGCACCAGGACACCCTAGGCCGTAGTTCGATGATCGACTTTGTAGTTGTATCATCGGATTTGCGGCCGCATGTTCTGGACACTCGGGTGAAGAGAGGGGCGGAGCTGTCAACTGATCCCCATCTGGTGGTAAGTAGGCTCCGATGGTGGGGGAAGATGCCGGTCCGTCCTGGCAGACCCAAACGTATTGTGAGGGTTTGTTGGGAGCGTCTGGCAGAATCCCCTGTCAGAAGGAGTTTCAACTCCCACCTCCGACAGAGCTTTTCCCATGTTCCGGGGGAGACGGGGGACATTGAGTCCGAGTGGACCATGTTCCGTGCCTCTATTGTTGAGGCGGCCAATCTGAGTTGTGGCCGTAAGGTGGTTGGTGCCTGTCGTGGCGGCAACCCTCGTACTCGCTGGTGGACACCAGCAGTAAGGGATGCCGTCAAGCTGAAGAAGGAGTCATATCAAGCCTTTATGGCCTGTGGGACCCCAGAGGCAGTTGACGGGTACCGACTGGCCAAGCGGAACGCAGCTTCGGTGGTCGCCGAGGCAAAAACCCGAGCATGGGAAGAGTTCGGTGAGGCCATGGAAGCCGACTTCCGGACGGCTTCGAGGAAATTCTTGTCCACCATCCGACGTCTCAGGAGGGGGAAGCAGTGCACCACGAACACTGTGTAAAGTGGGGATGGGGCGCTGCTGACTTCGACTCGGGACGTTGTGAACCGGTGGGCAGAGTACTTCGAAGACCTCCTCAACTCCACCAACATGCCTTCCTTGGAGGAAGCAGAGCCTGGGGACTCTGAGGTGGGCTCTCCTATCTCTGTGGTTGAAGTCACCGATGTGGTTAAAAAGCTCCTCGGTGGCAAGGCCCCAGGGTTGGATGAGATCCGCCCAGAGTTCCTCAAGGTTTTGGATGTTGTGGGGCTGTCCTGGTTGACACGCCTCTGCAACATCGTGTGGTCAACGGGGAGAGTGCCTCTGGATTGGCAGACCGGGGTGGTAGTCCCTCTTTTTAAAAAGGGGGACCGGAGGGTGTGTTCCAACTACAGAGGGATCACACTCCTCAGCCTCCCTGGTAAGGTCTAATCAGGGGTGCTGGAGAGGAGGGTCCGTCAGGAAGTCGAGCCTCAGATTGAGGAGGAGCAGTGTGGTTTTCGTCCCGGCCGTGGAACAGTGGACCAGCTCTACACCCTTAGCAGGGTTCTCGAGGGTATGTGGGAATTCGCCCAACCAGTCTACATGTGTTTTGTGGACTTGGAGAAGGCGTTTGACCGTGTCCCTCGGGGAGTTCTGTGGGGGGTGCTTCGTGGGTATGGAGTACCGAACCCCCTGATACGGGCTGTTCGGTCACTATACCACCGATGTCAGAGTTTGGTCCGCATTGCCGGCAGTAAGTCGGAATCGTTTCCAGTGAGGGTAGGACTCCGCCAAGGCTGCCCTTTGTCACCGATTCTGTTCATAACCTTCATGGACAGAATCTCTAGGCACAGCCGAAGCGTTGAGGGGGTCCGTTTTGGTGGCCTCAGTATTGCATCCCTGCTTTTTGCAGATGATGTGGTGCTGTTGGCTCCTTCAAACGGGGCTCTCCAACTCTCACTGGAGCGTTTCGCAGCCGAGTGTGAAGCGGTTGGGATGAAAATCAGCACCTCCAAATCTGAAACCATGGTCCTCAGTCGGAAAAGGGTGGAGTGCCCCCTCCAGGTCGGGGGGGAGATCTTGCCCCAAGTGGAGGAGTTTAAGTATCTTGGGGTCTTGTTCACGAGTGAGGGCAGGAGGGAGCGAGAGATCGACAGGCGGATCGGTGCAGCGTCTGCTGTGATGCGGACGTTGTATCGGTCTGTCGTAGTGAAGAAGGAGCTGAGCCAAAGGGCGAAGCTCTCAATTTACCGGTCGATCTACGTTCCAACCCTCATCTATGGTCACGAGCTATGGGTCGTGACCGAAAGAACGAGATCCCGGATACAAGCGGCCGAAATGAGTTTTCTCCGCAGGGTGTCCGGGCTCTCCCTTAGAGATAAGGTGAGAAGCTCGGTCATCCGGGAGGGGCTCCGAGTCGAGCCGCTTCTCCTCCACATCAAGAGGAGCCAGATGAGGTGGCTTGTGCATCTGATTCGGATGCCTCCTGAACGCCTCCCTGGTGAGGTGTTCCGGGCATGTCCCACCGGGAGGAGACCCCGAGGAAGACCCAGGACACGCTGGAGAGACTATGTCACCCAGCTGGCCTGGGAACGCCTCGGGATCCCCCGGGGAGAGCTGGAAGAAGTAGCTAGGGAGAGGGAAGTCTGGGCTTCCCTGCTAAAGCTGTTGCCCCCGCGACCCGGCCCCGGATAAGCAGTAGAAGATGGATGGATGGATGGATAGTTTAGTATTCTTGTTTTTACATCATTTTTGTATGCTATACATAGAGGATAATAGTATTGTCTTCTTGGTGTATTTGCATTATATACTTCAGAGACATTACAACCACGCATGCCCATATTGTGTTATGGTAATGCGTCAATGTTACACGTATTACAATTCGTAGCAGTCAGAGTACTTCATTTTCTCAGTCCTCTGTATGTATCACATTTAGATAAAACATAATTGTATTTGACTGACGTAATATTATAGTAATTATTTGACTAAAATAAGTCTATGATAATGAAAATGTAGTTTTGCGGTGGTGTATAACAGCAACTGTTGCTACTGCTGAAGCAATCAACTGCATTACATTGGCGTGCACTACCAAGAAGTCAATCTATTGCATAGGTATCAAACTCAAGCCCGAGCGGCCAGATCCGGCCCGCCAGGTCATTTTATGTGGCACGCGAAAGCAAATCACGTATGTCAACTTGCTAAAATCTGTACCAAAATATCAACTTGTCATGTATGATACATATCGTTGAGATTTTGCAATAATTTTGTGACCCTGTTGGTACTCACTTGAACAATAATTGAACACACTATTATAATTGACTTGACATATTTCAAAACTAGTAATCTATTAATTTGTTGTGTACGAGTGATAATTTTGTGGTTTCACTGTCATAACGGCCCTCCGGGGGAAGGTGTAACTCCAAATTGGTGACTAAAATGAGTTTGACACCCCTGATCTATAGAGTGAATTGTTCCATCCGCCCTAGCCCCAATCTGTATATGAGACAACTGCAGTATTTAACAGGTTTATCAGACCAGCAAGATTTGTACCAGAGTCCACAAATGACCAGAATTAACAGCGCTGGTTACGCTTGTGTTTCTTTCTATTAATTTTTCACACACTAGTACTGGTATGTAAATATCGAATTAATATGAAGATATGTCTGTAGTATGGGTGAATTTTCAAATTTACTGCCCCCCCCCCCACTCTCCAGCCGCCGATAATTGAGAACAATAAAGCACATAATTAACTTCTCAATTATATAGGGTTTATAGTCGCATTCTTGACAGAAAGGGAATGCTGTATTTACATTGTTGAAAATTATGTTTGATGACTTTAGAACTTTTCGTAGGAAAACATGAACTCAATTTGACGTTCCTTGTTTTTTTCAAAATGTTGAGGCGAACACACTGAACGCTGGCTTTCTAATACGCTTGTTTCGGGTTAGTTTGTTTACAATCACTTCATACTTCTATATTCCCCACAGGCATGAACTAAAACGAATTTCTCTTCACGAATAACTAAGTCACTTATATCACTATTTCTGTAGTTTTCAAACTATTTTCTTTAGACAGTGTTGAAACTATGCAAGTTGTCGAGTGGCGGCCGGGTTTTATTTACCGGTACAGCGTGCGTATGCGCTCTCGTGTGCGCGTGCACAAATCTGAAATCACCGCGCAGACCGGTGCGCGCGCTCGCAGGCCAAAAGTTCACCGGTGTGTGGCTTAACTCACACTGTTGCTTCGGTCAGCCTGACGCGGGCGAGGTTTTGTTGTGTAAACCGAGGAGGAGAGGATCTTGTCGTCGCTGTCTGCTCTGGAACTGCTGCTTCGCTCATGGATGTCAGCTCAATTGCTCTCAGACAGCCGTATAAAGTTTAGCGTTTGTATGAAGCTCGGAGATTTGAATGGATTTAAGGACTCGAGCGACAATGCCATCTTCACCAACGACTGGGAAGTAAGGAAACCATTTTATCTGGTACTCGCAAACCTCAATGTGGTTCGTGTTATGTTTAAAGTGACTGTGTTGAAGAACCTGCGTTTTTTGAAGTGGCCTCGCAGTGTCACTCTACATCTGGGGAGTGTTGCAAAGTGTGCGACAAGTCGCTGGTCTTTCATAAACGGCTTCATATTTTGAATGTTGGGTAGTGTACATACGTTGAGTAATAATTGTTTTCAAGAACTGACAACTCGCCAGAAATTATTCATAATTCTAAATATCATTTTTTATGTACTAAATGCTATTTTTACGCTTGGGATTCTAATGTACATTAGTAACCACGTTCATTCAAACAGTCATTAAAAACCATTTCGAAACATTCACAGGCTTGTTTTGCACATGATGGTGCCATCCGTTAAATACAGTACATTATTAGTGGAATTATAATACATATACATTAACTATTGCAGTTTAGTTTCTTAGCATCCGTTTTCTGAAGTAAGTGATTTGATGTCACCTCCTGCGTCGAATAACAAAACAGCTGACGTGTGGGTTTACCTGGCAACAGTACGTCCTGGTTTAAATGAACGAGATGGTCCACGATGAGCGGATGCAAGAGGTAGATGATTATGGTTGTAGACAAAAAGTATTTTTTTCTTTTATTTTTGTCAATTCTTTTAGGTGTTGGTGAGAGGGAGAAAACGAAGACATGATGGTCATTGGAGTTAATAGCTGACGTTGTGGAAGGAGAGATGATGGAGCAACTAGACAATCCTACCCCTGAGAGTAACAACCCAAATGGTTTTGTGAATCGAGTATTTAACGTTTCTCTGGATGTGGAAAATGAGACTGGCAGTGTTTATATTAAAGAGACTGGGTCAGGGTCTGAAGAGATGCAGGGTGAGGCCCAGGCCCCTGTCAAGGACAGACAGGAGGTCAACCGGCGACCCCGTGCCACTGGGGGCATTTGGAAGATCTTGAATCGGAAGAGAGGTGTCTCAGAGCTGGAGCGAAGACCCCACTCTATGATCCTCCTTGGGGAATCTTCTATCCCTAAACTCTCATTTGCTGATAAAGTTCGCTCCTTCAAGAAACTAAAATCCCCTTCTGTTTTCCGGGGGAAGTCTGGGAAATTGTCTAGTGCCAAGCTTAGCAGCTCATTGGTGGATGAGGACTCTTTCTGCAAAGACATTGGCACTCCGCAGCAATCCAGCAGGGGCACCCTGAGGCACCGCGGAAAGAGGCATTCGTATGCTGGCTACACAGCAGAATTTGACTGCTCTTTTGAAGACATTGACCTCCCAGCTCCGATCGATGACCATCAGCCCACTACGGTGCCAGAAACAACAGTTCAGAACGGTTGTAAACCATCGGAACGAGTTTCCTACTCTAAAAGAAATCACACCAATTCAACTAACTGTAACAAAGCTACATGCTGTGAGGATGAGCTAGCAAAAGCTAGCAAAAGTACTACGCAAGGTGCAGGGAGGCGACACAAAGATGTGTGGAGTTACCTGAGGAGGATCTCTCTTTTGGGAAAGACAAATCCAGTCTATTCAGAGAGGAGCTTTGATTCTGAGCTTCACTCTCTCGACAAGACTATTGACTCTGACTATGGTTCTGTTGACCTTGAGAATGCCAAAGACTTCCAAGCATTGCCTCCAAAAAATCCAGATGTGAAAGGACACTTTGGTGGACTGTTTAAATTTTTCAATAATGTAGCAGAAACAGCCAGAAAATGGCGGACAACGTCCCGCTCCTTCTCCCCTCCTGAGGAAGAGAAGACCCCAATCCGCTTGCCTCATGCTCCTCGGTGCACAAAAGACAAAGTTCATGGTGTGCCCCATAAACTCCGCGGTGAAGGACTTCTGCAGTGTCAGAATTCCCAATCCTCACCATTGACCACTAAATCCTCAAAATCCAGTAGCCTTACCTGTGAGGTCCCAGCACCTGTGACAGGTGAGGGATCTCCTAATGTTGTTTTCAAAGCTTTTCGGCCATCAGTGTCTGGAAGTGTGAATGGCCTTCAAAGCTCGAAGAGTACAGACAATAATACAGACATGGCAACAAACCACAGGTCCACCATTGTAGAGAATCATATTCCTCACTCAGTTACAAACACTGAGACTCTTGCTGAGCATGAAATGAATCCATTAAACTGTCTGCACCTAGGAGAAACGGTAAAGGAAGACACAGGAAATGATGAGGATTCCAAGGATGCTCCACCTGACTCACAACAGATACAGGAATTGAATATTCCATTACAGATATGTGCTAAAGAGAGCACGACCAATAGCATACCCTCATCTGATTCCACAGAGGAGATATTTAAGGTAATGTACGTTATTTATTTAAATGCAGCTGTCGTATAAATAGTCGTACAGCATTGGAGTAGACTATGTTTTCACTGAAGTCAGTATTATTGTGTTTAACAGTGATGCCATAACCACATTCCAACGCAGACTTTTCCTAATCATTAACATTGCCGGAGGCATGCAATTACTGTCCATGTTCAAAATGTGGTTCATGTAACAATTTTAACCAGATACATTCATTTTCCTGTCATAGCAAGAGAGTTGGGAAAAAAACTTTGCCATTGCCCCATGATTTCAGTCCTCCGATGTGTGGTACAAATATCGGGCAGAATAAAAGCTTTCCATTCAACACCCTGGAGCTGACATAAATATGGCTCCTATTGTAGTGTTATCATGTAGCACCATCTGTTGGCAAAAGGCGGTAGTAATTGTGATGTCTTTTGCCGTTCGAACCAGTGGTGTTTGCTCTTCCTGGCCCTGTCCGCCTCTTGTGGCATTTTTCCCCAAGACGCTTGCTGTGAAACTCCCCTAGAGCGCGGTTATGTCTATGCTTCATGATGGCAATCCTTCATTTTGATGTCCTCTCGTGAAGGTATTCGTCATGTCTCTGCCAGTTACACTGAGTCAGGACATGCTAGCCCGAATCCAGTGAGAAATGTCATCACAATACTCAGCACAAAATCTTAAAGGTTTGTTTCACAAGAGCACATGCTGCGAATTTTGTTGTTCTTGTCCCGCCAAAATAGTCACGTTGCTATCTTGTCAAATCTGCGCATGTGTTTTCGCTTGTCTGATTTGTTTTAAGGGCCATTTCAAAAATTGTGTTCGCTATTCTCCATTCTTTGGTAAAACTGGAGCTTGTGCAAAATATAAACATTTTAATTTATTGGGAATTTTCCCACATCCTCAAAAGGTAACACAGAATTGTCCATTCATCAGTCACAACATGAGGTACAGCTGTGATTCTTTTCAAAATAAAATAAAGATAAATCACTTTTATCGCAATCAATGTTTTCCAACCTTTTACACCAAATATCACCTAAAATACATTTAGTTCTTCAATTACCACCAAGATGACCTAAAATACAGTACCGTAGTATATTTAATATTATAAGCCTCTCCAACATTAGGCACAGTTTGACAACACATTAACACTATGAGAGAAAAAAAGACTACTCAAATAACAGTTAAAACATATTGCACATTGCACATTAAGTATCATTAAAATGATATACCGGAATAAAATTTAAAACCAGACTGTTATTAAAGATTAAATGCAAATATGTTGTGGGGAAGAATTAAATGTAACTGAACTGTGATAGTGAGTTCTTTGGCATCTCACTGAAAGGTGCGCTCGTTGAGTGATTAGTACAACCCTTTGGGAATCACAGATCAAGATCAGCACCAGAATTTAATCAGTTCTTTGTTGGTCCAAGCACCACCCATCCTCAGAGTTTCGTTGAATACTTTTTGCGTAATCCTGAAACTTCAATTAGTGCTATTTACTCTGACTATTGTTCTGTATTAAGTTAGTTGTGGTCTACTCTGCGAAGGATAAATAATGAGGCTATTGATCATAGCACAGTTTTGATTGCCATGCATTCAAGGGCCATCCATTTTCGAGCGCCTCGCCGGTTTAATGTTGCAGATGAGCCTGAGTCTATCCCAGCTGCGTGTGAGCATTCGACAAACCCCCTGAATCGTTGCCCGTTGAAGGCACACGGGGAAAGAGAACAACATATACTCAAATTTATACCTCTAGTCACCTAGTGGGAATCAATCCCACGCTGACTGCACAAAAGTCACTCGTGTGTGCCTCTACGCCGCCAGTGCAGTCACCAGAAATAAATAGATCTATATTTGGTAAAACACACTTTCCGCAGTGGTTTCTGGCATTAATATACATATGACAGCTGCTAAGGTGCAGACCCTCAAAACATGATTCAAATCAAAGGTGTCTGACTTTCAATCAAAGGGGCTCGTTTGATTTCAGCGGTACACCCAATGTCGTGTCCTGTAAGCGTTTATTGTTGCACCTTGTGTCTGGGCCAATCCTCTGAGAATCTTTGCCAATCCCAGCTGTGTGAGCAGATTGCAAGCCAGACAGGCTGCAGTGTAAGACTGCCAGTCCCAGCCTTGTGCCACTCTAACACAGAGAAGACCTCTGTACCTCAGAAGCCGCTGCGCCCTCGTCCTCGCCCGGCATCAGCTGTATTGGATCTGTGGAGGCCTAACCCAGACCGAGATCTCTACAACAATGATAGTGAGTTTGGCTCACTATGCCGACGGAGGCACAGATCTAATCCCAACATGCAACACTCACTGGGGCTTAGATGGATGGCTGCTCGTCCCAGGCCCTGCTCTGTCATTGACGCCAGTGTTACTAGCACGATGCAGTCCACGGAGTTGCACGACAGAGTAAGATATTAAATTACCACACAGGCATTTGTGCACCTTTTAACTAAATGTGGCAACAATATGCAAAAGTATTATAGATGATTCTCCCCTAAGCACAGCATAAATGAAATGCATCCCCCTTCCTTTAGTTTGAAAAGATGCAAAAAGAGGTCTGAGTCCTACTTATTGTCTCTCCCACCTCCCTGATAAATAGAGCACAAGGCCATAATGAATGAACACACGACAGATGCAGAAGGTCAGCCTGTTCCTAACCCAGTATTTACAGTATACACTCCTTCCTCACTTTTAGCTGCAACATGCAAGCATGGTCTGTCCCATTTATAAAGGAAAGCCTTTATTTCTGGATGCTGCTTTTCCACCAGCTCACATGCCACTCTCACTCTTCTGTCTTCCCCTTTGTTGCCTCTCTCATTTTTCCTCTACGTCCAATTTTCTGCCTCATTGCTCCCATAAGTTCTCCTTCTCGTTAACCTAACTCAAAGTCCGTTCGTTTGAACCTTACAGGCTCCCTGGCTTGATGGACTGTGTAGTCTGACAGTTTGCAGCCAGCACCACTAACACACATGGCATGCTGGATGTGAAATACTTTGAATTCACTGAACACAAGCAGAGAGGCAGGATTTTTGGGAGCGATGTTGAGTATGTTCAGCTTGAGTATATATCAAAGCACACCTGCGGGGAATATAGGAATTGTCCTAACTCCTGAGTACCCTTTAGGCCTTGTCTCGCCCTCCTGGGGTGTCTCCATTAGAACCGCCCCTGAAGGCTTCTCTGCAGCGCTGCCGCTCCCTACCTCTGCCCCCCGGTACTTTAACGACCTTGGCGCTTCTCCTGCCTCATTCAGGTACTGCACTACGCCTTGATTTGCTTTTCCATATACGAAGATGTTTGTTTCATGAAATGGGATCTTCTTTTGCCCAAGTTTCACTTCTCACTTATGTCTGTCCAACAGATGTGGGTCAGTCATCAGCATCATCATCAGTACGTCTTCGGTCTGAAGGCAATAGCTGCAGGAGGAAGAGGCTGCTCCGACCTGGGTCTGAACCACTGCAAGTCAACGTAGTAAGTCGAGCACAACCAGCAATAACACTGAGGATTTGAAGCGCAGTCGATAGATGCAACAGTCTACAATGAAACCCCAAAAGCATAGACACCTTCCAGTTTGTTTCAAATTGTGCACATTTCTTTCCATAAAATATTTGAAATGAATTGAAAACTGATAGTTTTGCTGTTCCATCCCCGTGGTTACCTGTGGCTTACTGCTGGATCAACAACACATAATCTCCAATTCACACTCCATTAGGACACGCTTCTAATGTGCATCGTGTAGATTCCGTTGTATAGCCTGGTCCATATTTTGGATTAATTAGCAAAATAATAATTATGATTTATACAAAACTGTTATTATTATTAATAAAGAAAAAGATACGCACACTCCTATGATGCTGGTTGACTGACCTCGAGCTTTCACGGGTGATACGTTCCAAACAGTCCCGCCACCCCACCCACAATAGGTGAATTTCTGAAAAGTAAGAGTTTGACTTCTTTATAGCGCAGGGAGTAACACCTCTATTAAGCCATTCCGAAGGCACTCACGATGAGAGGAATGGAATGTTGGGGGTGACGGGATTTAGGGAGCATTCGAAAATACGCTTTGAGTAGGCACTGCTTCACTTCAACCGTTCGGAAACCGTTCGGAAACATTTGAACGTTCGAACGGAAACGTTCAAATGTGCCATTCAGTTATCCATAGAGCACCAGAAACGGAGTGCCGGTACCGGCGTGTTCTAGGCACTCCAATAAGAAACATGGTGCGCTTGTGCGGCAGGCAGTACAGATGGGAAACAGTTCAAGCACCAGATGCTGATTGGATTAGAATGTAGGCTGCGTTCAAAAAAGAATGAGAAGGAAGCGCGCTCTGCCGCTCCGAACACGTGCAGTCTCAGAGCAGTACATAGGCATCAGAGTGAATTTCCGAATGTGTCCCTAATTTCATGGTCTCTGTTTTTGTGAAACAAAAACATTCACATTTCTTGACTGGTCTGACTGAGAAGGAAGAAACACAGTCATCAACCCACAAAAATAGTGAAGTAAAACTACAATAGATGAAGTCAGCGTCATAGAATGAAGCCCCAATAATTGAATTGCAAAGTTGCGAGGGAACAATGTTGCGTATACTGAGAGGAGAGATCTTGTGTAATGTAGTGACATGCCACATGACATCATGCATAATGACTGTGCGTGGCTTTGATGCATATTGTTTTCCCTCTAATTCTTTGTTTTAAGTAGAAACATGATCACTTTTGGAGCATTTTGACTGACCACCGTACTGTACATCTCCAGGAGATATAGGAACCAACTGTGAGTGTGCATTGCAGTCATTTTGATAAATGATCCCTTCTCTACATGTTGTAATATGGGCATCACACAGGTCAAGCCACTTGCTTCATCAACAATGTGGGAAATGATGCATGAATGTGATGAGCGTGCAAATTGATTTTATCCAATCTTCTCAAGCCATTACGCATCTTAAACTAGGCAAGTCGGGTGAAAGCACGGCCTAACACAAATGCACAGGCACAGGTTATTCTCATCATAATCTTTTCTTTTTTCTTTCAATAATCTGATTAAGATATCCTTTATTTGTCCCACACTGGGGAAATTTACAGTCTACAGCAGCAAGATTGTGGGTAGAAAGAAGAAAGAAGGGGAAAAAAAACAACATTCAATTAAGTGCAATATGAATACAAATATGGATAAGATCGCAGTGCTATTTACAATTGTTTTTCACATCATTCATTCATTCATTCATTCATTTATTTATTTATTTATTTATTTATTTATTTATTTATTTATTTATTTATTTTTCCCAGCAGTCTGACAGCAGTCGGTAGGAACGAGCGTCGGTAGCTCTCCTTCTTGCAGCGGGGGTGGAACAGTCTTTTTATATACAATACTATACAATACTACACATTACATTTATTTATTTATTTTCTTATTTTAGATACTTGATTGATCCTGAAGGAAATTCACGAACAATGGTAACTTTACTTATTACTGACATGAAGTGTGTAAGACTTAATATCGGTTTTATTATTGACTTGAAATGAACGTCATCTCATGTTGAAGATAGTTTCCATCTTTCTGTTACTCTGCTCAAGTCTTTGATATTTAAATAGAATTCGCTTCTGGGAAATTAAAAAAATATTTAAAAAAAATATCAGGCAGCAGAATAGGTGCTTTGATGTCTGAGTGGCCCTGGGGGAATTCTTGGTTAGTGGATACAAAGTGGGTATACAAGTAGGTGTGTGGCTGTATGGTGGTGGATGAAGGTGATGGGTGCGAAGAGGCAAGCACAATGTGATCGAAAAAAAAATTGGATTTAAATTGGAAAGAAGTGCAATGTAATCTAAATTATCCCCATCCTAAAATGGGTAATGAATATTTATTTGTTAATTACCATTGATATTGCTATTTCGTGACCTCAATCTAGAATTGGATTTCTCAAATCTCAAAAACGAATTAAGGATTAGGAGGACTTGATGTGAAATGGTGTTTGCAAACCTCTGCACAACGTTGCCATGACACTAGCTGTCTCGAGCTCATCTACTTGCTTCTATCTTTAGGGAGCCTTTTTCAGAAAGGCCTAAAAGAGGACCGTGTGTGGGTGAGAGAGAGAGAGAGAGAGAGAGAAATGGGGACGGGAGAGAAAAAGAGAGGGAGAGGGAATGAGAGATAGTTCCTTTATTGTGTGTATGTTTGTGTCGTAGCATGCCCGAGGGTAGGGGCATGCACCACTGGAAAGGTCGTTGAATGGTGAGAGACATTAACGTGAAGCATCCGCATATGTTACATGTTTTCCAAGTCTTCTATCAGCATACATGGATTTAGGCTTTGGTGAAAATCTTTTAGGTACAAGACGGTGTGTCTTACTGTTCCTGTAAGGATGGCTACTTGCGCCTGGAGGCCGCAGGCAGAAGGAACGCATTATCACTGCAGTGGATTAACTGCTAATGCTGACGCCTCTCTTCTTCATTTCATTTAAATGGATTTCTCCCCACTGCCCCCTGTCCTTCTTCTTCTTTCTCCTGTCCTCGCCTGCTCTAATTCAGATTGAGGGGAGGTTTGCTGTGGTTTGGTACTGACGCTGTGATAGCATCCATACTGACGAGTTGTGAGAGAGGCAAATTTATTAAAGGCTTCACGCTGATTAAAACTTAAAGCCAAAATTTTACATGATTAAGTGTAAGACCAAGTCGGGTATGTTGGGTCATAATCATATTATGCAACGCTGTCTATTAATTATGAACGCATGAGTCAGCAGGCAGTGGTGAGTTGGGCAAAGAGGAGGCCAGTGATGGAAGGCGCTACTTGCGCACGCAACGGTAGGCACATGCTGGGTAACCAGTTCTCATTTATTGACTTTGCTCTTTCAGTATACAATATTTTAATTGCTGTGGGTACAAGAAACAATGACATCCTTAGCACAACACCCTCCGATTTTTTTATCCTGATGTACCATATTCCAAATGCATTCTTTAGGATGGATAATGCATGACACCATCAATGTTTTAAGAAGAATACATAGCACCAGGTTATGATGTCTTTGTCAAAACACGGTGGTTCTTAACCTTCTTAGAGGTACCGAACCCAGCCAGTTTTTATATATATATATATATATATATATATATATATGCGAATGGTTGTTCGTCTCTGTGTGCCCTGCGATTGGCTGGCAACCGATTCAGGGTGTCCCCCGCCTACTGCCCGGAGACAGCTGGATAGGCTCCAGCACCCGCCACGACCCTAGTGAGGATCAAGCGGTTAGGAAGATGAATGAATGAATGAATGAATATATATATATATATATATATATATATATATATATATATACACACAGTACATGTATACAAATTCAAGATATTTTTAAAAATACATTTATTAAAAATGAAATAGAATTTCAAGAGATAATTATACTTTTTTAAAAATTGCATGACGTACTATCACGACAGTCACACGTTGACTACTAAGCGAACTAAATTTCCCACAGCACTGATTGGTCAAGAAATGTTATGTGATCATCTGCAGCCAGCTATGACCAAGCATAACTAATTGACATGTTGAGTCGCGTGTGTCTCACCCTCCGTAGCAGAGGTTCCGTCAAACCCCTGAGACCGATTCACCGAATCCCAGGGGTTCGATCGAACCCAGGTTAAGAACCACTGGTCTAACACTATGAAAGTATATCGATGGAGAACTGCAAACATCTGCACCCCAAGCCACATGCGCTCTCGAACCTGTCACTGGTGTTTATTCAGCACCACTGCTCTACCAAGGTGCAAACCCATATGCACTGTGACTTCCTGCAGCCACCAGCTGTAACACTTCTGATAACGTGCTACTGATAGAATCTAACCAGGTAGTTGTGTCACTGCCTCCCGAGGTTGTTTCTCCTTCTGACTGGGTTCATGCCTGTCAGGGGTGTTCATGTGTGTTACTGTTGGTGCATGCACAAAATGTGTTTATGTTGTATATTCATGGGTGCGTGTCTGTGTGTTTGGCAGACGCAGAAGCTCAGGGCCTTATTCTTATATAATTAATAAAAGCCATTCCCACATTTATTTAATACAGCTGCATGTTCCCAGAGACTATGTGGTAACTCTTTGATCTGACTCACGGGAGTAGACTGCTTAACTGTAACTGTATTTTAATAATTCTCAATTTTTTTCCACATCTTTTCCTTGTAGCGCAAATTAGTCTTTGTGCTTTGTTGTTGCACATCGTATCATATACTTCCAGAGGGCTATTTGTTTGGTTTTATTCAGCATCATCTCTGAAGCGATCATATGTTGATGTCATATTAGGACAGTGAGGACATTCGGTTGATGGTGTGACAAATGTGTTATGTAATCTTTCTTTTGGGACAGCTTTAGACCATGCAGTACTTCTTATCCAACATCAACTGCATCTCCGTCCTCATTTTTCCCGTTTGATTAGGTAACCCTGATCAAAATTGACGCTGATAAGCTACGTAATGACTGACTTATTTGCTATTGTGCTCCCCCCGTACTCCTTCATCTGATTCAGACTGTGTGAGAACAGATTTAAGAGGACCCTTTTCTGGAGCAGCATGATTATGCCTCGGAGCACAAGGCAACATTCATAAAGCCATGGAGGGATGTATTTCATGTGAAATTGTGGGATTAGATGACAGAGTCTTGACCTTCACCTCATCCATCCTTTAGGAGGGAGCGCAAAATCGATTGCGTGAAATGGAGATTCATATTGACCCATTCCAAAATATTATACAATACAATACAATACATGCTGATTTATATAGCGCTTTCACAACAGCGGCAGCTGTAACAAAGCGCTTTACAAAACAGTTAACATAAGGTAAAATAATAAACACAACACATAACATAAAACACAGACAGTCGTGCAGTCCTAACCACTTTTCCGTCACACGCTTTGTTGTTTGAAGCGGTTTGAGATGAAAGAGGAGAGAATCAAAGTGTCCTTTAACCAGTGGATCAGAGACGTCATGCTCAAAATGTGCACACGTCGGCTACAAGCTAAGTTTCAAGGTCAACAAGAAGCTGTAGCATCCATTGACGAAAAAAGAGATTGGTTCACTTCTCCTGTCCCATGGAAATCCATTTCAATTCCAAGCGGCAACTCACGGTTCCAAATACGCATCGGCGCTCTTCGCCAACGCTCCTCGCTCCTCATCCTCAACTTCAGCGGCCATCCATCCAGCCGCACCAACGCCAACTGTCCAACAGCGCTGACATAGCCACTGAACAAATCGGGGTTGTGAAAAATGCTGCCCATTACTGGCGCAAAAAACACAAGCGCCCCAGGTCTGTCCAGCACCGACAGTCAATGGCGACGACATTCCTCCCAATCAAAATCTGTGCTGGTACAGGCGTGCTGCCGAGAAGGCGCAACCACCAAGCACAGATACTTCTCCTTTGACGAATGTCGTGGCCAAAAAGCGCTGAAAACAGTCCATATCAGGTCCACACAATGAAACAACAAACAACATGTGACAAAACAAAAGACAAAAACAGCAAAAAAGAACAAAAAAGCAAGGCTCTTGAAGAGCACTTGCCGAAGGCTGCCTACTCGGGCGCCATCTTGGAAAAAAAAAAAATATATATTGTTGCAAACCTTCTCAGAAGACTGAGATAATAGTTCCTGAGTACCCATATTTTTTTCCGTGTACAGGTAGTACATTTTCCAAGGTAATTAAAGAGTAATTGTTGAGGGGGTATTGTAGCACAGGGGTTGCCAATGATAGATACGCAAACGGCATCAATAATGTTGTCTTCAGCTGAAAAGTTGTCATTTTATTGACGGTGCACAAAGTACTTGGTACTTGACATTTAGCATGCTCCCTCAGCTTTCTCTCTGGTCACCCTTAGGCCAAAATCCTCCACACTGGAATTTTATGTTATTGGCAGAATGCCATGTGAGCTTAAAATGTGCAGTAAGCTAATTGCGGGACATAATTAGCAATTAATAAAATGTACAAGTGGCTGATTTTTAAAAAAATATTCTAGGAACTAAGACTGGAAGCATATTTAGTCTTTGTTTTGCGCGTCATTTACAATTAGTTGAAATGATCAGCAAACGACAGTGACCCAGCTTTTTAGATTAGATTAGTTTTAATCACTTCTAGGACCCCCGTTGTTTCCAGATATGTTCATCTGCTTGATTATGGTATACACAAATATACACTGCAAGTGCATTTCATTCTTGCAGTGATCTCATTAAGGCATGGCAGTTTATGCTTATTTATTTTTTCAACCACCCACACTCAAGATTGCTTAAGTAGGGTAGATAAATATGACAAACTCTTGTGTAACAGACAAGGTGCTTGGACCTATCAGAAGCAGTTGGTTCACCTTGTCACTGATCAGCTGCTCCAGTGATGTTTGTTCTGAGGGGTCTGTGCTCTAGGTTTCTGAAAATGGCTTAAATTTACTTATGCAGATCGTGTTCGACAAACATACATGGAAAAAAATCTTTACAGAGTAGAAGCTCACATGGTTGGAAGTTTGGCACTGACCCTTCAATGGATTGGTGCACATGCGATAGTGGCGACCCTCTTCTAAAAGAATAAAACAAATATAGTTGGCGGTAAGGTGTTCTAGTTGTAGTTGTGTCCGGTAGGCCCGTGTGAAAAGTGTGATGGATTTTCCTGGCAGCTGACACTTCCTGTGTATATTATTTTGATGTCCTTTCTGCCTCTGACCTCTCAGGCTGCCTGCTACACCAGTGGGGCATCAAAGAAAGTGCTCCATCACACACACGTACCGTATTATGCAACCACTTCAGTCCTAGTATTTCTTCTTCACCCTGCCACCCCCTTTAAGTTCTGAGTTGAGAGCTAGAGCTCACCACAGGCATCTCTTCTTTCTCCCCCTCCTCACATGAATTTGTTTTTAACTTCCCAAAGTTTATTTTTCACCAGCTCACCTCACTTGCATTCTCCACAAGTGGTCATAATTTACTTTGCTTTTTATGATTTTGGAACCTCAAGTTATGAACGTCCCTTTTTAACAAACAATTTGGGTTATGCACTTTATTTTCATTTTTTAAAATCCTCTATTTACCTACTAATTCTGGTCAGCGAACAGTCTTGTAATGGACAGTTTCTTTTCGCTCTGCGTAACTAACCATCATCGGCAACGTGCACAACACACCGCTGACTGTTTGGGTCAAGTGTGTAAGAAGACTGTTTATTATTGACTGTAACAAACAAATAACTTCAAATGGAATAAACATGGGGGATGTAACTATACTGCTATGAAGAAGACATTTTTCAAAATTCTAACAGACGTTGCATGCAAAAAGGAAACCAGAAAACACAGCCAGGATTCCAACGTTTAAGGCCTCAGGTGGCTGCCAGTGCTCTGATGAGTTGTGACACTAGTAAACACACTCATAACTGGCACAATGTAAGTGCAGTAGTGCAGCGCTCGCCCGCCACAAATCAACGCTGAAACAGGTCATGTCATTTTCCTCCTTTTCCCTCATAAATGTCTATTTTTGCAGTTATTGTACAACCAAACAAATACACACGCTAACCAGTCGACTACTGTACTGCACTAATGGAAACATAACATACTCTATTTGGACGTTTGTCCAAAAAGTTAACTTTGTGAAATTGTTGAGAGGGTCTAAATTGGAATGCTGATTAGATTAAACATAGGATTTGGCAGTCCAAAGGGAGGTAAAGTCCCCATTGGAGAAAAAACAAAAAAACTAAATACATCTTGATTAACAACTGAACGTTTTTCAACCTTGTTGCAAGCAAAATATGGAACAAAAAAAAAAAAAGAATCCCACACAGATGCATACTTTCATACCTTTAGTTTAATGTGTGGACAATAATGAAAGAGGTGCATATTTGAGGCATTCTGGGGCACAGAGGCCCTGGGAGAAAGCAGGAAATCAGTGTGGTTGCCAGGGGCATAGGAGAGGAACAAAAGAACAGGATCAGACTGGAGTGGAAATGGGTGTGGTGGCCATTGCCTCAATAAACCAAATGCCCTGCGGCCACAAACAAATTTGATCACACAGAAATCCTTATTCAGGGAGGAACTTTCTAAAAGTGTTTGTGGTCTCACACAGACTGACTTCAGAACAAAACTCTCGGGTTACAAATATGCATTAACTCTTAATCCATTCTGGGCCACCTCTTGAAGTACTACAAAAGGCACCCCAAGATAAAGTCTTTTTTCCTTTTTTTTCTTCTTTTTGGCTTCTTAATTTTATTGAGTCCGGTCTGAACCAAAGTATAAGTTGTAATGCTATCCACATATTAGGTACTGCGGTGTCGGACTGTTCAAATAAATAACAGAGCAATGAATATATAATGACCTGACATGGCTGTCTGCCTTAACAAAGGTCTGCGCTTTATGGATGCGGTTGTTGAAATGAAATGCCTCTTCGTGAGGCGTGTGGCATCATTTTGGCCATCCACTTTAGCCTCCAAGTATGGTTTGATTCCTAATAGAGGGCTTCAGACCTCACTCCACAAGATGAACGATATATACGTGCATCTGTCCTTGTATTGCTCCCAGAGTAGGTCATGGAGGTGGTGATGGGTAATATCAATATCATTTATGAATATGCAGAATATTTATCTATGTTTCTCTGAGAAATATAGTGTGAGCTGGTGCTTGTCAGCACTCAGCAGCAATATAATTAAACGAGTGAATCTGCATCATAGTGACAGTCCGTGTAAAGATGTTGAGTCTAATTTGATGTCAACTCGTTAGCTTCTTTTTTCTTCTTTTCTTTTTTATTCCCGTTCCAAAATCACGTTGACACTGTTTTTGAACAGTGCCGACCTTTGTGCCCTGAAGATAAGCCATAATGAATGAATTTGGTCAATTCCAGTGTTGTCTGATCAGATACGTAGTACTTGGAAAAAGGGTTCAGGGTAATTTTAACAAAAGTAGACAGTAAAGAGGATCAGCTTACCAAACAGAAGTCAACATATTTGGTATAATTCTTTTGGTTCCTGGTTACAAACTCATTGATTGCATATGCTTTTTAAATGCAATGTAATGTTGATGGACCTCACAGTTTCCATTGATTGCTGCTTAAAAAGGTGAGAACAATGAATGCACCATGCTAGACACATCATGTACAAACAAATCGTGTTTGCTGCAAGGGCCCTTTTCATGAAGCTATTCATTTTCACAACAAATTTGTGGATATAAAGTACCATACTGATGGCGATTCAATTTAGTTTACAGCCCAGCACCAGCACCCACAGCTTGGAAAATAGCTAAGCAATAAATACTCTTTTGCAAGTTTTCCGATCAACTAAAGTATATTAAATAAATGATAAACCGGTCTATCCAGTTTTATGTGGGATGAAAATGTGTCTAAACAAGATGAGGGCTCGGTCAGTCAACGAGAAGAACATGTAGGGTCAGGTTTCAATGCTTGTTGTTTACGTAAAATAAGTTAAAGCATTTTATCGGATCTAATACCGTGGGTAATTATATTGTTTTAACAAATGAACGCTTCTGTATATGCATGAGTACATTAGCATTGGTGTCTGTGCAGATTTAGACTTTTAGATGTGACCTTTGTTGTCTAAATGTCAGAGAGATTGGAGAGTGAGCCCACAGTGGAAAGGCAGGCTTATGTAATATGCTCCCTCTGCCTTTCACACACATGCACACACATACATATGCAAGCACAGAGCAGGATCTTGTTTGAGAAGGGTTGTCATATCTTAGCTGTGATGCTCCGGACAGCCCTGTACAATTCGCTGAAAGCCTCACTTTCACGAGCCTTTGCTTTTATCTGAATGTATGTGCAGAAAGTGCCCTGGAAATTATTTATGGCTTTAAAAATATTGATGCACTCCTTCTGGTGTTATTTTTTTTCAAAACATATTCTGAGGTATTTGATCCAAATCTGAAGTACTTTGTGAAGATCTGTTGAGTGGTTGACTTGATAACTGGTTTGGGAATGAAAGCCTATGAAATTATTTATCACAGGCTGCACACGTCGTAATCTTCGCAACAATGAGGGCACAAATATTCAGACAATACCTACTCTCGCTATTGAGTATCGTAAGTTACAGTAGATTCTAAACTTCTGTTATGTCTCTGTATAACTATGTACGTGTTCTGTTACTCAATTGCCCATGGCTTCAGTTTTTGTTTGTGGTTTATGAATGCTATGTGGGACTATTTGGAACACCTGTGTAACTTATGTAATGGAAGGTAATGTGTGACTTCAACTGTCAAATGGAAAAAAAAACCACTCGCCAATTTTTTTGTTAATTTATCTTTTTCTGACCAATGTGTTTAATGTTGTGTCGCCCGTGGAGATTTTCCTTCAAATGTTATTTATAGAGGTGAGTATAGTTGTCAAAACTGTACTCACGTAACAGTACTACTTTCGCAGAACATTACTCACTCAATTTTTTAAAATTGAAATACAATTTAATTTGGTAGGTTCGTTTATCGCGGATTCGGTGCATCGCAGATTTTTTCAAACATATTCATAAAAAATATATAAAAAATTAATCGTATACATGGGGTACAGTACTGTATATGTTGCTCTATGTGACTCGTTGTTGTTTTGCAGCTTCTCGCGGACTGTTTGCGGACTTAATTTTATTTTTTTAATCTGTATATGTTAATTGGTCGCTACTTGGCGAATTTTCGTTTATCGCGGGTGGTTTTGGTCCCCATTAACCGCGATAAACGAGGGATTACTGTAGGTCCAAAGTATTTAGTCATATCTATTGAAACGAAATAAGTATGTCCGCGAGTGTGAGGATTTGATTGCTGTACAAAAACGATTTCACATCGAAATACGGCTTTGAATTATTGTTGTTGTCTCCCCTATATGGGATCGATTAGCCAGACTAGCTTCAGACGGAAGGGTAGAAAATGCTGACATCATGTCAAATTAGAAAGTGTTCAACGCTTTAAAGAAAATGCCTCGGTTGTCATGAACCCCCCTCCCCCCCGACCCCCCTTATGGTGTGACTGATAAATGTTACAATCGCTTTGCATAGCACGTACGGTGGTATTGTTCGAAGGGGTGACGGTTGTGAATTTAGCTTTGGTGGTCAATGAAATCAGCGAGGGGGCTGGCCGTGCCCCTCCCCGCCTGGTGTGATGTCTGATGCCGGTAGTCTCGCAGTGGAGGCTGATGAGTATTAATTCAAGACCGCCTCTCCAACGCTGAGCCCTTCTCTCCCTGGTCCCCGCTCACCGGAAGGCAGCCCCGCAGCTGCGAACAGCCTGCACACCGTCTCTCCTCCCGCCTGCTTTTAATCTGCAGCCCGGAGAGTCGCTCGTTTGTCGGCAAGAGCAAAACACCGTCAAGGTGTTGACCAGCAGCGAGAAATCGCGGTGCAGACTGATGACGATGATGATGGTGAGGATGATGCATCCCTTCCTCTGCCACTATGAAATACAAGACGCAGTGTGAGGAGGCGTATCGGCATTTTTTCGTCACGTTTTGCCCAACCGTAAAGGTGGATTACAGGCTTGCCTTGGGTCTTCACAGCTGAATACCGCCGAACTGAGAACGCCTCTCACGGCCCGCATTGCTGCGCCATGGCCTTGGATGTCCAGACTTGCGTGGTGTTTACGGTGATCGCGTTGCTGGTGCTTGTGAACGTGCTGTTGATGTTCATCCTCGGTACTCGTTAATGGATCTGCGGTCGGGGCCCGGTTTGCAGCGCACTTCACTGTCACGCAGGAGAGGAGAGACAGGCGGTGCGCGGTGGTTGAGAGTGGGGACACCCGGCGCTCCATCACGGCTACGCGTTGAAATGAATGACGTTGGTACAACATAATGTATTTGTGTTATCCACCCTCCCCGCGATCCTTCGTTGTGTAGTGTGTCCTCTCACCGTTCGTTTGTGATAGATTGTTTGGTGGTGGTGCGGACACACGAGACCTGTGATGCTGTAACCTCTTTCTGTGGTCACTCGAGTTCCTCCCGCATATAAACACGTCCCTTTCGCCGACATCCTCTCTTTTTCTTTCCTCCATGTTGTATTCCATGGCTTATGAGTATCAGAGTAATTGGATTCTCTTGGTATGTTAGGAGGCTGGGTGATAGATATTCTTTCATGCTTCTGTATGATTTTTATTGTTTATTATTGACAACATGGCAGCAAATATGTGATCTCCTTACTGAAGGCAACGTGTTATTCTGAGCAAAGATGCCTGCAAGTGAGATGTGTGCTGCAGATGCTGCAGGATCGTGGTACTTGAACAGTAATCGGTTGTGTGGACAAGGCTAGGCCTAATAAAGGAGGGCCTCCACATTAGGTTTTCCCCATCTTAGATGCAGTTAAACTCTGCTCCCATTTCCAGTCCTGGAATATTCACACTTCAACGATGCACTGGTTTCTGAGGCTCACGGCCCTTTTTTTATATTTTTATTTTTTATTTTTATCCGCCAAGTGAAAAGGCATGTTGGAGGGAAAATGCTTGTTTCATTTCTTCCGCATGCAGTAGCATGAGCAAATAAAGGATGGGAGGCAGGTGTCATAAATGTTTCATGAATTTTATAAATAGATATGCTAAAAGCCCATCTCAGAATTGTTCATGACATTCCTATTATTAGTGATGGCGGGTAGGCAAGTTTGCTTTCAGTTTTTTGTTTTTGTTTTTTATAATAGATATAAGTGCCCCCTCACCTTGTAGCCTCAGTCATATGTGTTTGTTCAGTGAAGCTGGAAAGGTTTCACTGCATGTGTAGACAAATTCTTGGCAGCCATTTGTAATACAAGGGAAGGGAGCTCTTTCACTTGTCATGGCATGTGGGCTGATGTTCTTTTCACTGTAGAACAAAGCTTGAGTTTCCTTCCATGTATGGGCCCACACAGGACTGTAAGCAGAGCAAGCATGATGTCGTGTACTCCTGCTTCATGACACCATTTTAAACTAAGTGGCACATTAGCAAGTCCGTGTCTGCGGTGGTTTATTTTTGTGCAACTTATATGTATCGACGCTGTCGTGTTTTATTCAATCGGAAGGCATTCATATATTTCCAGTCCCTCCCGTTCAGGTGCCTTCTTAGAGAGTTCTCTAAAGGAGGTATAAATGTGTGTATAGTGTGCGTGAGTGACAAAACCATGTGTATGAGAGAGGTGCTGCTATTTCTCACTGATTTTAGGAAGAGCTCTTTCTGATTGGCTCCCAGACTCAGGGTATATGTGTATTACATAACAAGTTTGGCAGACGCAGGGAGGACGGACCACGAGACTCACTCTGTGCGTCAGAAAGAGAAACCTCTTTCTGGAATATAGCACCCTGTTAAACGAGACACCTTGGGATTTGCTTTCGCGAACAACTATAATTTTTAGCTCTATTGAAAGGGATTTGTGATCCTATGATCCGGACTTCTCCATGCAGGCGCTCTCCTTACAGTTACATGCTACGAACATGGTAAGGCTTGTTGAAACATATGTATTTGCTTAGGAATGCTGCCGGTGCTTCAGTGCAACTATGCAACAACTTCAAAGAGAGGAAGAATGCAGTGGGGCTATCAGTCCAGCAAATGCTCATGCTTTGTGATGCAAACACAGAAGGGCTCAAGCCATTATATATATATATATTTTTTTACTTGGTGTTAATTTATATCGCTTCTACATGGCACACAAGTCCACTCTACAACATTCCTCTGCATTGATTTGCTTTGACCTAAATACAGATCTTGCAATTTGAGTGGGGTCCTGATTTATATTGGTGCAACTTGACATAATGTGTCGGTCATTACAGCTGTCAGATCACAGGTCGGGAGTGTTTGTGTGGAAGAGCTTTCCGATGTTATTTGCTTAAGCTACGGTATGGCTGAATTTAGCTAAGGCAGGGGCAATTGTTGCACTTGACTATATGGTGATTTTAATTTGTTCAGAAATGTCTGGAAACAAATGCACTATATTGGAGAGTGCTGATCTCATTAAGGAGATGGAAAGAGGCAGAGGAGAGAACTGAATAGGAAGGAACATTGCTATAGTGCAGGGGTGCCCATTACGTCGATCCTGATCTCCCGGTAGATCTAAGACAGGTCCGAAGTAGATCCGAGGAGTGTCGAGGAGAAAAAAAACAAACAACCATTTGTTTGTCTTTGTACATGTTAGTAATATATTTTTTGTGTTAATTTATGCTGGACCCTAATCATCCTATCAGTCTCATTTTCACAAAATAAATGTTTAAAAAATACAGTAAATCAGGTAAATCTTGAATTTATGGTGGCGTGTGATGACGTCACAGGAAGTTGTTTGCGCTCAGCAGTCTGCAATTGCAGCTTGTAATCAGAGCTGTTGCGCTCTATCTTTTATCGTCATTATTCTCATTCAGAGTTTGCTTCGTGTACAATTCACAGAGGGCACGGGAAAAGAATAGGAACCTAGGAGGGCCCAGGGAAGCATTTTAAAACGGTACATGTGAGCTACGCTAGTTAACAGGCTGCAAAAGTGCATCGCATGCCTCAGTTTCAGGCTGTTTCTCATCATAGCGTGTGTGCGTGTGTGTGTGTGTGTGTGTGTGTGTGTGTGCGAGCGTGCATGCGCGCGCATGCCGGTAAGGGTAGATCCCGGGAGGTTAGTTGATCGAAAAGTAGATCTTCGGTCCAAAAAATTTGGCCACCCCTGCTATAGTGACTTACTGGATTGCTATCTTCCCCTTTTCCTGATGTCTGTTGCCTGTATTACAGCATATTATTAGAAACTGCACTATGGTGAAATGGGCAGAATATGATGTCGTGCAGTTATGTGAACCTGATAAGTTTTAATCGGGGAGCATCGAGGCTGACCTGCGTTCTGTATGAGCTGACCCAGTCAGGTCGATCACGCCATGATGTATTACTGCATTGTAATCATTTCAGTTTGAATGATATAAATCCAATTTCTCTTCCTGAATGAATAAAGATTTTTAATCTTTTTGAGCAACCTCCATCCATGCTGTTTCCATGGCAGCGTGACACATGTTTTTGCAGTAATCCTCCTTTCTTCCTGAAGTGAAGAGCTTTGAGATATAGGCCGGAGCTATTGTTGCAGCAGCTCACAGCCCTGTGTAATTGCCGATGTAATCAATCTACTCAGTGACATCTTTGAGCCAAACCCGCATGCAGAAATGGGTGCTTTTGAATGACATGCAGGGAATAATTTTGCAGATTCTCCAGATATGTTAGTTAGTTTATTGTATATGTGATAAACTTTGTTCACTGGACACTTCATTGACTTTGAAGTCAAGATAGCGGCCGAGTAGGCAGCCGCCGGCAAGTGCTCTCATGAGCCTTGCTTTTTTTGTTGTTTTTGTGTTTGTTCAGTGGAGAGATCGGTGCTGTTGAACGCTCTGCGGCTGGATGGATGTTAAGTCTTGAGGAGCCGACGATGAGAAGAAGGGAGCGTTAGCGCGGAGCGCCGATGCGGATTTGGAACTGGGAGTCGCGGCTTGGAGTTTGAAGCGGATTACGTGGGACAGGAGAAGTGAAGTCATCTCTTTTCGTCAATGGACGCTACAGCTTTGTGTAGCGTCCATTGACGAAACAAAGCGGGGCTGTGAAAAATGCTGCCCATTACAGGCGCAAGACACAAGCGCCCCGGGACTGTCCAGCAACGACAGTCAAATGGCGCCGACATTCCTCCAGTCAAAAACAGTGCTGGTATACCCATGCTGCCGAGAAGGCGCAACCACCAAGCACAGAGTCTCCTCCTTGATGAATGTCGTGGCCAAAAAATGCTGAAAAAGGTCCACATCAAGTCCACACGACGTAACAACAAACACAAAGTGACAAAAGAAACACAAGAACAACAAAAAAAAGCAAGGCTCATGAGAGCACTTGCTGACGACTGCCTACTCGGGCGCCATCTTGACTTCAATGATGCAGTGCTTGGTCATGTATCCTGAAAACGAAAGTTGAACTTTTTGTACAGTATATGCTCTTGTGCGTGACTTCCAGCAACAAACTGATATTATCATACATTGTTTATTTAACCGTTTGCTAAATGCAAAGTTTTAAAAATTAGGGCTGTCACCAACAAATCTTTTGAGAACCGGTTATTCCTTTGATGACTCGGCTGATAACCCTGTAAAAATCTATCTAGACCCCCTTGCAGTCAATCTCTGCACTGGATCGCTTTGTAATAAAACAAACAAACAAAAACATTTCCCCCCAAAACTGTCATAGACTCCCAAGGGGTTTAAAAAAGAAGAGAGCAACTGGAAGAAATGAGTCTGGTCCAACTCCTGAAGGAGCCCATGCTGCAGCTCGTAAGTGCAGAGGCTTCAAAATAGTGTGCTACAAACATTCCCAGGGGAACACAGTGAGGTGATGCGTGCAAACAATTTGGGGATTTCTGTCACATTTAAAAGTACGCATGGAAGGGAATATAAATATGTTATCAATTACCGCAACTGGACCACAGGGTCCAAATCGGGGAAATTCATAACTCAAATTGAATACACGTCTCTACCGCTCACCAGTATGCATAATGCAGAACACTGTTTGGCTGCGAGCGAGCAAAATGCAAATCAGTTTTCTTCTGGTCGAAAGACCTCTGCTTACCGATATCAGGCTACGACAACCCCAATCGGACAAACTGCATTATGCCCCAAGTAAGAGTCTGATGTGCTTGTTCATTATTTCGATTTGTTTGTTTAATTCACCTCGAAACTTTGTTTCCATCTAGTAAAAAGATCAACAATTATCTGAACTCTGAATTTTTTTGTTTTGTTTTTGTTGTTTTTTTAATGGATTTTTAATGAAAATGGAAAAAAATGTACTCAATTCGGATCACTCTTTATCAATAGATGTTTTTATCTATCTATCTATCTATCGATCTATCGATCTATCGATCTAGCTATGTTTGACCGATGATCAAGTTTACTTCAACCCCCCCCCCCCCCATCCCCGCCAGTGTTATTGATTAAAGGAACATATATTGGCCATATAAACATATGTTCCCCATGTGCGTAAATTAATTTCAGTAAATTAATAATTTCATTTTTAGTATACAGTCCACGATTATATATTTACTGGACCAAATATAAGTTCCAGTGTTTAGATAAAAATAATAAATATTGTCACAAATCCAAATATTAATCAAATAATCTCCCTCTCGAGTCAAAACATTTAACATTATACTCCACATCATAAAGTTTAAAATACTCATTACAAATTAAAATGATCAAGATATGGTTGCAAATTTTGCATTTTCTTTGGAAATGTCAAAAACATTCTTAAATAAATGATTTACCCCCCCCCCCCCTCAGCCTTCGTAAAATTATTCATGCTTTATGACGTGTAACATTGAACCAACACGAAAGATGAGATTGCTCAAGGAAAACTTGTCTTGTCTTGCATGTTTTAACACTTGGTCTGTTTTCAATTGTTAGGATATCCTTTATTTGTCACACACTGGGGAAATTTACAGCCTCCACCAACAAGAATGTGGGTAGAAAGAAGAAAGAAGAAAAAAACAAACAAACACCGTTCAATTAAGTGCAATATAACTACAAAATGGATAAATCGCAGTGCTATTTACAATTGTTTTTTAACATCACACACATCACATCATTGAATTATTATTATTATTATTGTTGTTATTTTTATTCAGCAGCCTGACAGCAGTCGGTAGGAACGAGCGTCAGTATCTCTCTTTCTTACAGCGCGGGTGTAACAGTCTCTGGCTGAAGGAGCTACCTAGTGCTGTCAGGGTGGGCTGGAGAGGGTTGGAGGGACTGTCCATCATAGCTTTTAGCTTAGTTAGCATCCTTCTGTTGCCAACCTCCTCCAGAGTGTCAAGGGAGCAGCCCAGGACAGAACTGCCCTTCCTGACCAGTCGCTCCAGTCTCTTTCTGTCCCGGGCTGAGATGCTGCCTGACCAGCAGACAATGCCATAATGGATGGCCGAGGCCACCACCGAGTTATAGAAAGTCTTAAGGAGCGACCCCTGAACCCCAAAAGACCTCAGTTTCCTGAGTAGGAAAAGTCGGCTCTGTCCTATCCTAATCAGGGTGTCCGTGTTTGTAGACCAGTCCAGTTTGTTGTTCAGAAGAACGCCTAGGTACTTGTAGGAGGTCTATGTCCATACCCTGCCTGGATGTTCATCTGTGCTGGTGAGGACTGTTTCCTGCAGAAATCCACAACCGACTCCTTAGTTTTCCTAGGGTTGATCTGGAGGAGATTCTGCTGGCACCAGTCCACAAAGTTTTTCGTCAGTCCCCTGTACTCCCGATCGTACCCCTCTGTAATGAGGCCAACAATCGCAGAGTCATCGGAGAACTTCTGAAGGTGGCAGTTTGGAGTGGCGTGTCTGAAGTCCGAGGTGTAGAGGATGAACAGGAATGGAGCCAGAACAGTCCCCTGCGGCACTCCAGTGCTGCAGAGAAGCCTGTCCGACTCACAGCTCTGCAACCTTGTATACAGTCGTCCATCTATTCACACTTAAACATTCATTCATTCATTCATCTTCCGTACCGCTTGATCCTCACTAGGGTCGCGGGGGGTGCTGGAGCCCATCCCAGCCGTCTCCGGGCAGTAGGCGGGGGACACCCTGAATCGGTTGCCAGCCAATCGCAGGGCACACAGAAACAAACAACCATTCGCACTCACACTCACACCTAGGGACAATTTAGAGTGTTCAATCAGCCTGCCACGCATGTTTTTGGAATGTGGGAGGAAACCGGAGCACCCGGAGAAAACCCACACAGGCCCGGGGAGAACATGCAAACTCCACACAGGGAGGCCGGAGCTGGAATCGAACCCGGTACCTCTGCACTGTGAAGCCGACGTGCTAACCACTGGACTACCAGGCCGCCCTCACACTTAAACATTTCTCCCCTTTTGTATTAAATGTGTTTATTTAAAATTTTGGGGGCTATTAAAACAATGCAATGCAATAATGAAAACATTTTTACATTCCAAACAAATTTTTATTTTATTGTATTGAGCCAAATTCTAAATCCCAGACAAAACGTAGTTTAGATTTCATCTTAAAAGTTCATATAGTTTTGCGACTAGCTTCTGTAAACTAATTACCTCGTGCCAAAGCAGATCTTGACTGGCTTGGGTAGAACTGGCTGCCCACAACTGGATACCTAGTTAATGTTTGGGCTGGAGCATTCTGGTGAAGTCGACCCAAAATTGGAAGAGAAAGTTTTGCCGAACAATTACGTATATGGAGCTTTATCAAAGATTCATACGTAATGTGGACACGAAGTTGGTCTCTGGGAAGCAAAGCACCGTGATGATAGCATTTCTGTACACTAAATGGATGATTTCACTTTTCTGGGTCCATTTAAGCAATGCTGCGGTCTCTTGTCCTTTCATGAAAACGACTTTTAGTTGCCTGTATCTGTGAAAGAATGGCAATCTGCTCACAGGCCATGATCTCCCCCCCCTTCCACCCGTTGACTGATGCATGTCTGAACGCTGTGTTGTTTCTCCTGTCATAGCCCTTTAATTGTGTTGTTGCACTTTGTTATATTGTGCTGTGGTTTGTGTTAGCAACCATGTTGTTTGCAGTCCTTCACGCTATCAGTGGGCTTTGAGGGGTTCTATTTGCACCCATTAGTTATCTGAGTGGTTTCAACACAAAAGATAAGTATTGTAATTGCTGTCACATTTATTTGATGAGTTCATTCAAATTGAAACACAAATCATCAAGCAATTGTTCTTTATAAGAATTATAAGAATTTACATATAACTTCAACCTATACACCAAATGAAAGTTGTTGTTGTTTTTAAAGATACATAAGACAGCAGATAAGTGAACCACAGAGTGTGGTATAATTTATCGATTGCAGATTCACATCTGTCATTTCAGATGAAATTTGGTATATGGTTATTTCTACAATGTTGTGTCTTTGGTGTCAACCCAGTTGGAGGCAAATCTTAATGAGCTCTGATTGAGTTATATTCTCTATTCTCGCCTATTCTTTAGTTGATAAGTGGAGGGTCAATCGTCAACGCTGAGGCGGTATGGGACCATGTGACCATGGCGGACCGAGAGTTGGCGTTTAAAGCCGGTGACGTCATAAAGGTGCTGGATGCATCCAACAAGGACTGGTGGTGGGGCCAGATTGATGAGGAGGAGGGATGGTTTCCTGCCAGCTTTGTACGGGTGAGTCTGTTGCAGCCGCAGCCGGCCCACAATTACAGATGCAACATACACCCACACACATAGGTAACTGGAGGCACATGAACATATGCAAATAAACAAACATTGGTATGCTGGCTCTTCACACATATTGCATACACAATGGTGAACGGTTATTTATTGGACTAATTAATATTGCCCCACTAAAAATAAATGCAGGGGAATGTCCCCTTTATTTGGCATTATGTTTATTTTTACCTCTCCCAAAAAAAAATAATAATAATAATAATAGACCAGCATGGTTTTGTTGTGTTTTCAAGCTTAGTGTCATCAGCTACGAGCAGGGCCACAGCAGCATGCTTGTCTTGCTGGCGTCATGAGCAAGACCAGCAGCAAAGGCACAACAAAAGCAGCCATGATTCATCTGAACTTTCGGTCCCTGTGCAATCCACTCTACCGACTGAGCTACAGCCACCCAGCTGGGTGCTGTCGTTGCTCTACGGTTAGCAGGTGACACCAGCAAAACATCAGCTGGTCACCAGTTATCACCAATTCCTGGCAGGGCCCCAGCAACATGCGGGTTCTGCTCGGAGTCTCTCGCTCACTTCATAGAGCAAGTTGTCCAGTGACTGAAAGATGGGCTGTTTGAATCTTTGCTGTTTTGTTTTGCTTTTGCTGCGGATCTTAGCACAAAAACACAATAAAACACATTGCTGGTCTATGCTGTTTTTTGTTTTATTTTTATCTATGTTGTGATTATTTATCTGAACACAACCAACCCAACTCTGTTTGAACTGATGTCTGATGAAGCCACCGTGTGTTATTTCTTTGTGGGCTCACTAAAAGAAGATATACAGTAGGATCCTTGTAGGTGGAGCCTCACAGCAGAATGCCTTGCCCACCTCCAGTCACTCCTCATTGCCATTCCCACCTGTCCACCCTTCCATTGTCACTCCCAAGAGGGCAGGACTGTCAACCAAAAAGTATCTTTCTGTTGTGTCATTCTTTCTCTCCAAGGTGGAACCCCACCCTCCTCAGCCCCAAACAAAACAGGTTTTCTATATCAACCCCATAGCAACTCCACGGTTCCAAAACACCACGTCAAAGGTGCGTTTTTTTCCCCAGCCTCATCCAACCATCTAGCCTGTCCAACCCACCACGCAACACACCCTCAATATTACCAAACATTAACTTCATCCAATCGCTCTTGACAGGTGTCATAGATACTAGGTCGTCGTGATGAGTCAAAAGTAAAGTTCTTCATTTTCTTGTTCAAGATTTGGAACCAAAATATTTAAGATATTACTACTCCTATTAATATGAAATGTACCTTAATATTAATGCCTACTGCAATTAAAAATATACTTTTTTTTCAGAACAGTTCATTTACTGTTGACTCTGACTATTTTTTGGTTGTAAGGCTGCGCTACTGATTCTCGTCTCTGCAGTTCAGTGCTCTCCCACCAGTCACTCTGCTTGTCTGTGGCGCTGCATTTCTCATCTTGTGTTTGGCATTCTACCTGTCAGTTTTTCTTCACTGTTATATTGGAAAAGTTTGTTTCGTCAGGTGTTGGCTGCTGGGCATTTAAAGTCACGCTCACTGTGCCCTTTCTATTAGCAGGATTGGATACAGTATTATGTGTGTGACATTGTGGGTATGAATGTTGGCGGGGCTAATGTGCATGTGAGTACATTTTCAAAGATCTGCACGAGGTATAGAAAGTGAACGCATCACTGTTAAAAAAATAAAATGAAACAACAATAATAGGTGAAGTGACAATCTGTGTTAACTGGGACTGGTTTTCCGCACTGATCCTGTGGCCATGTGGCCGTATCCGTTACTAAATTGCGCTTGTTTTTAATGCAGAACCTCCTGAGGGATTGAAGCGTTCGAGCGTTCAATGTTGGATTTCGGCCTTGCCTCTTTTATATATATATATATATATATATATATATATATATATATATATATATATATATATATATATATATATATATATATATATATATATATATATATATATATATATATATATAAATATATATATAATATATATATATATAAAAATGATGAAATTCCTGAAATTCCTTTCCATTCTACGTTGAGAAATGTTCTTAAACGTATGGACAATTTGCTCACGGAGTGGTTCACAAAAAGTTGAACCTTTCCCCATCCTTGCTTGTGAACAACTGTGCCTTTCGGGATGCTCCTTTTATACCCAATCAAGACCAGATGATTTTATTTTGTGCAACCACGTGACAAAATAAAATGGAGTAAATTCCCTTTGTTCCAGATACATTTTTAAGTAGAAAAAAATGATCAGGATCCAGATTATTTATTTATATGTATGAAAAGAAAAAAACAAAGTTGTGGTCACTTCTTATCTTTAATACCTGTACATGCATGCCAAAGTGAAAAGGGGTGTCACACGCAAGGTAACTAATCTTTGAAATGCTATCACATGTGCCGTAGTATCTGTCTGATGTCGGAGTGTGTTTGTGGGATTAAGTCACTTTCAAATTTGAATGAAAGGTTTGTATTTTTTGTTTGTTTATTTTCTTAAAAGCGTTTCATCAAATGTAGTTAACACACATCTGACCGAGTCATCGCGTGTCCATGTTTGTGCGTGTAAATATATTTGTCCTCAGCTGTGGGTGAATCAAGAGGACGGCGCAGGGGAACCAGCCGAAGGGACGAGCGAGGTTCAAAATGGTCACCTGGACCCAGCCAACGATTGTTTGTGTCTTGGCTCGCCTCTCCAGAACCGTGACCAGATGAGAGCTAACGTCATCAATGAGATCATGAGCACGGAGAGACACTACATCAAACACCTCAAGGACATTTGTGAGGTACAAAATGCAAACAGACTAGCGAAAAGGTACAAACTAATTATTGGGTGGCATTCATGCAAGTATGTGAGCAAAATACACATGTAACAACACAAACAATGAAATGCAAAAATATCTGCTCCAAACACTATTTATAACACAAAAGCTGCAGTATACAGTACATGTATATGAACAAAATACAGTATAACAAATTTAGGACTACAGTAAATATTCCCATCGCCGGAATTCTATGGAAAGGAATATCCTTCATCCGGAATAAAAACCTATGCATTAACATTTTGACTACGATATTACGTGTTACCGGAACTTGCGTAAGCGGAAATTCCACTACCCGTAACCCGGATGGAGGTGTAATGCCGCGGGAGCTTAAATACACGCAACGCCCACCTGATGCGACGGAAAAGACACAACACTGAAACAAGTTTTCACTTCGCGTTTTTCGATCATCAGATTCTAAATGACGACGTGTAAGTGAGTTTTTATTGCCGTGCATTTTACTGTAATTGTGAATTATTTTAACTTTATTCACTCAAGTAGATCATTGCATCGAAACGTAGAAGAACTGTAACGACTGGAGCGGAGCGAGTGAAATGCATCCGTTTGAGTGAGGCTGGACACAAAGCTAAAAATATCCAGCAGAAACTTGGAGTCGGAAAGACGCAAATCTACGAAACTTTAAAATACAAGGCATCGATTCAACTCCTGATGAGAAGCCACCATTCAGCAAGGAAGCAATGCAAATGGCAACAAAAATCCTTCAGTATGCATGAATTACCAGACATCGGTGATCAACGGGACAGTTACTTGCAACTAGCAAGAAAACTTATGACACGCAGGCAAACATTGTCATAAACCAAAGAATGCATCCAACAATCAAAATACACATCTTTGTCCCAAAAAAGAAAAAAATAAACATTAAAATACTGTACGTATTTTACTGTTGTGATTTATTGGGATACACCTGTATTGCAGTTTTTGTTATATCAACTGTTTTTGGACTGTATATTTTTGTATTTTATTGATTGTGTTGTTACACGTGCATTTTGTCAACTTGCAGGTTCAGAAAGGACATGAACCATGCTCATTTCCCAAATGAGGAATTTCTGTTATCAAGAGAAATTGGACAGCGCAAACACGAGTCCGTAATAGAAAATATTTACTGTATTTGCTACAAAATGAGATGAGTAACAGACCTAGTGGCTTTTCTTTCCACTCACTCACTGTCTCTAACTTAACCTCCCCTCAATCGTCACCCAAGACGACGTGGCTCAGCTGACGTCGTGCAATAAACTTTTAAAGCCAGCTACGGGACGCTTCGAAGTCCTCGATGCCCTTAGCGTGATGGAACTCGCCTTCTCTCCAATTAGCGGTCCAATTCGCGCAAGGTTTTTAACATGATAACAGGAAAAGCATTACAGGAGACGTTCGTTTACTCGACTGTATGTCGAGCCACAAGCAATTTACTCTCAGCAGCTAATCGGATGCATTCCATAGTATCGAACGAGACTTGCTTGTGTTTGCACCACTGCAGGCTTCCGTCTTGCTTCCGAGTTCCGGGTACTGCAACTTCCGTAATTATGAATCGATCATTAATGAAATATCGTAGTTATAATTTTAATGCATCGGTTTTTATTCCGGGTGAGGGAATTTCCGTTTGAAAGAAGTCTATAGATGGGAATACTTACTGTATAGAAGATCAACATTTTAATGTCAGTTTCCTCAGGTGCCGGCCCACCCATCAAGTTTAAAGCCAATCAATCAATGAAATCTTGAATGACCTACATTTTTCTGAAAATGTGTCTGTGAGGAAGGCAATCTCCCCCACTATTACAGTGGCTTTTGCCTGGGAATCTCGCGTGGCTGCATTTTTGGCCAGTGTCTTTATGATGGTCAAAAAAAAAATCCTCATCTCACCCCTCGGGTGGTGTCCGTCCCTCATTGACCTCGACCAGAGGCCAGGAAGCTTGAGGGTTCTGCGCAGTATCCTTGCTGTTCCCAAAACTGCACATTTCTGGACTGAGATGTCCGATGTTGTTCCCGGGATCTGTTGCAACCACTCATCGAGTTTGGGGGTCAATGCACCGAGTGCTCCGACCACCACAGGCACGACTGTCACCTTTACCTTCCAGGCCATTACCATCTTGTCAGTCTGTATCTGGAAGTCCCACAGGATCTTCGCTCAGTCATTCTCCACCACCTTCGGAGGTGTTTCCCATTTTGACCTTGGGGTTTCCAGTCCATACTCCGCACAGATGTTTCGGTAGACTCTGCCAGCCACCTGGTTATGACGTTCCATGTAGGCTTTCCCTGCCAGCATCTTACATCCGGCAGTTATGTGTTGAATCGTCCCAGGTGCCTCTTTGCACAACCTACACCTTGGGTCTTGTCTGGTGTGGTATATCCGGGCCTCAATGTCTCTGGTGCTCAGGGCCTGCTCCTGAGCAGCCAGGATGAGTGCCTCTGTGCTGTCCTTCAGGCCAGCCCTCTCTATCCACTGATAGGACTTCTTGAGATCAGCCACTTCAGTTATGGTCCGGTGGTACATCCCGTGTAGGGGCTTGTCCTCCCATGATGGTCCCTCTTCCAGCGCCTCATCCGCTGTTCCCCATTGTCTGAGACATTCTCTGACTACGTCATCCGTTGGAGCCTTCTCCTTGATGTATTCATGGAGCTTGGATGTTTCATCCTGGACAGTGGCTCTTACACTCACTAGTCCCCGGGGTCCTTCCTTTCGGCTTGCGTACAGTCTCAGGGTGCTGGATTTGGGATGGAACCCTCCATGCATGGTTAGGAGCTTTCGGGTCTTAACGTCCGTGGTCTGAGGATCTTCCTTTGGCCACCTTATTATTCCTGCAGGGTATCTGATCAGTGGCAGGGCATAGCTGTTTATTGCCCGGGTCTTATTCTTGTCATTGAGCTGGCTTCTTAGGACTTTCCTCACTCGCTGGAGGTATTTGGCCGTAGCCGCTTTCCTTGTTGCCAGTTCGAGGTTGCCATTGGCTTGTGGTATACCGAGGTACTTGTAGCTCTCCTCAATGTCTGCTATTGTTCCTTCAGGGAGTGAGACACCTTCAGTGCGGACTACCTTCCCTCTTTTAGTCACCATCCGACTACATTTCTCAAGCCCGAATGACATCCCGATGTCTCTGCTGTAGATCCTGGTTGTGTGGATCAGTGAATCTATGTCCCTTTCGCTCTTAGCATACAGCTTAATGTCATCCACGTAGAGGAGGTGACTGATCGCAGCTCGATTTCGGAGGCGATATCCGTAGCCTGTCCTGGTGATTACTTGGCTTAGGGGGTTCCGTCCTATGCAGAACAGCAGTGGGGAGAGTGCATCACCTTGGTATATGCCACAAAGTGTGGTTTTCCACATCCTCATCGAGTTTGCAATGAAGGCCGTTAGGGTCCTGTTCACCTTATACAACTCCAAGCATTCAGTGATCCATGTATGTGGCATTGTCATAAGCTTTCTTGTAATCAATCCAGGCTGTGCACAGGTTGGTATGTTGGGACCTACAGTCTTGTGCGACTTTTCTGTCAACCAGGAGCAGATGTTTGGCTCCTCTGGTATCCCTACCAATGCCCTTCTGTGCTTCGCTGATGTATTGATCCATGTGTCCACTTATCTTAGCCGCAATGATGCCTGCCATGAGCTTCCATGTTGTGGAGAGACAGGTTATTGGCCGATAGTTGGATGGGGCTGCACCCTTCGAGGGATCCTTCATGATTAGGATCGTTCACCCTTCAGTTAGCCATCCTGGGTGAGTCCCATCCCTCAGCAGGTGGTTCATTCGTGCTGCTAGGCGCTCATGGAGTGCTGTGAGTTTCTTTAGCCAGTAGGTGTGGACCATGTCCGGGCCTGGTGCTGTCCAGTTCTTCATATCTGAGACTCTTTTCTGTATGTCTGCCACTATTATGGTAACTGGGTTCTGTTCAGGGAGGTTGCTGTGCTCTTCTCTCAGGGTCACCAGCCATTGTGCACTGCTGTTATGTGCAACCTCCTTCTCCCATATGCCTCCCATATGCCAACCTCCTTCTCCCATATGCCTTTCCAGTGCCTTTCAGTTTCCAGTCTCTGAAACTGATATATATTATATATATATATATATATATATATATTATATATATATATATATATATATATATATATATATATATATATATATATATATATAGACTATATTGTTTATATACACATGTGTATATACACACACACACATATGTATATGTATATATGTGTGTATATACTGTATTTGTTAGTCTATATATACATAGTATATAATATATATATATATATATTTAATATATAATATATATATATATATATATATATATATATTTTTTTTTTTAAATATATAAAATATATACCTGTATATAGACTGGAAGTATAGATTTCCAGTCTATATAAAAAAAATTTTAAAAATCCCCGTCTCACCCCCCCTCGGGTGGTGTCCATCCCTCATTCAGCTCATTCTGCGCAGTATCCTTGCTGTTCCCAGCACTGCACATTTCTGGACTGAGATGTCCGATGTTGTTCCCGGGATCTGTTGCAACCACTCATCTAGTTTGGTGGTCACTGCCCCGAGTGCTCCGACCACCACAGGCACGACTGTCACCTTTACCTTCCAGGCTCTCTCCAGCTCCTCTCTGAGCCCTTGGTATTTCTCGAGTTTCTCGTGTTCCTTTTTTCTGATGTTTCCATCACTTGGAACAGCTACATCCACTACAACGGCTTTCCTCTATCCTTTATCTATGATCACGATATCTGGTTGGTTCGCCATTACCATCTTGTCAGTCTGGATCTGGAAGTCCCACAGGTGTTCCCATTTTGACCTTGGGTTTTCCAGTCCATACTCCGCACAGATGTTTCGGTAGACTATGCCAGTGTGTGTGTGTGTGTGTGTGTGTGTGTGTGTGTGTGTGTGTGTGTGTGTGTGTGTGTGTGTGTGTGTGTGTGTGTGTGTGTGTATATTAGAGCTGTCAGTTTAGCGTGTTTTTATTGGCATTAATTTAAATGAATTTTAACGGGATAAAATTTTTTCTCGCGAGATTAACGCGGCACACGTCACAAGCGGATGTTACGTTGCTATATAAATACACGCAGTTTCGAATACAGCGGAACATAATGAGCACTGGTGTCCGGTGTCTGGTTATTCTTCAACAAACATACAGAAACAGACTGCTGTGTTGAAAGCAAACTTGAGAAAAACGAAGTATGCAACCATGGTTTAAATCCACTATCGGCTGAGTACTAGTGTACCTTAGATGTGCACTTTATAATGTTATATTGCTCTGTTTTGATTTCATAAAAAAAGCTGTTAAAGCAGCTGTTGTGTGACAAAATATTTTTTTCACCGTTATTGATGCACAGTAATATTGTGTGAGAGATTATGTGTGAATAACTGCACCAAGTGAAAGATGTTCATGTAAAATTGAAAATCAAAATTGTTATTTCAGTAAATATTTGCATTTGGCACATAGAAAACTGATTCATGATTCCATGTTGATGAGAGCATTAAAATGGGGAATGAATAGGACAAAAAATGTCAAAGGAAATTCAGAAACGATAAAAAATGTGAGTAATCACGATTAATTTTTTAGTTCATTTGAGTTAATTATGACAGTTGCATTTTTAATTCGATTAAATATTTTAATCGTTTGACAGCTCTAATATATATACATATATATATAATATATATTTATACATACATACACACACACACAGATAGATAGATATAGATACAATGGACAGTAGTCCACTGTACACACTACATTTAATCGTTTTAGTAGTAGTCCTCTACATTGTGGAAAAACTAAATATGTATCTTATAATAGAAAAATAAGTTCCTTTATATTAGTCCTTGGATTGGGCAATATATATCTTTGAATCATAATTTGAAATTACTGTTATTTCCATTCATTCATTCAATTGCAGGCTCCCAACCTCCTCATCTTTGAAAACATGATTGAACTTAAACCCTTTCTTTTGCAGGGTTACCTTCGCCAGTGCAGGAAGCGTGTGGACATGTTTAATGATGACCAACTGAAGGTCATCTTTGGAAACATTGAGGACATCTATCGCTTCCAGATGGGATTTGTTCGAGACTTGGAGAAACAGTACAACACAGAAGAGCCCCACCTCTCTGAAATTGGACCATGCTTTTTAGAACATGTGAGTTCATTGTGCACAATCAAAGATGTATTTAAATATAAATGCAAATTAATAGACGTAAGCATGCACCACCAGAATGCACCAATCCTATAAACAATTTAACATGGACATGTGCTCACATCCCATTCTGCTGCGCCTGTCCTGTTCTTATAGGTCCTGTCCTCCTTAAGGGTTGGACTTTACAGAATTCTGTGTTTTGCTTGATTCTTTCAGCATATTTCAGACATGTTAGAACAAAGATGTTTTTTTCCAGTTTAGATTTTCTTGCCCATGCTCTTATTATTTTTGGGGGGTTTTTTCAAAAAGAATGTGTGTTTTCATGTTGTCTTTGATGCATGAGAATTATACATAAATGTTCTGTTTTCACTTTTATATGACTCCTTCAGCAACAACGATGTTTGGCTGAAGAGTTTATAACCTAATTAAGCAAACAATGACTGAACTTGACCTTGGTCAATGCCAGGCAATCTTGATCATCTTGTATGAATGAAAAATCATTGCACTGGGCAATAGTATTCCGCTTCAGTCTCATAGGTCGCAGGAATGTACATGACTAACCTCATTTTAAGCATACCTAAGTCAATCAGGAATGTTTAAAAAATATTCTTGAATGCGTGTTCACGCTTGGGAGATTTAATTCATTTTATTTTGTGTCTGATATTGGTGTTCTTCTTTATTACAGCAAGATGGTTTCTGGATATATTCAGAATATTGTAATAACCACTTGGACGCTTGCATGGAGCTGAGCAAGTTGATGAGGGATGGCAGGTACCAGCATTTCTTTGAGGCCTGTCGACTCCTTCAGCAAATGATTGACATTGCCATAGACGGCTTCTTGCTCACCCCTGTCCAGAAGATCTGCAAATACCCCCTCCAGTTAGCTGAGCTTCTCAAATACACTGCACAAGAGCACAGGTATGACACATCGTACATATAACCGCGCTGTATTAGAAGGCCTTAGTCCTTCGAAAATAATCTATTGCGAATGAATCTTGTTTCGTTGCATATTCAAGTTTAGGATTGTATCAGATTAGCATTTTGCTACATGAGTGCAGAATCAGAGCTTTATAGCTCTCTTCGCAGGTATTTGAAGAAAAGTTCTCTTATGCCCAAACTCATACTGTACATGACATTTCAGACATGCAGACTTGTACGTGCAAGTCATGCACAGAAACGTTGTGTAAGAAATTTAGCATAACGCAGCCAGCTCCACGTCATTCACAAACCAGGCGCTCTCAGCCAGATAGGGACAGGTGCCAGCTCTGCCGGCCAATTCACAGCGTTTGACTGCAGAGAATCTGCCAAGGACTGTCAAAAACATACACACTATATTTGGATCGATTGCAGTCAGAGGAAAAGAGGGAGAAATCATCATCAGATGTAGTCGTTTTTACAGTCGCTAGACCAAGTGGCTAATTAGAATTCAGCAGTGTCTTGACTTGTTCTTGGACCTTGTTCCAGCAGCCTTATCTCTATTACTTCAGTGTACAGATCATGCCTAGTAAGGTAGACTGTGACTATCATGACTAAAACATTTTAAATTCTTTTAGAGTGGCCAGTTTTTAAAGAGCTTAGCTTGACCTTTTAATTTCCCAAGAGTTATTATATGCTTCCACTGTGTTTGTGTCTCTAGCGACTATCGATACGTGGCAGCCGCCTTGGCAGTGATGCGAAACGTCACCCAGCAGATCAATGAGAGGAAGAGGAGGCTGGAAAACATTGACAAAATTGCCCAATGGCAAGCATCTGTTTTGGACTGGGAGGTACGTGCGCATGCGTGCATGTGTTCAAATGACAATGTCTTCAGACTGGGTCTCTATACTCAAAACTACAGCTTGAGGGACAAAATGGGGCTCAACAATGCACCCAATACGGTGCTCCCATTTTTTTTTTCAGTGTGTGCTGGTAAACATTTAAATCCGGTCAAACAGAGCGGTGGTGCATTTTTCAATGCTCCTATCGGTTCATACAGCAAAGTCACTCCAACTCTGTGTCTTTCTGTCAGACTGCACACAGAAGGTTGAACATGAGTCAGGTTAAATTATTCTTGTATGAATTAGATAAATTTAATAAATAGCCATGTCTGATTGCGTACTTGGCAATGTTTTTTTATATATATATATATATCTCGGTATGTATTGAAAGTTCGTCTCACTCCCATTCACTTAATTGGACCCGCAAGGTGCGGGCTGCTCATACAGTACATTTTTACAAACTGCACCATTTTGTCCACAATTATTGGTCAAATAATAAATATTTTCACGTAATGTTCTAAAAGTGGATTTCCAATATGTGTGTGCTGTCTCGCTGCGGGTGCGTGTGTGTGTGTCTCTCTCTATGTCTCTCTCTTTACATTTCTTATGTTGTATTTAGTTGTGGGATCTGATCTTAAAATGTGACACATGACTAACATGTTTTCAAGGCCCAAGCCAACCAAATGAATAGGAGTAAGATTAGACAAAAGGAGATTCTAAATTCCTTGAAATAAATACATTGGATTTACCTTCCAAGGGGGCTTACCATTTTTCTAAACATCTCTGTTAAAGATTCTTTTAATCCTCTCCTTGCAAGTACAATGTCTTTTCGCTCTATCTACTCTTATGCTCTATTTGTAAAGGACGTTATTATGCATCCTGGATTAAAAAGACGAAGCCAAAAATAATTATATTATTTCATAATTCTTTCAACAAGGAAACCTTTGATTTATTGATTTTTGTATCTGTTTTCATGTGCCTAGGGGGATGATATCTTGGACAGAAGCTCCGAGCTCATCTACACTGGGGAGCTGTCATGGATCTATCAGCCTTATGGGCGCAGCCAGCAGCGAGTCTTCTTCCTCTTTGATCACCAGCTGGTTCTCTGTAAGAAGGTAAAATGTCTTTCTTTTTGTTCACTTTCTCCTTTCATTTTGATTCCCGTATGCTTGAAACAAGATGATGAGGGAGAACACAAAGTCCATCATCCCATGTTGACCAAAGTGTTGCTTGAAACCCATGTGAATTCTTGCTTAGGCTTCAAATATACTGGATGATCCGTTGCAAGACGCATGAGCCCTCAGTTATGTCCAAATACTCAACACATTTCTCAAATTGTAACCGCGGTGGTTTGGGCTTCGATGCACCGAGGCTGTGCTCTCCTGTCAGACGAATGTTCATGCTCGACTACACTCAACTATACAAGTACACGGAGGCACAGGAACTAAGGCAGAGAGACACTTAGGCACACTGTCTCACCCAGGCGGAGGGAACGCATCCTCACGTGCATCCAAATGTGAACCCAAGACCGTTATCTCATCATTTACACAAAGACACACAGTTCATGTATGGCTTACATACTGTTTGTGAGTGCTGTCTTCATTAATCATTTATTGGCTTCATCCACCCTCTATCTCTCGCCACCGATCATTTCTAGCGCCACAACTCAATTCCAATATGTCGGCAGATCTCAGTTTCTGCAGTGCCACTTACAAAAAAAAGCTCCAAGGATAGGCTGAATTATATCTATAGCCATTTTTTCTTTCCAATGTTTTTTCTATACTTCCTTCTCATGCATTCTAAATCCAGTGACAGGCCTTCGGGGTTGTTCGCCCGCCAGCTTTTCCTCTTCTATTGTTCTTATCAGTATTGTACGAAGATGCAGCTTTATCGCTGCATGCTCATTAGCTGTTCTGTTTCTCACTTTACCCCTGCTGACCTCGTCATGCAACTGGCTTCCTAAGGCAATCGTGCTGTGGCGATGAGTTTATTGGTACACAGAAGTAAATAAAGTTACATTGATCCAGGTAATTTGTGCTTGATGCACTGTTGTCATGATCAAATTTGGGCGTCTGCCTTTTCTGAGATTGTGAATGTGTGTGTTATATAATTTTCTGCTACGTTAATTGATTGTAAAAGGCAATCTGCAGATAAATGTAACCATTGTGTTGTAGTGTAGTTGAAATACAATTAAACATCCTTTGAAATATTGGCGTGACCTAAACATTCAAGCCTTGTTCTTTTGGGTGAGCCAAGAATCTGGTGGCTGAATTCACCTTTCAACTAACATGAAAAACTATGATTTCACCGTAAAATGTAAAGCGCGTATTCCACTGAGGAGCAGGACATTCTCCACAGGCTCGCCAGCAGTTTTAATGGTCGTCTGGCGAACAATTTGGCAACCTTGAACAAATCGTTATGCAAAATCGTAAGGCTGATATATGCCTGATACCTGGTGTCGATACTCGCCCATCCCTAATCAAATTATTCTTGAAGTTTTACTTCAAGAATAATTGTAAGGTCACAGAGTTGCAACTATGCGACTACTTTACCTTGTACAAGTGCTGCTACAGTACAGTTATCAATGCCAGTGTTAAAACAGTGTTGGTGAGTGTATTTTCTGGAAAACTGGCATCCCTCGATGTGCAAAGTGGGTGTTACAGTAGTCTATTTGGGCAGCAGATGGAAAGGGTTTCATAAGACAGACGGTTGGATATGAATCGAAGGTAGCTTGTTGGCACCTCAGGAGATTTAAGCGTGCACATGCTTGTGTGCGCGTGCACAGACACACACACACACATACACACACACACACACACCACATACTTGCACTACACACAACTCACTTTCTGTGTACCTCACCAGGATCTGATACGACGGGACATTTTGTACTATAAGGGTCGCATCGACATGGATCGCTACGAGGTGCGGGACGCCATTGATGGGAGAGACGATGACTTCAATGTAAGTGTGAAGAATGCCTTCAAATTGTGCAACAAAGACAGCGACGAGATCCACATCTTCCTGGCCAAGAAACCGGAGGAGAAGATCCGCTGGCTCAGAGCTTTCCATGAGGAGAGGAAGATGGTGCAGGAGGATGAGAAAATCGGTTAGTCACATCTTTGCGCATTTGCTTCATTCACAATGAGTAGGGTAGCTTCAGTCATTGTTCTTATGTCAAACAACTTATCTGCATTACAAAAGTTTTTACGATGTACTGTATAATACTACAGGTTGCTGTGGGTTACAGCTTCTTTCGGAAATGACAAATACAAATATATGTGATCTTTCTGAGCCGAAATATGTATCCATTCCAAAACATTGTTTTCCAGGTGACGTGACAATGATGCCACTGCATGACTTAACACACTTGTGCATCCAATCAGATTGTTCAATTGTTCAAAATTGTGTCATCTCTGTAGCCCAAGACTGGCACATTTATATGGAATCGTGACATGTTGCCAATGATATGATATGATATGATATGATATGATATGATATGATATGATATGATATGATATGATATGATATGATATGATATGATATGATATGATATGATATGATATGATATGATATGATATGATATGATATGGAACTCATCAAATCTGCGTGGCAATCTTTATTGTCGCAGCTCATTTATCGGAACATACTTTGTTGTTTGCTGTTTAGGTTTTGAGATCTCAGAGTACCAGAAACGGCAGGCGGCCATGACAGTGAGAAAGGTGACCAAACAGAAAGGTGAGGCAACAAGAAGATATCAGGTGATTTCCATTTTCTTTTCCTCGCTGGTGTGCTCTGTCTTCTCATCGTTGTTTACTATTCATTCAACCTGCTTTTTCTTATCTACTTTCATTTGCTTTCCTTAAACATACAAACATGCATTTTATTGAAGGGTGCACTGAGTAAACTGAAAAAGTACAGTACGTTACTTTTGGTCTTTCATTTGAGTTAAATGTCTGTCTGCTTACATGCAAATGACTTGCCACATGTCGTAAAGCAGCTGTTAAGCATCAATGAAAAGACAGAGGGACTGTTTGCATGAAGTATTGAGTTTTAAAGATGACATCTGTCTTCATGGCATCTGGATCCAGTGTCGTAGTTTTCTTGATTCAATTTCCTACCTCTATCGGCGGTTTGGGTGAGGTTGAGCAACATTCTTTTTTTTTTTTTCAACCGAGCTAAGGCAACTGTTTGTTGGTTTTAACTTGAATTTAATAGCCATCTACTTCACACGCGTCAAAGTTGACATTTGCAAACCTTGGCAAAAAGAGCAGAGAAGCAAAATTTTCCTTCAAACGCTTCATCCTTGTAAACTGCATGACCGATGCATCAGTCCTTCTCACAGGCTGCTCTTGAATGACAGTCGCAGCAGATACACTCGTACAGTACATCGGCATATGCAAGTGAGAGCAAACGTTAGAAACGTCAATTTCATGTTCATTTCGGACAATAATCGACTCAACTACAAATTATTGATGTAAGCTATTTTTGTTAATATTAGTTACTGTAGTTTCAATGTGTTGTGCATCTTGGGTAAGATGTGTTTTTTGACATTTGTTTCTCAGAATACACACATATCCAAATACAAACATAATTTGGTGAATCACAGATTTGGCCCAATGACCCTTAAGACAAAGCCAGACCACCTTCATTTCATCCATTATTCAATGGATTGGTTTCGATCACAGTTGTCAGTGTCGTTATTAGGATCCTGCAGAGCTTGCCGATGAGCTATTCATTTGAGTCAGGTGTGGTGCAGTCGAGAGAAATGGAAAGCGTGCAGGAAAGCAGCCCTCGAGGAGCAGAGTTTGACACCTATCCTTTACATTACAGAATGTTCATTTGTTAAAATGAGAGTCCAGACCTACATCCCAATGAGCGTTTGTGGCAAGACTGAAAAATTGCTGTTCTGGGCAAAAATGTCAGTGTCAAGATTCGCAAATCCAGTCAAGGCCTACCCCAAAAGATCTGTCGCTGTAATTGCAGAGAAAAGTGGCGCTACAAAGTAGGACACCTGATGACAAATGCACATCCCATTTTACAGATTTGAATTTCCCTAAAATTTTGACAAAGATATATAATGTCCAGTCCACTTGACTAATATGTGCTACCTTGTGTTGGTCGATCATATTCAGTAAAACCGCCCAAAAAAATGTAATCTGTGGTTGTAAGATGACAAAATGTGAAAAAGTTCAATGGGTATGAACACTTTTTCAAGGCACTGTATAGCCTTCATGTAAGCCGGACCCATTTTGTCTTTTTGTCAGAACTTAAGTCTTTTTGAAGCAATAGAGGCAAGTAACCGTTTTCTGCTTTACTTTGTGTAACTCAGACTGATGGAAAGCCAACAGTGTTACAACTCAGTGAAGAAGAAAGACATGCCAAACGTGTTTTTGCTCGAAGCTCGCACCTGTCAACACAAACGCTGGGCCCACATGTCACAATTGCTGGTGTCATCCTTTGCATTTTAGCCATATTAGTATTAGGCTAGATGCTGTATTTGTTTTGTTTTGTTGTTTTTTTCCATGACTGATGTTTTTTGCCCTGGTCAGTGGCACAATAAGCATGATCATCCATTCAAGTATGAATTAACCAGTGACCACTTCTGAATGTTCTCTCTGGCGTCAACCCTCGTAGATGTCGTTTCCCGGTAAATGTTTGCGTATGTGCTGTATGTGTACACGGCCGGCACGAGGTGAAGTACTCTCTTGAATTTCAGATTCATTGATAGATTTCATCTTGAGAAAGAGGGCCATGTTGTATGGACATGGTTTGAAAATGATAAAGGTATCTGCATAAAAGTTCTCTTCAGAGCTTAGCACAATAAGATGCCATGGCAACCGCAAAAACAGCATTGGGAAGTGTTGTCATTACCGTTGGCACTGGAGCATGCAGTCACTGTCCAATGCGCCGATAAGCATTATCACATGCAGTGTCTCGGAGAAACGGCTTCCGCTGTCACAAATAGATCAAACTTCAAACCCTTCTCACTGCTGCTCAAGCAACGTTTGGCAAAATACCTGGAACGAAGCACACCGTTTCTCATCATTGTTGATTTCTGAGATGCCATGGCAACTTTCGACTCTTTCATCTCCAAATATCGTAGCTGGTAACTACGCCAGCATACTTGTGATGCTTGTAGACTAGCTAAGAGGACATGGTAGAATCTAGTTAAATGCACATGAAAAAGCTTTCTGTTGGGCTCTGTTTTCACCACCCCTGTGTTCCTCAAGTGTTACGGGTGCTATTCAAACAACGATGCGGTCAACAAAAAACTGGAGGAACATCGTCTCTTGTCCAAAAGCCTCCGGCAGCATTGCATAGGATGTGATCTCAGTTCTCTTGTTGGCACGCCACCGATTTTGCTTGAATAGCATCGTTAGTCGCCCTCGCGTCATCACCGATGCTGACTTCCACTTCTCATACTCTTCAACAGTCATCATTTGATCACATTTCAGGTTGACCGCGCAGGAATGTTACAAATGGAATCTCATTTTTATGCGTGCGCCTGTGTGCTGTCGTCGCATGAATAGATGTTGTGTTGTCAGGCAATTCAGTGACAATGCTGACGATTGTTTTCTCTTTGCTTTGTGCCTATGCCGCCTCCTTGTCCCCCTCCCCTTGTACCCCTTTCTTGCTTTTCTGCACCTGCTCCTCTTCTAGGTGTAAACAGGTGCACGCCCCCCTCATACCCGCCCCCCCAGGAACCCCTCAGTGCCGGGCAGTATGAGGTAACGGAGGACATGGCACAAGGAGAGGTTTTTGAATTCAGTCAATCCAAAAGAGGCCAGGCTCCTTTCTGGCAAAATTTTAGTAGATTAGCTCCATTTAAGAAATAGAGACTCTTCTGAAGGACCTGCTATTTTTTTTTTCTTCGAAGCACTAAACACTGGATGATCGTGTCACACAATGAAGAAAATACAAAAACACACTGACCTGAGACTTTCACAGTTAAGGACCAACGTTGATATTGGGCATGGCTGAAAGCAGCAAGAGGACTGAAGACTTTCACAGAAAGGGATGGAGGTGGGGCGCTGGGGATCAAACTTAACAATTCATACATGTTGCCAACATTCTTAGTTAGCATGCTTCTCCAGCTGAGTCAGCCGTCACTTGCGCTCTCCCTCAGATTCTGCAACGCTTACCTGTATCAACACATCATCTGAATGTCCTGGAATTCGTAGAGATTGTTGTCTTAATCCTCTTTTAATCCATTGTCTGAGGACACAAACCGGGTAGTGTCAGGTCGATGTACGATTGTGTCCAAGATCTCTCTCAGATTGCGTGTTGCATTCTTCTGTATGTGTGTCCAAGCAACGACAGAACCATGGCCACTCGCCAATGCATCTGACGTACCCGGAAGCTCGACTATGTTGGGCATCCCTCTCCCACCGCCAGCGCCAGACCACTTAACGCACATTTGAATCTGCTCTCGACTTGTTCTCGTCGTCATCCCGCCATCTTTATCTCTCTGCTCGCCTGCTCGGCCTAGTTGAGTCAGAGAGAGCTTTTCGATCCTTCAGAAGCCTGCCACCAACCACATGACGGCTCCAGGAACAAGTCAATAGAGGCAATGTCAAAAGTATAGCGTACGAACATTCATTCAGCGAGCAGTTTTGACAGGGTATTTCATATCACATCGCACCGAAGGTTAAGGGCCTTGGGTTGCGGGGAACTTGTTGCTCAGATGAACCTGCTGGGAGCAGGAGATAGGCAGGCTACGCTCCAGCCGCCAACTGCCAGAGCCTCTCTCCTCTCTCCCCACCAGAGACCACCCCTGGCAACTCACTGACTGTTTGGAAAGAGCAGGGCCCACCGCCGGAAATACAACGACAGCAAGCAATGAGGTTGATCTTTAAAATTTCTTTTTTTGTTTGTTTGTTTTGCAGCGCTCTAAAAGTTATTTTCACTTATTTTGTATTGCTCATACAGGAAAAGGGTACAGCAGGGGGCTCAGTACGGATTTTGTGGAAACTTGCTGTGCGCAGGTGGCTGTGGTAAAATAAGGTAGACTCACTGACCACCACAAGGAGGTCGAAACAGCCTGACATTATAAAAGAAGTGGAAAAGTAGTGTGACACGAGTTTGGAGGCGCAAACATGGATATAATGTGTAGCATGCAGGCATTTTCTGATTCATGCATCCCCACAGACTGCCACTTAAATTCTTGCCATCCCCCACCCATCATGATTATTCCGATCTGATCCCTGTTCTGGCTCGGACCGACACACAAGCGTATTAACAGAAATTCTGAAGACTGTGGCCTGATCAGATGGATTTGTTTACACACAATGGACGAGATGCTTCTTCGGCAGAGCAGTTAGAGAAACAGATCTCTAAGAGAGAAGGCTGGTTTTCGTTGCTTCAGTTGAAATGTACGCAAACCATCTGGCCGCAGTTTGTGACCTTATGTTGACCTCAGACACATTTCATGTTGGATTCAGTGGACAGCACTTATCTGAGGAATGTGCCATCAATATGAAAGTGTTCTTCAATATATTGTTCTGTGTCTTTTTTTGTTTGTTTTGCCTTCAAATTGGCCTTCCTGGGAAAACACCACCCACCCAATCTATTTGTATGTTGTTGAATGTGTGTTTTGTTGCAGTAAAGTTGCGACATGGATGAGTGGCGTCTCTCCCAGTCAGATTTTTCCGGGAGATAAGTCCCTTCACCAACAACAGACGATTCCCAGAGCATGATAACCTCAGGTCCAGTGCTGCGCCCAACCCACCTCCGTACCCCCGCAGATGCAAATGCACACAGAGACACACAATCATGCGCACTTACTGGCCCATTGTGCTGCGGAGAAGAGAGATCCTATCTAACAGTGCCTTCCAGCATTCCACTAGTGATTATCTATTCAGTTTCACGGGCAGATTTGAATTTGTCATGTAGTTTCCCTTCGGCGCGGGACTTGCAACGGTCTCTCCGTTTCTCTCGCACGAGATCCGCTCTGGCAGATCTCTTGCACGCGATTCGTTTCTGTGCGCGCGGCACACACGCTCAAAACACTCATTTTGTTACTGTGTCACCCTCTCATAGCTGCATTTATCTTGCACAAATGTAAGTTATTCTGATTTCAGATACAGTATGTAGAAATGACATAGAATTCCTTTATTGTTGAGAGAGGATTTGTTTCGAATATAAATATCTATATATATATATATATATATATATATATATATATATATATATATATATTAGAAATCATTAGTTTTGCTTCGTCGAGTTAGAGTATACAGTTCAAAGAATATTATAAGCAATGAGTTATGGATTAAATAAGAAAAAGTCATCTATTTTAACTTTATCAGCCACAAACTGTAAATACTGTAAAAAGAACAGATCATATATTTGGATATTGGTATTTTGCGTTGGAGACGAATGTTGTTCCAGTTCTCACGTACGGTAGAGCTCAGTACCAGGTAAATGCATGCTTGTGGCATCCAAATACTTTGCATGAGACTTAAAACAACTCTTTATGGTTTGTTTTGATTCATTTCAACTGCGATGGGATTTTTTTCCGCCATGAAGCACTCAGTTGTGAACCCTGCTGCCATCACACTAGAGGAACATCTGGTCTTTGGCCACCTGTCTACTGCTTGTGTCACGTTTATGCTTGTAGCCTTTTTGTTCTTATTCCATGTCAGGAAGCGGAGAGGAACTTGTCCTCACACAAGGTCAGAGAGAGCTCTTAATCGATCACGGCACTTTGCCAAATATTAGATGTTTTCTCTCATTTTTTTTTTTAATTCCAGTCTACACTGGCATAGCTCTAATCGCTAGTTATTTATGGATGTACACCAGTAACGGATGAGCTTCATATCTGAGACAAAACGGGTATCATTTTTCTATGACATCGTTACTGAAGGTAGCACTGATCACAGGTGTGGTGTGTAGATTTTTAGTCTGGCAGAAGAGGGATGTGCTAAAAAATAACCCTAATTCTGAAGCCACACACAGAGTACATCATAAGAATGCATAATATACACTTGTTTGCAAATAATGCTCTCAAGTATAACATCTTGACAGTAACGATTAATTTCTCAATTTTACTTTTTCACTATTTATTTGATTAGTAGCCAGTGTTATAATTTTGGCGCTAAGTTTTTCAAACAATGTATATCTTGGTCTTATGCTGTTCACATTACCTTTTATTGAAGGCCGAGACTGCTGATGATGATCGTTTTTATCCTATTTGTTAGACAGTCATGAACTGAGACAGCCAAGTTAGCCAACAGAATGCTTAGAAGGCATTTTTATTCCAAAGCGTGTACAAAGCACTGACGAGTGTGGCGACACACAGCTCGCCGAGGTCATTTGGTTGCATCCGAACAGTCAGGGTACCACAGGGTCCAATGAGCCATATAAGGTGTGGTTTTCAATGACAGCAATGTGAGCTGAAGACTGACGTCCCACTTTTAGAAACACACAATTCATTGTATAATACCATATCGTCCAAGGTCTAATTTTTCATCCCACAGAAAATGAACTCACAACCCCAATTCTTCGTCTCCATATGCAAACATTTGCCATTTTTGTTCTTGCTGACATTTTGAGTTTGATTATTTGATGTAGAAATTAAAAAATAATGCCTATTCAATCCAGAAACTGTGAATGGGAGAGTGGAGATGTCAACTGTATGTACATTATATGTTTTGGTGTATTCAGAAGCACTGGGAATATGTTGTACTTCGCTGTATAAATAAATGAATAATAAACAAATCAAAATGAATCTATATCTGGTATAGCTGTACTTTTGTTGACAATAAAACCGCTACAGAATGATGTCGGCCATTTGTGTGTGACTGAGTGCTTTGTGTTACATTTACTGTCCTTTGACATGATTACATGACATTTAGAACTGCGTGTGCGTGTGTGTGTGAAAGGAATCAAAACCTTTTACTTCCCTTTACATTTTGTGTGCAATAAGTTTGCTGGCAATGTTTTGCTGATATTGTTTTGTTGTTGACTGTTGCCATTGGACTTTTAATTTTCTCACAACATTTTTTTTCCCAGTATTTTTTTCGGTTTGATTTTCTTTGGATAGGATGAATGCTAGAAGGTTGTCTCAAAAATGGTGGCGTACTCCAGAACAATTGTTGCCCTCGTCCCACACGCTACACATTTCTGAACTAGTCGCTATGCCCCTGTTGGCAAGTATTCGCTGACCTCATCAGGGTGATGCTGCTGACAAGTGTGGGGGCAGGTGGTTGGGGGGAGGGGCGCCAAAAATGAGTGCAGATTGCAACTATGCAGCCATCAATAAGTAATGACACTTATGCAACTGTATCTCTTAGCCGACTGCTTATCTTTTTCTCCTTTTCAAGTCCGCATGCAAGACTGTTTTTCAGGCGACATATAAAGACATCCTAGTGTGATGTGACGTGGGTGTCTGTTTTCGGGAGGTTTGCTCTATTTGTGACTCGTTATAAGAAGGGATGTCATTGTTTATGAATGAGAACAGACTTGCAAAATATAAAGACATGGCAAAGGGTGACAGAAGACGAACCGAAAATAGATCAGCTTCACTGCCTTTGGCCAGTCCCAAAAGTGATCCTTGAGTAGCGCAACTGCGACCTCTAACGCTCATCACTGGTGTTACACTTCCCAACGACGTGGGAGTCAAGTCAAATCAAGTACTTTATTGTAAAATGTGCTGTATGTGCAACATACTGCACAGATGAAAAGCGTTTGTCTTTTTAAAGTGTAGGGATATCTTTAAATCAAAACGGAAAACGTGGGATCTGCGTTTGCACTAATCCAAGCCTAATGGCATTGTGTGTGGCCAATTTATCCATAAGAGTGTTGTGTTGAACAAGAATATCTGCCTCACAGTCCGTGAAATGGGTTTGTGGCCCAGCAACTCTTGGGTTCCCCCATACCGAATAATAATAATAATAACAATAATAATCCAGGGGCGGCCCGGTAGTCCAGTGGTTAACACGTCGGCTTCACAGTGCAGAGGTACCGGGTTCGATTCCAGCTCCGGCCTCCCTGTGTGGAGTTTGCATGTTCTCCCCGGGCCTGCGTGGGTTTTCTCCGGGTGCTCCGGTTTCCTCCCACATTCCAAAAATATGCATGGCAGGCTGATTGAACACTCTAAATTGTCCCTAGGTGTGAGTGTGAGCGTGGATGGTTGTTCGTCTCTGTGTGCCCTGCGATTGGCTGGCAACCGATTCAGGGTGTCCCCCGCCTACTGCCCGGAGACAGCTGGGATAGGCTCCAGCACCCCCCGCCACCCTAGTGAGGATCAAGCGGTTAGGAAGATGAATGAATGAATAATAATCCATTTAATTTATAAGCACCTTTCAAAACACTTAGAAGACACTTTACAATCAAAACAAGAATAATAAAAACACAGATAAAATTATAAATAATAAAAGGAGAGATGAATTTAAACTGAATATGCGATTTTAAATAGTTGACGCCGGCAACTTTGTCGTTGCGAGGAGCACCAGCCGACCCAGCCAACATGCCGTTGGGACAGAAAAGGTCCTCTTCAAAATTTTCCAACATAGAATTCTCCAAAACGTCTGAGACTGTTGATATTAGTATACTGTACGAAAAACTGCATGAAAAAACATTAGTGAAACAGCAAAGCCATGAAAGATGGACCGTGTTATAGCGAGGGATTACTGTACTTTAATTCAATGTCCTAACTGTGCGTTAATGACGGTAAATCCACTACAGTGCATTTAAGTACAATTAAGTAGTACTTAGCTTTTAAGGATACATTTTAATTTGCACAATTGCCCCAGCCCCACTCACACATTATATAAAATGTAATTTGGATTAATATTAACTGTGCAGATGGTTACAGAGGGTTACAATGCTATTACAGTAATTCTATTTCGGATGGAAGCCTTAGCCTGGTTTTTCATTGACACTTGGGCCTACAGTACTACGGTTCTGTAATCAAGATGGTGATATTTGGAGAGCTAAAAAATATTTTAGGAGGTACTTGGTGTAAAAAGTTGTGAAGCACTTGTTAAGTTACTATGTCTGCCTCACGATTGTGATTTTTGCTGTTTGACTGCGGATCTTTCTTTAAGGAGGTTGCGTGTTCTCCTCGTTCTTGCATGTGTGTGCTTTTTCCAGATACTGTGGTTTCCTCACGCATTTGTTAAAGTGGTGGGCGGTGCTTTTGTTACCTGGTCCGTCAAAAACTCTGCTTTCAATTGAAAGAATACAGTCTCATGAACTGGCCAAAGTACGCGAGAAAATTCTGACAATGCGAGTCTCTTTGTAAGTTGAATGGCTGTGCACTTCCCCGCCGACCCTGACCCCGAGTAAAAAAATGTGCAGGCCGTGTTTGTACATGACTGCGCGCTAGCCTAGGTTTGGCTGCACACGTAAGTAGAGGTTGCCACAGGAAGTAAAATGTGATAACGGAGTTCATTTTTAAAAAATGATTTGAAGTTAACGCTTCCACTTTGACAGCCCTATTTGTTACATAAGCGACGGGACATGACAATACGCTCCTTGAACTTAAAGGTGGACTTTCTAAACAAGACTGACATGAGAACGATTGCTGGTGTTGTTCTGGTGCTAGCTGGAGCATCCCGTGAGTTCAGAAGTGTTGTGCTTGAGGTAGTTCCTCAGGATGAGAGGAATCTCCAAACTGTCAATGGCAGGCTCTTTGTTTGCAAAAGGAAGGGATCTGCGGATTGCCAGGCGAGTCTGTGACATCAGAGGTTTGGGGCAAACTGGTGCGGAAAGACGCTACAGTTAGAGAGACAGCTGAAATTGTGTGTGACAAAATGAATGGATGATCATTTGGGTCTTACCCCTTTCCTTGAGCAGCAGAGCCAAGGCTTCATTCTGCTTTGTTGTCTTGTCAGTGATGACTATAGGCAGATACACATCTGCTCCAAAATCTATAAGTAGTTGGATGTACTCCACGCCGCAACCGTAATGCAAACACACGTCCAGCACAGTCTTCGGCTGCTTTATTCGTGCCAGCATCTTCTCATCTGTGCAGTTATAGTTGGGGTTAGTTCCATGGAGGAGGAGGAGTTTAAAGCAGTCCAGATGTCCATACACTGCCGAGATATAAAGTGGCCCTCTGCATGCTGTCGCATTAGACGCCCACTCTGGTACTTTTGGTCGAACGTCCACCTCTGCTCCGAAGCGGAGCAGCTCCTGGAGAATGTCCGCATCCCCTTCCCGAGCAGCGGTCAGCACCGGTGAGCAGTTGTTGTGCTGGCTGCCGTTTGGGTCGGCTCCAGCCTTCAGCAGAGCCACTACGCAGTTCAGATGCTTGCCACTCACAGCTGTGAACAACGGCGTCTGGGCCTTCACGTCCAGGCTGTCTACCTGGACGTGAACACATCAGAAAATATAGCTTGACAGAGACCTGATGATTCATTCCATGCAATGCTTATTTCAAACATCCATTGTTAAAAACAGAACAAAAAAATGTATGAGTCGCTATCAATAGATGAATACGATTCAGTCGATTCAGATACTCATTCATGGCTATGTTCAGTTTGAATTGACAATATGAGAGCGATATTGAACCCCGTGTATAAAATATCAACTTCGCTGGTCAACAAATTTTTACCATTTTTTAAAATCTGAATTGATTTTTTTTTCTTTATCAGGAAGTAAAATTTCCCCTCAAAGTAGTAGAGCAAGCTCTAGCACACTAACTCTATTCATCCATTTTCCATCCCATTACCCTTACAAGGGTCATTGGTAGGCATGGCTCGATATTAGATTCTGATAGCATGTTAACCAAGAGCAAAAATGTTGCGGTAGCACTGCATTCAAATGATATAAAATGAGCTTTTTGGGTGAGCTATTCTAAGAACAGGCCTGTGGGCCACTAGTACCAGCTGCCCACTGCCCCCCACCCCTTTTTATTTTTGATAGGACAATTCACACTAATCCGAGCATGTGTGTTTGCAGTCTCTCATCTGGTTCCCTCCCTCCCCCTGCTCCTCCTTCTCATTACCACGACAGCCACTGTTAGCGGTTATTGAAACCTTGACTTTTTAAAAACCACGATAAACAGGTAATCGGCCCATGCCGAGGACTTGCGACTCAGATGTAACCTATCCGGTGAGGGTCAAAGCACAAAGCACATCTAGGAGCACATCGATAAGTGTCGCTCACTTCACTCAGGGCAAACAAACAAACAAGCTGTCAAACTCACATTTACACCCAAAGACAACATTTATTTTTCAGTTAACCTAGAATAGTTTTTTGTCGCATTGTTACAAGATTAAGCATTATTTTTTCAACGACAATATTCCAACTCTAAAATAAAGTAGCTGCTGAACATTTCTGTTCCAAGATCTATGTGCACAATTTAAGTGTTGCTTTGGTGTAGAGTAGTCTGCATCTATCACAAATCGATGACAATAAAATTCGATCAGTGAGGATCGTTCCGAGCTCAGTGCTACACATCACAAAGAGTTCCTTCGTATCTCACCTCTGCTCCATGCTCAAGTAGGAGCTCCAGGCACCTCAGGTGTCCCAGAGTAGCAGCAGTCCGCAAGGGGGTGACGGGGACCCCCCACCCGCTTCGAATGTTAATAGACCTCCTGTAACTCTCATGAGAAAGAAGTTTCGACAGAACAATGACATTGTCACTGCTCACGGCATTGATCAAGGCTTGGCTCAGCTCGTTGCCTTCATTGTCTTCCTTGGGCTGCAGCAATGAGAAGATCTTGGAGATGTCCATCAAACTCATGTCGACAGCTTGACCCACAGCCATATTTACCCCTAGGCTGGCACAATTCAAAGCTCTTCCAACTGCAAAGGCAGACAATGTGTGTAGTAATAATAGCCCAAATCTATTTGTCAGGTTAGCTTGTGGCTATTTAATGTGACTCCATGTGATGTATTTACTCACGGAACTATCAATACCTCAATAAATGAGTGCAGAGCTTACAATTAATTAATTTAATTATGATATACGATGTATACTACCAAGAGCCACAAACAGTTTGACATAATATGCTGCATGATTTAAAAAATTAATACATTTTTTTAAATTCATAAGACACTCACCTTATTTGATTGAGGTTATTTCCAAGCAATGTCATCACCTTCAAGTTACATTCAGGAAAGGAAATACAGCAAGTACTGCACATAAGAAAAATCCTGTGCGTGTTTACGTTGTGTGACGCATGCAAAGACTTGTGAGTTGTGAAAAGTGCCTGACAGAGTGTTTGTGTGCATGCATTTGTGTGTGTGTGAGCGTGTGTGTGTATACGTGTGTAAAACTTCTGGGTTGGCGGAGGCTAAATTTAGGCAACAGATGGGCCTGGCTGGACTTCCATTCTTGGAGAGTCAAAGCTCAGGCTTAAAATTAGAAAGTTGCTAGACCAATGACACTTGATGATTGGTGTGTGCATGTGTGTGTGTGTGTATGTGTGTGTGTCCAGGACAAAAGCAAATATAAACCCCAAGTGTTTATGTCCATATGCCAGAATTAAATTAGTGAAGAATGTTATAGTGCATGACTTTGTCCTTGAAGATAAAACTTTCCAAATACAACTGCATGGATGTATTTTCTACAGTTAGGCAATATGTGAAGAAAATCTGAAATCATTACTGAAAATCCTGGCGTGGATGCCATAATACTCTTTCTATCGACCCCCAGTTTGCCAGCAGAAGCCGTTTTCATAAGTGTCAGCTGCATGACTGAGACGTTTCCACAGAGGAGCCATCCGTCAGCTTTTCTTTTACCATGCCCGACCATGTCTTCATAGAATGTAACAACACATTCTTTATGCAGATGGCAAATAGTTGATTGCTAGCATTCACTGAATATACAGTAGAGACATATTCAGTTATTTTCGAACACATAAACATTATACATTGTGTTACAAAAGTGATTACTGTATTCACTTCACATTTTATAAATGTAGTCTTTCAATGGGACAACACTAAAGAAATGGTCGTGCTCCAATGTAAACCAGTCAGTGTACAGCTTTCATAACAGTGTAAATTTACTGTCCCCTCATAATAAAGTAGTGCACAGCCTTTAATGTATGTCAATTGGCAACAAAAGTGAGTACACCATCATGTGAAAATATCCAAACTCTGTGTCAATATTTTGTGTGGCGATCATTATCTTCTAGCAGTGCATTAACCCACCTGTGTACTTAATAATGGCATGAAAACATGAGTATTTGCGATTCATCGTTTCCATATTAGCTTTATATAACAATAAATAATAATGTCATTGTTGTCAGAAATATCCAGACCTAAGAAAGTCACTAGTAAACTGGTCAAATTTGCATCTTCGTTTTTTTCCCACTTGATGGCGATAGTGACACGTTGATTTCAAGGAGTGTCCCTGTTGTAAGCACAAAAAGAAGACTTTGCTCTTACATTTCTAGTTTGTAGAGCATAGTATACATAGTTCACAATTCATTTCATTTCGTCAGTCGGTACATCCGTGTTTCTTCAGTTTATTGTTTGATGTGAATGCCAAGTACAACCAGAGGTATGTTTGTTTGGACGACGATATGATGACAAAATCACTGATACGTGTTGAATAAAAAACTGGAGTTCTCGCCATTTGTCATGATTTTCGTGAAAATGACTAAAATCCCAAGTTTTTACATCAGTATCTGTGGCATTGCGCTGCCCCCCCCCAAAAAAACTCGTTTCACGCACGTCATTTTGTCTATATCCTTGAGTCACACCTGGTGGTATCAGGCATTAAAGTGAGCAAGAAATTGAAGAAAACAATGTGGTCTAATATATTTTTCCCCTAACTGTAGGCATTCCTCGCTACCGCAGGGCAAACATGAAAGTAAGGACTGTTGATATTTTTGTTTCTGTTACAAATTTTAATTGGATTATTTATTTATTTCAGTGCTTGACCATTTTAAAAGCGTAGGATAGTGATCGAGAAAACGATCTTATTCCTGAGCCGGGAAATCGGGTTACATCTGTGTTTTAGGTACGAAGCCCCATCGTCAACCAATGACCTACTGGCGTCAAGTAATATATAATAATATTCTTGAGTTTGTTTATTTTAATAAGATTTCAGAAAACCCTCCCTGATAGCACAGCGTGGAGGCTCATGTGGTCCAGAGAAATCACTGTCATAGGAAGGCCTTCTCTGCTGGCCGTAACACGATCAGAAGCACTGACCCTCATTTATAACCGAAATCCAAATAAATAATCCTTGACACTGTATTAATGTATTCCAGGTAGTCTATTCTCATTTTGCACAGTTTCTCTTGGCTGCACTAATTTAAATCTTTCAATATATGTATGGGATGTGGATGTTGGATATATATACTGTATATATCGGGGGTATGGGATCAGATTTCAAGCCTCTTTGTGCTGCCATGTCAATCTACTGTAATCTGTTGAGAGCCTTCAGAATCAGAAGCGCTGGTGCGTTATGAATGGCACTGGAATTCAAGGCAGGGCACGTCCTGCTGCAATTTGCCTGCTGCTTTGTGGCAAGGGCAGGCTGTGTCCATGTAACCACATGCCCAAATATGTATCTCGTGTACAAAATAAAAACAATCACGTTTATTATGGTTAGAGTCAGGGTGGGTTGGGTTAGTGGAATTCGTAATAACGCTGCCACACTGAAGTCAGATACAGTACTTCTTTTGCTGCCCGAAAAAATATTACGGTACTGTAGGACGTGTCCTGCCTCAAACAGTGCAATTCTTAATAATGCAATGCTGACCATTGTACAGTGACTTTAACTATTACCACTGTTTCTTTAAACAATCAGGTTTCAAATTCACCTCACATACAAAATAACAACATTATTTCCATCCTCAGATAGGTTGGTCTCAGCAAAACTTGTTCAAGCCGAGTTTGGCCCACAAAATACGTCTGTAGCGACCTATAAGTAAATGTATTTCATAATCAACATCTTTGGTGATTATGATGAATGTTTCATGACATTTGTTCTGCTTTTGGTACGTTATTAAATAAATATTGGTTTTGAAACTCTCCAGTTGATGCACATAGCACAATTGTGTGCTGGTATTTAGCATTTTTGCCTAGTATTGATGGTTCTTGTATTAACAGATGGATTAAGTCAGTGAAGTCCCCAGTGAAAACCCAGCTACCAAACTAATCCAATGGTAGGATTATTTCGTGCTGTTAACCAATCCCACCAGTATTCGTGTGAGGCCTTCAAGGAGCTTAAGAATTGGCAACCTCCTTCTCAAGGTCCTGAAATTAAGTCCATCATGCTTTGAATCATTCCATTGCTAAGGGTCAAAACTCTCATACTGGATGAGAAGGTGAAGAGTTGCACATAACCCAAGAAAAAGTCCAGTCTGGCCTTTTCTTGTAGTTCTGCCTGCTCTGGTTCATGTTAAAGCCGTGTGTGTGTATGCTTTTTGTTTCCCACTGTGGTCAATGTGAGGAGTAACAGGTTTCTGTGGCCTTGGAAACTTTTATCAGAGCGAAGACACAATTGTGGTACCAGACACTGTAAGGCAGACTAAATACACCCAAGAGCTACATGGCCTAGGTCCAAACATCTCTGATATTGATGTCTCTCGGAGACACCGATGCATTTAATCTGATGGACCTTTTGAACAATTCTTTCTTTTAGGAGTGTGCATGTTAGGAGAGTTTGTGGAAAACGCTTCGTCGCCCTCCAATGCCCCTCTCTGAATTTGGGAGGAACTATTTTGTGGAAATATGCGGGTCACAGCAACCTGTGGTCGCCTTAGCAACTACGAAGGAACGTGGAGTTGCCCTGGCAACAGATGAAATGAGGGGTTACTGTGACAAAAACACTACAGGAACTCATTTAGTAGGACCTCTGTGTCCTTTTTCAGACAGATAGCAGCAGGCATGACAGGCGCAGGATCTGTACAGTGTAAGGGACAATGTTGAGGTGGAGTCAAATATATCCATATGACTTCATTTTTAATATGCTGGATACACTAACCTGATTGTCACATGGAAACCCAACTATTTGCTCCATACACCAAATACTGGATGTTTCATTAGTAAAATGTGGCATCCTCCATAAAAATAATACAGTGGTTGACGGCACCATATTATTGTGGTTATGTCGACTTAGTTGAGGACTGTATCAAAGATTACTTTTCGAAATTTGAATCAGCTTTACAATATCTATTTATTCAATGTACTGTCTTTCAGTGTTGAGTCAGATCTACTCTGTATTTTTTTTTTCCCAAATCAGTTGAAGTGTTTGTTGTACCAGTTTTGGTGCAGTCGCATGCTCTGCAGTGCCACTTTAGTTGTCTCGTTCGGGGCAGCATGCTGAACTAGTAAATAGCACATCTGCTGTGGGTCTAAAGTTGGAGGCTCAAAACTCAACTCCAGCCTTCCTGTGTGGAGCATGATGAACCCATTGTTTCTTGTTTTTTTTCCAGCCACAGTGGTCCCGCATTTGTCACGGGGTTATGTTCCAAAAAAATAAGGCGCGATAGGTGAAGTCCCTGAAGAAGGAAACTTTTTTTAAAAACAATTATGTTTTAAGGCTGTCTCACATTTAACATTCTCTCACGTTTATTTTTCTCTTGTTTAAATACAAAGTTGAAACCTTTGCAAGAAAAACAAGTGTACCGCGACCCTCGTGAGGACAAGAGGTTCAGATAATGGATGGATATTATTACTCTTGTTTTCATACAGGAACCATGGCACAGAGGAGATGGATTCAAATTTGTCTACGATACCTTAGTCAATTAGGATGGAGAATACAATGCGTGATTGTACGCTGTAAAAAAAAACATAATTCAGAATTAGGCTGTAACAAGTACTGGAATTCAATTAAGACACAATAGAGGATGTAAGATATTAAAAAAAGAGCATACAAAATTGCCCTTAAAAAAAATCTGCAATAGAGCAAGTCCACGAAAGGTGAAGCGTAGTATAGCAAGGGGTCACTGTATACCAAAGTACCTCCTGCCTGCCAGAGACATGCGTGATAGTTTTTTTGAAGACTGAATTGTTCATAGTTGTGTGACTGCGAGTTGTGGTTGCTGGCGATCAGTTCTGGGGGTACCCCGGCTCCTCTAAAAATTCAGCTTGAGAAAGGCTGAGTCAGCCGCGATCCTAATGAGAACAACCTCTATAGAAATGGATTGATAGAAGCCTTTGGACGTTCAGTAAACCAGTAGAATCTTCCTGGAGGTCGAGGGCAAATACATTATTAATTCAAAGATGTTACATGGATGTTTTCTCCAGTTTGTTAGCAAGATAATCATAAGATGAAAAGATCATTGGCTTTGGTGGAGGTTCACTTTCTGCAAGTGTACCATTGTAGTTAATTTTCACAGAGCCTTGTTCTTTCCCCATCCACATTTGACCATCCTGTTTAACTTGGCTTTGTCGCCTGCTCACTGCCGGTGAAACGAGCATACGTGGGCCTGTGAAGGCACTCTGCCTTTGATTTACACCACACACACTGTGTGTGTCTTGGAGGATTGCTACTAGAAGAACAACTTTGGTCAGGTGGTACAGCCACACAGATAACAAAAAGAATACATTATGTACCTGAGTCCAAAATGTTTGGGTTGAATTCTGATATTCTGAGGATGACAACGTTTTCCTAATATGAACAACACAAAATGTGTACATTTTTGTACAAAAGAGACATTTATTTTCATATCACCGTATTAAAACTTAAAGCAAATACGTCTGGCTGATGTTCCCCATTTGGGGCGGTGGTCACTTTTACATTCTAAACATAAAACAACAATTTTAAATTCAATGTAGCAATTAAACCTATTGGATTTCATTTTTGGCACAAAACACAACTGACAACAACCACAGAGGCATGCATGCAATGAATTAAAGAACAAACGGTATATTATCTGAGGCAATAAACATGACAAATACCAATGGCTGACTGTTTTGTTCTATTATTGGAGGAACACGATTGAGGGATAATAAACATAGTCAGGAAGTCATACAGTTACATATTAACACAGGAAAAGCACAGATAGAAACACAATGTAGATATGACCCAATCCTGGGTCAGTGGTAGACTGATATCGAATAAGGAACAGTACCAATAATACATTTAGCCAAACTGTGTAGGAATCTTCCTTATTTGTAGCTCCATCACTTATGTGTGCACGATCAGCACACTGGGCCAGTTTGTCATAAATTTAGTAATTGAGGTTCTACTCATCCGGCTTCCTCTTCGGCTTCTTTGGGTTGCGTGAGCGGCTCTTGGCCTTGCACAGGGGACAGATGGGAGCATTGCGGTGAATCTGCTGGTGGCACGACAGGCAAGCCTGGAGTGAGGATAAAGGAGACTGTTTTTAGTCTGAAAACACAGACATTTGAAAATGGGTCTTAAAAGTGCGAAAAAACACCGTTACTCTCCGTTTACATGCAGAAGCTGAAGAGACATGTTTAACGTTCAATACAGGGATGCGCTAGTATATATTTAGAGTGATAGCACTTCTCTAGCAAAGTACAGTAAACCCCCACTGACATCAGTTACAGTGAGCGATCAACTTAAGCAGGGGTGGCCAACCCGCGGGTCACGAGCCGTATGCGGCTCTTTGGCTGGTTCATCCATCCATCCATTTTCTGGACCGCTTAATCCTCATTAGGGTCGCGGGGGGTTGCTGGAGCCTATCCCAGCCGTCTTCGGGCAGTAGGCGGGGGACACCCTGGATCAGTTGCCAGCCAATCGCAGGGCACACAGAGACGAACAACCATCCACGCTCACATTCACACCCAGGGACAATTTAGAGCGTCCAATCAGCCTACCATGCATGTTTTTTGGAATGTGGGAGGAAACCGGAGCACCCGGAGAAAACCCACGCAGGCCCGGGGAGAACATGCAAACTCCACACAGGGAGGCCGGAGCTGGAATCGAACCCGGTACCTCTGCACTGTGAAGCCGACGTGCTAACCACTGGACTACCGGGCCGCCCTGGCTGGTTCAATGCGGTTCAATTAAACAAGGCACCAACTTCACAGAACGTACTTCGTCAGCATATCATCAATCCCGTTACTTGATTGACATAGAGAGCAATCAATCAGATGACTGTATCACCGCTCACGCGAAAACTACGGCGCTAAGTGCTCAGCAGGTCAGCGAATTACCTCTGATTTTAAGGCAGCGGTGCCCAATGCGTCGTCGATCAGAATCGCCCGGGAGCCAGCAAACTGCTCCCAGGTCGACCGCAAGGGTTGGGAGGAGGAAATGCGTGGGGAAAAAATATTTGTTTGTTTGTATCTTGAGTTTTCATTCAGTTTCGCCCCATTCCGACTGTTGCTCATCGTAGTGTGCGTGCATGTGTGCACGAGTACACTGGTGGGCACCCGCCTGAGTGCGTAGCGCTGCGTGTGTATGTATGCTTGCACGTGCGTGATCGGGTAATTCGTGAGAAGTTTGTCCCTTCAAAAGTTGATCTTTGGCCAAAAAAGTGTGTGTGTATGCATGTGTGTGTGTGTGTGTGCGCGTGTGTATGTGCATGCGCGTGCACGAGGAAGGTTATGATGTGGCTCTTAGCAGTAACTAATTTTAAAAATTGGCTCTGTCTCTGAATGGTTGGCCACCTCTGAACTAAAGAGTCATCTGTGATCTGTACGAGGAAAAAAAAGTGAGTCAAGCGAAACCCACGTCTTCATTGTTCAACTTCGGCAGAATTTTTTGGATACCTTATCCTTTATATTTCACTGGGAAAAAACTCACCTATTTGCTGTTCAGGCCAAAGCAAAAAACCACTTTGCCAGTATCTACAGGCAATTACAAATGTTTTTGGGCCATCAATTACTTTACAAATTTTACAATTCCTATCCCCATGAACAGCGGTACACCAACAAATGGAATCCAAAGGACATTTTTCTGATTTAGATTCCTGGTGGAACAAGCAACTGTTACCCACATACTAATTAAGACGCTTGCATTAATGATTCATTTTTTAAAGTAAGTTTTGTTATGACTCATTTTCGCAGGTCAGTTTGATTATAGATTGACTGATTATATTAATTAATAGAGAGGTGGGTGAATGCAAAATAATGAATACGAGTACTTTGGGAAGCAATAGACTAACTACAACAAACCCATAATTATTAATAAGTAGAAAAAAAACCCTCACGACATGCTTAGTAGTGGATACTCCTTCAAACTACACAAACAGAGCAATTTCCATTTTGAACCTTATCAAAACATAAAGAAACAAAATTGAGAACAATAAAATTGTTACGTTTTTCCAATAATTGAACGGCGTCCCAAAAAGCTTCTTTGGGCTACCTATGTTAGCAGGTCGAGGAGAGCCACCACAGGCTCGGTAGCGATCGCAAGTGACGAACTTCAGCTGGCTACTTTTGCCTGCTAAACACATTACTGTTTTGCTCCTAATTCAGTAATTACAGCCACCATGTCGGCGAATACGATACTCTTCCCTTAAGTATCACACTCTCGAAGGGATTAAGAGAAGTAATTAACAGAGGGAAAGACCGAGAAGCCATGCTAAATGCTTAGCTAACCTAATTTAAAAAAAACTTTAAACAAAATAACCATAAAACATAAAACAAGAAGACATTGAACCCGCCGCAACGCACCGCACCGCGGCCGGCGCCACCGCCACCCATTTAGTTTTCTCCCTGCTCCGGACTGGGGGGGGGGGGGGGGGGGGGGCGCGCCTCCTCCTCCGCCGACGTCCTCCTCCGCCCCCGGTGTTTACTAGGCCCGTGGTGTTCATCAAATAGTTCGCAAATTTTTTTAGATACATCAATGGATGCTATTTTCTTAACATTACGGTACGAGCATGCAACTCTAACACAGAAAACGCAGATCGCGGCCGCCGCCATGTTTGAATGTTGTTGACAGACAACAGGGAAAACGACGCACGCACTCAACCTGAATATGGCGAAAATGTAGAGGGTTGTTCGAAAAAAATGCCGACAGTAAAGTTTTTTTTCGACGTAGAAATTCTCGGTCAGTCGGGTTACCGGAAACACACTACCGGTACTTTTTTTCCCTACGCCTTATATAAATATTGTGACAAAGTATTTTTTTTCCATAGAACCCAGCACGAGCAGGTTCTATGGACAACGCAAATATCAGTCAGGTTGTTTACTTTATGCCTGCATTATACTGTATATCCAGTATTGGAACCAGTCAAATTTGGTGACTGATTTTAAAAGGGAAAAAATATTGACTCTCAAAGTGGGTCACCATCTGCAGCCTGGGGCAGACCGCCATTTCTGAGAACAACCCATTTGTTTCGTTCTTCTTCATGATGCATTTTTTTGATTGGTGTGTCATACTCTGGGCCGATTTAGAATCCAAAAAAACCTGGAATGTTTTAAGATGTCTTTTGCCTTTTTGTTTCCTAAAACATGCTTTGTGGGGTTGGAACAGATTGTCATTTCAAATCATTTTAGTGGCGATAACCAATTTAATATTACAAGTTTGGTCACAAAACAATGTAAACTTGTTAAGTGCCACTGTATTTGAGGTTTAAAAGAACAGCGGAATATACAGTATTACAAGATCAAAGGGTCAAGTCATAAATTCGTCATAATAATATATCCTAAGTGCCAGACCAGTCTAAACATAGCATTCTGATAAATATTGCGTTTGTGGAATATGAATCTAGCAGTAAAATCAACCAGTTTTTATCCATCTCACAGGGCAGCCATTTTGCCACACCTGTTTTGGTCATGTAACATTTGCAAGCTAGTCGTGATTTGTTGTTACCTGAGTGCTGAGCAATTGTAATTGGGTTTCCCTGACAGTTTCCACCGGATCCCGGTGGCGTTGTTAAATAACTTGTGGAAATGCGAGAAATGGACTTCCATTCCACTTTTGCGACATACTTCTATATCGCCATGTCTCGTGTCATTTTCTTGAGACAGCACGTGGCCACTCCCTGGGATGGCGTAAAAACAGGAGGATTTTGCTGCTCATTTCATATTACACAAATGCAATATGAATCAGAATACTGTGTTTAGACTGGTATGGCCCCATAAAATGTATAATAAAGTTTTGACTTGACTTCCCCTTTAAAGTCCAATTAATTATTTACAAACGCTCTAATTAATTTGACTTCTTTCAAATACAATACCACCCAGAGACGTGTTCCCCTCTTGAGTGCTTTCGGGCTGGCAGATACCTTCATGGGTGGTGGTTGCTGTCTGAAGGTAGCAGTCTGACGGGCATCTTGTTTCCGGGATACCTGAAGCTGCTGTGCCGCTGCAGCAGCGGCAGCAAGAGATTCTGGGATGGCTGGCTCATGTGGCTCCTTTTGCCACTCTGCTTTTTGCTTCTCAAAGTAACTGTCGAAGACAAAGACAAGACAGACAGCGCTGGCTGTGAGTCTCATTTGCAGGATCTTACAAACCCTATCCCATCACACATCAGGAGCATTAACACAAAAGAAAACATACTCACACTTTTTTTTCCCTTTTTTGAATATACAATTCTGAGCCAAAGTACAGTCATATTGAGAGTGTTTGTCTGAGTTAATGTGAGTGTCTTTGTGCATGGGTGGGAGGGCATGGGGAAGAAAAATTTCCACCTTGGTTTTTATGCCAGACTGGCGAAATCGCCCCCCCAAAAAAGGTGATATCCTATTTCATTATGCTCTGGTTTCTCTCAGAATGGGTTTGTGATGGAGTACAATTCACTGAAGAACAAATCTAATAGGCTGGCTTTCCTTTAACCATATCCATCAACGTACCACGTATTCACGCATTTCATGAACACGACGCACCTCAATATTTCATGTTCAATGAATGTTCATTTAATATGTATTCTAAATTTCAAACTGCTCTTCTTTGCGTTAGAACTCATTTCATGCAAATGTGTCACTTTCTCTCAGAGTATTTGAAAATCCTAACACCCAACAGGCGTATGAGATGTGATTTCATTTGCTCGAAAGTTGCTCGATCACGACTTCAGTAGGACAATTTCAATAGGCACTAAAAAGGTATCAAATCATTGCAGAATTACTTTTCGCATAGTGAGATGTACCACTGAGGAGTCTGAGAGCATCGTGGCACTAAGAACAGAATAGAAGTGATGGCCAGCAGCCTTGCGGTTAGAAACACACTGAGCTGATCAACAACCGATCGATGATCACAGTTTCAGCCAGCAGCGTACCAATTAGAATTTGCAGGAGATGTTTTGTTAAAATGTTCCCAATTAATCCAACCACTAAACAAACTCTTTAGATAAACAGTCTGCAGCTGAACTGCTCCACCCGACATCCACCAGACTCCCATATGGCACACCTTCTTCCTCCTTCAAGCAGCATTGATCTGCTCAACACAACTCTGTCACAGAAACAGGAGCTAAGAACACTCACAGAGAAAATCTTTCACCGCTTGATTGCAACCCTCCACAGAGTGGTGAATATAATAAGGGCAGGCTTTGGAAATTAGTGCAATAGAATTAGGGATGCACGATAACTATAGCACCACTTGTTATTGAAGTGATATTGGGGGGAAAATGACAGCATGAACAGGTCAGATTAAAAAAAAACTACCAGGCTGGGCGCTCCAGAGATCGGACGATGGAAAGTGATGATGACTGAGACGACGTACCTTTTCATTTTTAACTGTACTTTTACCTTAGTTGCCGGTTCCTAAAATCGTGCAGACTTACAGCAATCACCATTGGATTACAGTGTTCACTGACATGTTCCAGGGACTTTTCACACCACTTTCAACATCCTGGATGAGACAGCGCAACCGCCGTGCACCGTTTTCAGGTCTGACAGGTGCTCTCGGCAGCAGAATGAATGTAAACAACAGCAAAACACTTGAGCTGAGCTTTAGCTAAGCTAAGCCCTAGCCACTCAAACCTCCACTGAAAAGCCTCTCCGCAGTGTGGCCTATAATCATGATTTTAAAAAAGAAAGGGGGGTGGGGAACCTTAGTTGACTTCAGGCATGCAGCTGGACAGTCAAATGATCCTTTTATTTTTATGAGTCATAAGAGTGATGATTTCATGGCTTTTTTTGGACAAAATGATCACTCTGAGAGCCAAAATTAAGTACCTTCTGCCATCGATTTTCTCAAGTACAGTGTCCTTGGAGTACATAATGAGTACGCCAAACCAACATGGGTTTTGCCTGATCAATCCTTCAGCGCTGGATTTTCACACCTCAACTCAAATTGCTGGTTAGATCGAATCATTACTCATCTATTAAAGGATGCTCTACCATTAGTTGGCACTGTTGTACTTAACGCGCTAAATTAGTCTGTTGGCAGGCTGTATAGCACAGTAATTTCAAGTGATTGTAATCAAACCTTCACTGACAAAGCTACTTTTGACTAAGCTTTTGATAGACCCATACACAATCTTCCTTTGAAAAACAAAAGCAATTGCCAAACAGTCACTTCCTACAAAACAGTGGCTTACGAGAACACATCATTGTGCTGGGACACCACTCGTGACTTCCTTGTTATGTGAAATAAGCTCTAGTCGCTATGATGCTCTTGTTATATCTTGATACACGATCACACAATATACTATCTTGTTCTTTTACTAGTGGACAGAAGGACCTACTTTGAATTGGTTTCTCTTTTCCCGGAAGAACATGCTTGGAACACCTCACGAAGGAGGCGTCCAGGAGGTATCCTAACCAAATGGTTGAGCCACCTCATCTGACTCCTCGCCGTGGAAAAGCAATTGTTCAACATTGAGTCCCTCCCGAACTTCTCACCCTCTCCGGGATAGACTGAGCACCATGCGGAGAAAATTAATTTCATCTGCTTGTATCCAGGTTTTTGTTCTTTTGACTCCAACTCACCACTCTTTTCATCACAACAGACTGATAAGAGTCGGCATCACTGCAAACGCTGCACCGATCTCCTTGTCGATCTTCGGCTCCATTCTGCCCTCATTCGTGAACAAGACCTTAATATCCTAAGATACTTGAACTCCTCCATTTGAAGCAGGATGTTAGCCTACTTGGAGAGAGAACTCCACCCATTTCTGACTGAGGTCCATGGTCTCAGATTTGAAGGTGCTGCTCACTTTCCTTCACACTTCACACTTGGCTGCGAACCGCTCCAAAGAGCTTTGGAGATTGCGGCTTGATGAAGCAATACCAATACGACATCTTCTGCAAAAAAAAGCAGAGATGCAAACGGCCACCATCCAACACCCTTGTCCCCCTTCAGGTGATGAAGGGGGACTCACGTGACCTCTTCAGGCTGTGCCCGGCTGGCCGGGCCTCCAGGTGCTTGCAATCAATTCCCACCTCCAAGTCTGGCTCCAGTTTTTATATGAATGTATGTGTGTGTGTGTGTGTGTGTGTGTGTGTGTGCGCGCGCGCGTGCGTTACACTGACTCCAGTGAGAGCTTTTCCTCTTCTTCATTGAGGTGAGGGAGTCTGTGCAGTCCTAAAGTCATCCTCAGCGCATCAACATGCTCCTTCAGAGGTTTGTACTCATCATGCAGACGGCGAGTTGTTTCTAGCAGCTTGTTGAGGTCATTTTCAGACTGCTTGATTGTGCTTTCCATCTTTGGAAAAACAAAAATACACCAAAAATTCTGAACTGGACAAATGCAATGCTGTATGTTTGGAAATGTTCATGTTTATTCATCCGCAATACACCCATGCTTCTCAATTGTTGTTTTCACAAAGCAATTTGTCTTCTTTTATACCTATGTAAAAATTAACTGAAGACGGGCTATCAGTGTTATACCTGACTGAGGTGAATGAAGTTACATTCAGTAGAATAAAAAAGGTTGAAGTTTGTGAACTTGTTCATATTTTGGGCAAATTGAATGGGATGTATCATGTATTTTTGCTGAATAAGTTCATTTTAAGATTTGAGCTGAACTTTGAATTAGATTGCATAGAAAATTAACTGCAAAACTGCATGCTGTAATGATAATGGTACCACTCTGTAATTGTGGCACATACTCACCACATTGATATCTGCATGGATGAGCCGGAGCTCCTCCACGTGTGCCATCTTCTCCTGAAGGAGGAGATCCATCTCTTGCTTGTACTCTTTTAGATGCTTCTCTTCAGACTCCAGAGCCTCAAACTCAATCTTCAGGCGAGACTTGATCTTCTGCATTTGGACTGTTTTGTTCCTGTTGGCACAAGAAGACAACACCTAGCTCATCTTGTTCACAAGCAGAAAACCAATACCAGTAAATGCCACCAACAAGGAAAGTGATGCACAACAAATGCATTGGGATTGGCAATTAATAGAGTAATCAATTGAATAATCAACAAGATAATCGATTCTAAAAAGACTACGGTAATTTGTCACAGCCCTAGACTACAGTTATGTTGGAGATCTCAATCTTAGACGCAAGCCCCTCGTCAACTGGAAAGTTTTGATTTCAATTTTTTTTTAACTGAGAAAAAAGGGATTTCCATGTTGGGGAAAAAACTGAATGGTTTTGTTGTGTTCTGGTCTTGCTCATGTCACCAGCAAGAGCAAAACAGCAGCAAAAGCCAACTAAAGACACACAACCAATACACACACTGTGTATCGAGCCTACAGTGCTGTAAATAAAGTACCACGTTCTCTGGTTGCTATTGGCACCTTCCTCTCCTGGCCCACATTACTCGTCCACCTGGCCATCGATGCATTGCTCTTGATTGGCCATCGATTTTAGTCGACATTGCAGCGGATATTTTCCGTTGCTATACAGAGAGAAAAGAAACTGCAAATGTCTCCACCATTCCACTACACTGATCCCTTGTGATGTCCTCGCACACTGTGTCCATTGTATGCAGCAGGGACCTGTGGTTCTGAACCCAATGTTCATAAACTGTCCACTTCCAAGTGGGAAAAAAAAATCCTCAATTGAATTGAGCACCAAATAGTACGTGGTAGTCGCTCCATTCTTTGAACATTTATCTAATGCCCCAAGACTTCTTATATGGCGATCATGGTATTCTGTTCTTGACTAATTTTGACAAGTGGCCAAACAGTTAATATGGCGACTTACACAATAAAATCAAGCTGTCATGTTTTGGAAAATGTGCTAAATGTGGGCTCATTATGTTAACTGGAGGCTCCTTGTACATACCCATTTGCAAAGATGAACTTGGACGCTTGAGACGTACACTACTAAGACATTGGAAATTTGATGAAATCTGTGAGAAATGACATTCTGTTGTGAACAATTGCAAGGTGGCTTGGGAATTTGTCCACATTATTTTGAGAAAGTAATTTCTGTTTCAAGCAAAACCAATTGCCAAAAACCGAATACAAACACTCAATGGCTACATTAGTCTGTATTTTGGTCCATCATTGCATTTTACTTTATTACACAGGAGTAAAATAGGTAAAAGGGAATTCTCAAAAGTATTAGCGTTCTACCTTTGTCATGTGTAATATGTCTTACTTGAATTTCAATGAAAAGAAGACAGGCGTGATACTGTTTGGTCCCAGAGGCCCTTGTACATCCCATCCTGTAGACTTAGGTCCTCTGTCTCCTTATCTTAAATCAACAGTCTCAAACTTGGGTCTTAAACTGGACAGTGATTTTAAAATTGACTGGCTAATTGGTGCCGTTGTTAATCCAGCTTCTTTCATTTTAGGCAGCTGGCTAAAGTAAAACCTCTCCTTCCTCATGAGCACCGTCAGACCGTAATTCATGCCTTAGTCACATCCCGGCTCGATTACTGTAATGCACTTTACTTTGGAGTCAGGCAATCCTCCATTAAGCGTCTCCAGTTGGTCCAGAATGCTGCTGCTCGCCTCTTGACTGTTACTTGTAAGAGGGAGCACACAACTCCTTCTCTGGCATACCTTCACTAGCTCCCTATACATTTTAGAGTTCTTTTCAAGATCGTATTATTTGTTTTCAAATCTTTAAATGACCGCGTGCCACCTTACCTCTCTGAGCTCATCCGCTCCTACACACCGGCCCGGCACCTCAGGTCTGCGGACCAGACATTATTCGAAGTACCAAGAACAAACAGAGGCTCAGATGGGATTGTGCCTTTTCTGTTGCTGGTCCCTCTCTCTGGAATGACCTCCCACTGAACATTCGGCAAGCCCTCTTGCTGCCCATCTTTAAAACCCGCCTCACAACTCACTTGTATTCTTTGGCATTTGACTTGGCATGACTCAGACTTGATCTTAGTTTTACTGTTTGGTGCTTTCTACTGTCCTTGTTACTGATTTATTGCTTTATTGTTGTATAGATGATAGTTGCTCCATGTACAGCACTTTGTATGCAACGATGGCTCTTTGAAAGTGCTCCATAAATACAGTTGAGTTCATCATATCGCTCTTTGAAAGTGCTCCATAAATACAGTTGAGTTCATCATATCACGCAGTTATTACAAAATGAACTGTGTTTTTGTATGAATGAAGTGTTTTTGTAGAGTGCCCTGTATGTACTGTATTAGCGTTGCCTGCAAATAATCCAAAATATTTATATTACTGCATACAAAAATATTGTGGACCAGTCAGCCAGCGAGCAGTGAATGGACAGTGAGTTCCTGACAGACTGCTGTTGGCTAATTACTGTAGCTAGCTCGACCGCAGCACTGCTTAGCAACGCACACCTGGTATCTTCCTACACACGTGGAATGCTTACGAACGTACAATTGTGTCAGCTGCAGCCTTTGTGCATCCATGCAATGACGCCAAGACGTGTTGAAAATAAACAAAGGCTAGCTTTGTCCGTTTAACGGAGAATCAGCACACCACTGCTAACCAACTGCTAGCCCCCGCTAGCTAATAGGGTAACAAAGCAGCCAGGGGGACTGAGGGGGCTCTTGCTGTTGTTGCAGGAGGTGTTGCATTCGCTGACCTTTCGCAAACGTCATGCTTTTTGTCGTTTTATGTGTTATCCAGCCTTACCGTACTTCCAGGATGTTTTCTAACTTGCACATGATTTCTTGTTCGTCCGTCATGATGAAGAAACCCCTTTGCTCGTCGCCCAGCTGGTGTCGCCGTGTTGCCCGGTGGTCTCTCGCTAGATTTAAATAAATAAATACAAAACAATGGCCGACGTGACGGCGCACCGGAGCGCGCTCGCTCAAGGTAAAGCCGTGCCTGAACCGGGCAAGGAAGTAGTCTTCCCCCATGTCAAAGCGGTTGCTCATACCACAAAAGTTGTTTATGGTACTGTACAACACAAGTCAGGTAAAATATTAAAAGAGGGCAAAAGTACTCACATTCTAGATCTAGAGGGACAGAAAAGAGACGTCAAAGTAAAAAGTAGAAGTAGGCTTACGAATTCTACTCTAGTAAATAAATCAAATTGTAAACCTCTGATATAACAACACAAAAAAATCTTTTTTTTCAGAATAGGTAGCGAGTTTTTTAACTCAAGAAGAAAATAAAAATATTACAGAGGTAGTTCTGTTGAGTAGGAAGATTGCTCCAGCACGGTGATCCAGCACGGTGATGTTGTTCTTTGCCAGGAACTGCCAGATGCTCACGGCATTGTATTGTTGTGGTGAAGCAGATAAACCAGGGGTCTCCAACGTGGTGCCCGCGAGCACCAGGTAGCCCGTGAGGACCACACCAGTAGCCCGCCAGTGCTAGGATTGTGATTTGCTCGTAGAAATTATGATTTAAAAATGCAAACATGGGCAGTATTATAGATTCTATAGCTACCTATTTAGCTATCTAACTAGCTAGCTACAGTATACGTCTAGCTAGCTAATGTTCTAATATTATTAAATTTAATTTGTACAAATGTTATTTCAGACGCGTATCAATTTGGTAGCCCTTCACACAATCAGGACACATGAAGTAGCTCTCACTCTCAAAAAGTTTGGTGACCCCTGAGATAAACTATCACAAATGTAATAGTGGCCTAAGACTTTTGCACATGCTGTATATCTTTTGTTACACCAGCCCTGAAACGTTTCTGATCCACTTTGTGTTCCAGCCACGGGTGTGTGATGTAGCATCATCTCAGATTTCGGAATCCTTCACGAACTGGTTTGGCAAAGCCTGTTAGAGGCAAGTGCTGTTGCTTTCGCTCAACGTGTCTCCAATATAAGTTTTTATAGCCTGGATAATAAATTGAAAACACACCAACTTGTATACAGTGAATTACATGCAGCGAAAAAATACATTTAATATCATATAGCAATATGCTGCTACTGTCTAAAAATAAATTGTCTGTTCAAAATCTTCTTAAATTTTGGCCAAAAAATATAATATCACAATAGTTTTGTGACGAAGTCTATCAAGCAGTAAATCTTCAATTGATATAGCACTTTTCCTACAAACATTCTGCCTTCCAGGGTCGGTTGACCAAGGACACACACATGCAAACACAAACAAAGAAGTACACTGATGATCATAAGACTCAGGAATATTATTGAGGAAGAAAGATGGGGGCACAGAGAATTCCCAGAATTCAGTCATAAAATACCGACATATTTTTGTCATTTCGTAGGCTTGTGATTGAAAGTTTTACCGCTGCAATAAAATGTGGTAGATTTGTAACTTGGTGATTTATATGGGAATGATAATATTCTGGTTACTTGTTTACACAGATATTGTGGAGGGGTTTTTTCAGATTTTTGTTTATTCCAGATGCCCTGCAAATCTATTGAGAGTTAGGGCAAGAAAGTCAGCTAATACCCAAGCCCAGGCATAAATCCAACACGTTATTCCAACTTCTCCCCCAACATTGCCAGCTGCCTCACCGTGTCCACTTAAGACCACCCCTGGGCCCTGGCTGGGGGCCCCAAAACTTTATGATGGGCTTCCAAAACCTGTGGTCCTGTTTGAAATCCTGCAATCACCTTCCATCCTTTTGATCCAGGGGTCCTTATTGATCTTTAGTATTACAACCCAATAAATTGACTTAATGACTGGTGCCATATTTGGTTGGAGCTCTTTCTGTCAGTCGGTCTTTCACAGCCAAGCTGCTCCGCCTCGGCACTACCGTAACCCCAGTTCTTTTTTCTATGTGTCAGGGGTCCCTATTGAATACCAAGATTTCAGGGAGTTCTTGGCCACGCCGCTGCTGGCTCAGTTCCCCCCTGAGAGAATGGCCATGGAGAACTTTGCGGGGAAGAAATGTAAGATTCTGAGGCTCCCCCATTGCATCCCCTAGTCTCAAAATTACTATAAAGACCTACCATCCACTTCCTCTCATCTCCTCTCATTACTAAAGGCTAAACAACACTTTTCTGAAATCATTAGTTTATGTGTGAATTTTGCTGTTGTGACAACTTAGTCTACCACACGGGATGAATAAAGTATATCCAGCCATCAACCCTTCCATTGCGATCCATCTATGTATAGGTCTATCTGTTTTTAAAAAAAACTGAAAATTGGAATCAAAACAATTGTAGAAGACAAAGATTACGGTGTCTGTTCAAGGTAAGTGACACATGATCAAAATGTAATGAGAAGTGTTCTCAGATGAAGTCTGCCTTTGAGCAATGCTTGGGCCTCAGGCTGCCTTTGGATTAAATGAGAGGTAGGTACTTGGGAACAATGCTATGTTCTTTTCTCACTCCGTCTAATCCTTGTTGGTATTGCAAGCAGTTTCATATGACTCCACAGAGAAAAAGAGACAAGCGTCGCTAAGAATTGTTTTACGACAGACCAGAAAAATGTCAACTGTGAGTATCAATTTTTCATTGTTTGTGTCAACATTGTGAATGTAGGCTATATGTTTCAGGATGTTTATGTATTTAGTAGTGGTTTGGAATTAACCCCATAACCTGTTGGGTTGAAAAATGAGGCACTGTAATCGACAACAGAGCAAGGTAAAATGCATTTTAAAGCACGCTCATTTGAGCTAACAAATTGCAGGGTGGCAGTAGGTTTTGATGGTTATACTGTTGTTGTTGACAGAAGTATCTTGCTTTAGGCATTATATTTTCTTTTATTCCGTCCTCTCTTGTTAGGATAGAAGTATAAATGCAGAGTTGAATGGGAAACATTGTTTTAACTAGGGGTGGGAAATGCAGATGATAATGTCATGCTATTTTGCCGATGATAGCGATAGTGTCACAATATGGCAGTTGTTTTGATCATTTATTGCCTGGAAGAAAATAATCGGTTCTGCATCATGATGTCTGTTGAATTGAAGACAAGGAAACTCATGGAACACAATGAACTCAAATACGTTTTTATTGCTAACCAACTTTAGATTTTGATAAGTGCAGTGTAGTACATGGAGGAGAATCACATCACATTTAAAACTCAAATTTGTCATTAGAGCGCACAATTATATTTAGTTTCATCGAACAATATCAAAATGTGTTGTATGGTGGTGCATCAACATTGTATCGTAAGATGTGGTAATAAAACATCGTCACACACTGACATTTTTCCCCCGCCCCTAATTCTGACCCATTCATTACACAATTCTTATCATTGAATGAACCCCGTCTAAAAACCTATTGTGGGCTTCATTTTTTGATTGTAGCCTCCACCAACGTCTTGTGAGTGGATGCTCCTGGTTGAACAGAAGAATGTAAGGAATTCTCTTTTGCTGTCCAAGAACCAACACATTGACCCCTAGTTTCAATGAGCGTACAAAGAACGCACAAAATAAGTACCGGTAGTGTTCATTTCTACTCATTTGTTGCTCGTCATCTCCCTTGCAAAACCTCTCCAGTGACGATTGCGCAACGGGGGATATTTTCCTCCTGTATCTTGTGTGTTCCGGTAGATAAATGTTCGGGTTACGAGCATGGACGCCGAGCTGGAATTTGCCATCCTGCCCAGCACGACTGGCAAACAACTTTTTGATCAGGTACATTGTTTACCACCTGCCAATTGGCCCTCGTTCAACAGCAATCTTATGCCATTGTTATTGCCACTGTCTAGATAGTGAAAACAATCGGACTGAGGGAAACCTGGTTCTTTGGTCTGCAGTACCAAGATAGCAAAGGTTTCTCCACTTGGCTAAAGCTCAACAAAAGGGTAAGAAGAAAGTTTAGGTGTTGGCTTGTTGGCATTTCTCTCACATGACCCGCTCAATTAAAGCCTTGACAGATGCTCACAAATGTGACTTTCTTGATCCGTTGAGGTTAATTAGCCGCTTGCTGTGTTGATCCCTTTGTTGGGGCGTGCCGATCCCAGGTGACCGCTCAAGATGTGAAGAGGGACAACCCTCTGTTGATAAAGTTCAGAGCAAAGTTTTACCCAGAGGATGTTGCAGAAGAACTCATCCAGGAGGCAACACAACATCTCTTCTTTCTGCAGGTTAGTGAGTACACAACCTGTGGAGGTGATCGTAAAGCAAACAAAATAAACCAGCATCTCAAATTATTTATCTCAAAAAATTGTAACAATTTCGTAAAATATTCATACCTCAATCCAAATGACTAGTATGGCTAAAAAAATTTGCATCCATGTTAAAGGTGTAAGTTCAATATTTAAAAAAAAAACACTTTCAACCGGTTGGTTTTAGTTTTATGGTGGTACATTGTAGAGGCGCAGACCAACGAGCAATCTCAACTGAAATAGATATCACAAAAATCTCTGGGGGTTCCCCAATGACTCAGGCATAAGGTTATTATTATCTTGGTTTTTTTCACAAGGGAGTTCATGTGCATCAGATAAACCTCTGAAGTGATGCGGGTTCTTCTGTGAGTGAATTAGAATAATATCAAGACTAACAATGCAACAAAGCAAGTGCAACAACATTTTATTTTTTTTGCTTTAGGTAAAAGAGAGCATCCTAAATGACGACATTTACTGTCCACCGGAGACTGCAGTGCTTTTGGCCTCATACACGGTTCAGGTCAAACATGGAGACTTCAAGAAAGATTATCACGTACCAGGCTACCTAACAAGAGAGAAGCTGCTTCCCCAAAGGTAGCCGGTCCGTCCCACGGATACAAACTTGAACTTTATTGAATCATCTGGATTCTAACCGTGTGTCACCTTCAATGATAAACCCAGGGTTTTAGAGCAGCACAAACTGAATGAAAATCAGTGGGAGGAAAGAATTCAAGTGTGGCATCAAGAGCACAAGGGAATGCTAAGGTAACCCAGCAACAACGCACCCCTCCCTGCAAGTAAGTCATTCAGTCTTCATGACATGACTCCTTGTCACAGGGAGGACGCCTTATTGGAGTACTTGAAGATAGCTCAGGATCTAGAAATGTATGGGGTCAACTACTTCAGCATCAAGAACAAGAAAGGAACTGAGCTCTGGTTGGGAGTGGACGCTCTGGGCCTCAACATATATGACAAAAAGGACAAGTAGGTCTTTAACTCCCAGCTGGGACGATTGTTCATTTAAAACACTCTTCAAATGCTCAAAACTCTGCTAAATTCTTTCTGCTAATCAGTCACTAAATGATGTCAGATTCAAAACCAAATCTAATTTCAACTCTTTTGAACACATCTGGAGCTCAATTCATTACATTTCTTATTGGCCCAGCAAGGCTTGAAATAAAGAAGCACATTCGCATTACAGTTTGCAAGGCAAAATTCACAATTTGCACCTCAATCACACAATTAAACGTAACACCGTGAATGGGAAATTGCCGTGGCAAAATGCACAAATGTTATGAAAATCACTGAATGGCTAACTTGTGTTGCCTATAACATGTCGTGACTGTATTGTGCAGTTCACATTAGTTCTTCTTGCGGCTACAAGCTGTCTCCTTCATCAAACCACGTGGCAGTCATTACACATTCAGTACTTTGGATATCAGCCCACTTGCGACATCACCGGCTCTGGGCAGCATTGTTGCTAGTATTTTGGCAGCCAAAATAAACACAATCACCATTTACTGAACATGTTTTCAGACCATATGTGAAGGGTCGCGCCGTGCCTTCGGAATGACAACAATGTACGAGTCCATCAGTGGCGTTGCGAAGCAACGGACGGGACTTCAACGCTGTACTTTTAGTTCATAAGCAAGTTTGCGGTGGCAGTTTGCTTGCCACGGTTCTTTGTAACAAAGGCATTTTTACTATGTTGTGGGACAAATCTGGTCGTTATACTGAAGTTTATGTTATAAAGGTTTTCATTGTAAGCAGAATCAGCAGATGGAAAATCAATGATGAGAAATCGGGACTTTGAAATGTGAACGTTATAGGGGTGTGAGAATGTAAACGGAGTACGTTGAAAAGTGGTTTGACTGTATTTGTCAAGCTTTACATTGTATCTTGTTTTCCCCATCAATAACTCGAAATGGGCCTCCACAGGTACACTCTAAGGCACAGTGTAGTGCTGACCTGGCTAGCAAAAAACCCCTCATAGTTCTGAGGTTGAGAGTTCAAATCTGGGCCCTGGCCTTCCTATGCGGAGTTGGGTCCCAGTGTTTGGTCCCAGTGTTTGTGTGGGTTTTCTCCGGGTACTCCGCTTTCCTCTCATATTCCAAAAACATGCACGGTCAATTAATTGAAATGTATCTCGGTGTGAATGGTTATTTGTCTATTACGCACATGTGCGCACACACACACACACACACACACACACGCACACACACACACACACTCGCGCGCACGATTTATTAAGCGCAGCGACACACCACGATGCTCAGTTAGTCGATTTCAGTTTGACACTGTACAACGGCATTATGGCAGAGCGCGAACGAAGTCATCTGTGGAGCTATTTCAACTCCAAACAGCCAAAATGTGGTTTTTGATAGAACCTTGTGAAACGCCTCAGGTTAAACCACAACACAAAATGCAAAGCATTTATGAAGAAGAGGGTCCATTGTCATTCCTTGGATGCTGCAGGCTGATCACAATTTACTCACAAATTGACTTACTCAGTGTGAAATGTGGGCCTGTTTATTTGAACCTCAGGCAGATATACTCGCTGGAAACCATGACTTATTCTGTTGTGTGCATGACATCAGGCGGATGTATAAATTTATTGTGCTTCTGGCCATCCAATTGTCAATGTAATTGTTCTGCCGGTCACTATACATCGCTGGCATAGATACAATAGATAAACAAGGATGCATTACTACGATTAAATAAATCATATTTTTTGGACAAATGTGGTGAAATTGGCATGGCAAACAAGACTGTGTTCTTAGTTGCCTTTACTTGTTAAATAAATGAATAAAAATACTTTCAAGTGGGGCTGCTACTAATGATTATTTTAATAATAAATTAATCTGGTGATTATTTGGCAATTAATTGATGATTTGGATTTAAACGCATTTAAATGTCCATCCCTTTATTCAAAGTGACAGTGCAGAAAATGCATAAACAAAAATTATTTATGATCCAGTTATTTTAGTTTGGTTCGCAAGATGTTGATCATTGCTTTCCAAAGTAAAAGCGCATTTTGAATCAGTCCACTGTCATGGAGGACAATGGAAATTGGGAAATGTGTTGTGTTGGGAAGCTGAAATTCGCATGAGCATTTGGCCAACCGTAAGGGAAATAAGGTACCTAAATGAGTGATTGATAACACAAAGGAATTATCTGTTCAGTTGGTAAGCAATTAGTCGTTGCACCACTACTGACAAGTTCAAAATAAAGACGTAAATAATTCTGCTGCCTTGTATTCTTATTAAGCTGTGATTTGAAATACACTCCCGTACTTTTTTTACATGCACCTCGTAGATGGGTTCATTTACACAAAGTATTGGTATCAGATCGATATTGCCAACACTGACTTTTTGAATTTTACTCAGTATCTGATTGCAAGGGAAATCTGTGCTGTCCAACATAACTACCTACTGTGCTAAGCCTTTTACGAGTCAAAATGAAATTATCCTATGAATGTTCACGTGTGTGTATTGTTTTACGTGATGTTTGAGTGTCTGGACTGTTTCATCAAGTATTCCAATATTCTGCAGGCTGACCCCAAAGATTGGCTTCCCCTGGAGCGAAATCAGAAATATTTCCTTCAATGACAAGAAGTTTGTCATCAAACCCATTGACAAGAAATCTCCGGTATGGAAAAACTGATACGCGAACATTATGTACACGTTGACAGGCCAGCTCTTAAAGTAGTCCCCACGGGAATCTGCAGAGGAAAAGTGTTGATTCCACAGCTTGAAACTTGATTTTTCGCGAGCAATAAAAAAAAAAAAGTCATGAAATGACCAGTAATAAAGCAATTTAATGCACTCGTGAATTTGAATTGTTTCAAGAAATGATCTGCATAACCAAAACACCGTTGAACTTTGTGGTTGTAAAATAATCAACATCAGTATTCTCAACATCACTTTAAGGCAGATTTATTTCATAGTAATTATTATTATAGATTTTATTTTAGTGATTAATAATGTGCTAAACATTTTACCAAACAATCAGAACAAGTGATATTCAAGAAAGATGTCAGCATACCGCATACAGTTTAATATATGTAATTTCCTCAGAATAATTTCTTCACCTCCTTCGTTGATATCAGATTATTATAAACTGAGCCCCTACGGGTTGGATCACATTTAGTTCCGTTAATACTGCCGCTTGTCATCATCTTTTGCATCTGTCAATAAACGGCAGGCTTTGTGCGGATGTGTTGAGCTAACGTTTGAGGACACAATTTTTTGGGTCGTGTGAAACAAAATACAATTAGCCCTCACGTCCTGCAGTGTGAACGTAGCCTCTCTGAGCGCAACATCTTTCTTATTTCCGCGGACTGATTTCAATTTGGCAAAGAGGTTTGAAATCCACGGCAAATTTTTCGATCGTGGAGTCACGGATTCCTGCAGGGGACTAATTAAGAATTCTTATTTAAGAGAAATGTATTTGGTCTTTTGCAGACAAACCAAATGTCACGATGTTAGCCGTTTTAGCTTGAGTGAATGACCTGCATAGAATGTTTAATCTTCGTTTTATGAGCTCGCAAATGTTTTAGCCTTGAAAGCCTCTCACAACTGCTACCGAATGACTACTAAACGGACATCCTGCTTCGAATCTTTTCACTGTGCCTGTCAACAGGTGTAGCACATGCCCAGGGGAAATTCTAATGTTACCACGCGCGTATATTCCAGTTTGTACTGAAATAATGATCACAAATGGCACATGTCCAGGAAGTCCACAATATCAAAACTGTCCAATGAATAAGAATCTAAGGAATTGTGTCATCAATCAAAACATAAATGCTTGATGCTTTTTGTGTGAAAGGACTTTGTTTTCTATGTACCCCGTCTTCGCATCAACAAACGCATACTGGCACTGTGTATGGGAAACCACGACTTGTACATGCGCAGACGTAAACCTGACACCATTGAGGTGCAGCAAATGAAGGCCCAGGCAAGACAGGAGAAGAACAAGAGGCAGATGGAGAGGTACAAAGTAAAAGGCAATGATTAGTACTTCTCTTTTTTTTAACAGTTTACAGTGTGTTCTCTGTACTTCAGGAAGAACTGTCAGGGGATGGAGTTGTTTCAGATGTGTATTTATGCACAATTCTCCTGTCAGGGCTCTGCTTGAGAGCGAGAAAAAAAAGCGTGAAAATGCTGAGAAAGAAACCGAGAAGATTGCTCGTGAGACCATGGAGCTCGTGGAGAGATTGCGACAGATTGAGCAGCAGACAAAGAGAGCTCAAGATGGTCTGACAACTTTTTGAATATAACAATTGATTGTTTGCGAACATTTAAAAAACAAAAGTGGCTTGGCAAATTGAAATATTTATGATTTGAGAAATTTGTCCTAGAGACCATGTACAGTAACAGTGGTGTGTATGCTGCATTGTGAATTATGTTTGCTGGATGTTGAATTTCAGAGTTGGAGGAACAGACTCGCAGGGCACTTGAGTTAGAGAAGGGGAGGACGCTCGCACAGGAGGAAGCCGAGAGCCTGGACAACGACCACAGGGCTGCCATGCAGGCTAAAGAAGCCCTGCTCCAACTTCCGCAGTCAGAGATGAAGAGTCAGGAAGAGCTGGTACATGTCCCCAATTTACCGTTAGACGAACCTACTTTTATGGAATTGTATGATTTGAAGTACGTCTGCTTTATTACTGTACGAACGTGCTGACGCTAGTTCATGTATGTCATTCCCACATGCGCATGTCCACCGGCTTTCATTTGGTTGCTTCTGAAGGGGGCGAAAGTATGACTGTCTGTCAGAGAGAAGGCGCTCCTCTGCACTTTGAAGAATCTCTTGAAAACTCATCTCTTTTGAGAGCATCTCCTCGCCTCTCTTAACACCTTAACATGTGTAACTAGTCTCCACCTTGCAATGCTTCACTATTGTGACTAGTTTCAAGTAAAAACAGAGCTACCGTGCTTCTACTATTGTGTGAGACAGCAAGAAGTAGGTATTATAGATTTGGTTATTCACATGAATCCAGGTGTGCCCCACAGAACCCAAGAGATTGCGTCCACACAGGCACACGCACATGCACACGCATTCAAACCTATTGTCACAACAGAGAGAGCACAGTGACCTTAGATTAGGAGCGCTCTTAACTCTTTCCCCATTTGTGTGCACCTGTGGATAGGCCACTGAGCTGGCAGAGCTTACCTTGAAAATCTCCCAGCTGGAAGATGCCAAGAAGAAAAAGGAGGAGGAAGCACTGGGATGGCAGAAAAGGGTGAGAATTAACGGAAGAGGAAAGAGCCAGATAAAGGAGGAATCAAAATGAGCTAAGAGGGATGTCAGAAACTACTAAGGGAACAGGGTATAAGCGAAGATATATAGAAGAAAGGATTCCAACAGTGGCAAGAATATGACAAGATTGTGAAGTTATTGGCTTTTTTTTTTTATGAACCACAGTCTGGTAAATCTATGTAGGACCCAACATGAAACCCTGGATTTAGATGCTCACATTGAAATGGGTCATTGTTAAAATACAGTAGCCGCATATTCATTTTCCGACCCTTTAATCGGTAACAGTGTCCCCAATTTTTTTTATAAAAAGCATCCTGCATTTTGTCATGAGGTACACTTTCACATCCAATTGACATAATAATTTGCAAAACCTAAATCGACTCCCAAACCATGCAAACTCAAATGATAAATATACATGTTTTGAATGCATAAAACATTAAATGGAGTGTACTTATATTACACTTTATCTACTGCCCAAACTTGGCATTCACTCATTGACACACACACACACACACACACACACACACACACATTCATACACCATTGGGAGGTTGCCGCCATGCACAACGCCACCCAATCCACTGGGAGCAAATAGGGCTTAGTATCTTGCGCAACAAGGACACTTAGACATGATTTCACGTGTTGAGGATCAAACAACCTTCGAGGACGACCACTCAACTGCCTGAGTTGTGCGAAGAAAGAAGCCATGAGAAATCAAGCAATCACCTGCCCCGTTCAGGAGTGAAGTTTAAATGTTAACTTTTTTTTCCCCCACTGGCCAGCGACAAGTCAGCTGGTACAAGCTCCTGTTCTTGCTCACTCAGTCCGTGACCCTTAATTAAGAGTGGTAATTTAAAAAAATGGATGGATAATCAATTCATTTATTTTATTACTCCCCATTCCAGCTTCTTTTGACTCTCTTCATTTTGGGAATGTGTACCTAATGTTTTTTCCAGTGAGTAATAGTCAGGAGAAATGTTCTGTTCAGCATAGGGAATGGATGAGCTTACACTGACAAAAGGCGGACATGGCCCTCAAATAAATCAACATTGTCTCATTGTGGATGTAAATACTGTAACTACTGTGTATGTTATGGCTGGCGAGGATGTAAACATTTGTAAAATACCTCCACTTCCTGAAATATGTAAATGTGTATGTTGACAGGCAATGATGGCAGAAGCCGATTTAGAGAAAACCAAAGAGGAGCTAAAGTCTAAAATGGGAATCCACATCCAGGATTCTGCCCACCCTCACATGCATGATCACGATGAGACAGATGAGAGCAGCGCGGAGGCGAGCGCTGAGTTAATGTCTCCTGGCACCGTACGTGACCGCAGTGAAGAGGAAAGAGTCACGGAGGCACAGAAGAACCAGAGACTGCAGAAAAACTTGAAGGTATGGATCAAGAAATATAGACCTGGCTGCAGTAGTTTGACGCCGTATTCCTAATAGTTAGATTTTGATTTGAGATTTAGATGTCTCTCCGTCGCTGAAATGTGTCCCAAAAAGATGTTCGTCAAAGAATGAATCCTTTCACTCAAAAGCTTCCCCCATTCAAAGTAACTGTTGGATATCCAGACTGACTTGGAGATGATTCGTTTTTTTGTTAATGGTTTCCAACTAACCTGTGCATTACCCAGAACACTCGGTAACCTATTTGACAGCACATATATTTCTGAGACATTAACTGATTATATATATATATATATTTTTTTTACACCATTACTAAACGATAGACGACGGTGACTTTGATGTGTTTAAAAAAAATGTTAATCCTACAATTGCAATCAAATGATAATGTGTGCAACTGACTATGGTTTATGACTAAACAGCTGCTGCAGTCCTTTCAAATAGCTTGGCCGCACCGATGCCACCTCTTCTGCTGTTCATGGTGTCCGTTATGTTTGCTAAATTTGTTGGGGTTTCCGTTCATACTTGTTTGTGTATGTTTTTGATTGCGTTGTTAATTGACATCTTAATTGGCCCCCAAAAAAGCATCTCTTGCGAGGAACTAAGTGCACTCGACATAATTAAACGTGTTGCAGGTAGCTTGTCATTCAAGTGGTTTCATTCACGCCGAATATGTCATCCACAAAGTCTATTACTCCTGGAATAAAATTGGACTCCAAGCAAAACAGGATACCGTACGATGTTGCATAGAATCTCCAACACGGAAATGGATTTAATAACTACGGACAAAAGAATGTTGTCAGATTGGGATTGAGGGGAGGGAGGTGGGGGTGGGGAGCCTTTTGAATAGTCTGAGCGATGAGGATTTCATTCTGTGTGTTTGTGTTCTCTTTCAGTTCCTGAGTACTGAGCTTGCTCAAGCTGTAGACGAGAGCAAAATGACCGCAAATGACCTGATCCATGCTGAGAACGTAAAGGCCGGCCGTGACAAATACAAGACCCTACGTCAGATTCGTCAGGGCAACACCAAACAGCGCATTGATGAATTTGAGTCCATGTGAGAAATGTCCACTGATGGACTGGATTGGATCAAATACAGAAACAGACGTAGAGTAGTACTGAATTGATAAGATGATTGCATCTAAGAACGAATGAATAGACTTCATGAAAAAACAATATACTGTGACTGAATGCTCTTGATTTAAATTTTACGTCTGAGACTTAGTCTGTGAGAAAATTACATGAGTCACTGGAAATGTACACTCACCAGAATAGACCTGCAAAATCTAACAAGAGCCTATACAAAATATTTCTCACATTTCTGCTACATTTCCAAGGATAAAAATTCCTGGTTTGATTGACACCGACGGGGGTAGTCCAACTACAATGTAAGGCTTTCAAATACGTTTTTTCCCCCCATTTTTAGCCAAGGAGTGGAAAATAAAAAGTGTATAATTTTCATGATGAACTCATTGTTCAATTCATTTTTAATACACAGCTCTAGTGTTGAATGTCAGTGTGCAGGTATGTGGTGTGTAATGTATCAGAGCAGTCTTTTCTGCTTTATTGACTTGGTATTTTTAGGTCGCTATGAACTATTTCAGGGACAGCAGTTACTACAGTGGACAGCTTATATGTTATCATGTTACAAGGTGCATGGAAGGGTTAATGATACAACTGAATCACCGTTTTTCATTTTGCTCTCACCAAATGCGAATGCTGTTGTTCTGATACCATTTTTGGGACCCGACATGGTTGTGCAGTGTCAGCCAATGTTGATACCGTACTGATATCACGCTGTGTGTATATATTCTTGATTTGTAAAGGATTGCATTCTCACTGGGATGTAAAATCATTCATAGTTCATAGTTAAATCATCACTTGTGAAGTATCTGCAGCAACATAGTAAACGGGTTCCAGCTCCAAGCAATTCTCAATTCTGATTCTTTTTGAAAATGTGCATTGGAGGGCAAGACACGAGAATGTTTATTCTTATCTCTCACTTACCTGTTTTTAACAACTTAAACATCACTCGGAAGGGTCGCTGGCCATCCCAAAATCCTGAAAAATCATTGATGGTAAAAGTATTTTTACCTATACAGTAAAAATAAATACAGCTTCACAAACCTTTACCTAGACACTCAAATGTTAGAGATGCCGATGTGGCTCTTTGCCTCCTTTGATTTTTCCATATGCAGACCTTGGTTAAAAAAAAGGGTTGGACACCTCCAATTTAAATGAAAAAGCCAAACAGATCATTTTCAATTAACTCGTGTTCATTAAAAATGTCAAATGTTAATTCTACTTAATCATATCTTTTTTTAACAAGTAATAATATCAAACATATAAAATGTATAAGTTATTCAGAAAATGTTTTCTCTTTCGTTGGAGAGCTTTTAAATGTTTCTAAACTTCATGAAAATAGATTTACAAATGAGTGTGCCTATGTTACAGAGGTCACACTATTAGGCTTGAAAGAGTTGAAGTTTTGAAATTAAAAAAAAAACATGCTTTTTTAATACTTTGACTACAGACCATGTTGGGTCCATCGGAGCTTAAATGTTCACGAAAAATTCTGCCTCAAATATTTATTAACGAAAGAAAGAAGGATGTCTGTCTTCTCTTGACGATGCACTTTTTGTGTGCTATCAGACTAAATATTTACCCATCCAAGATGTTAATGTAACAGCGCATGTGAAGTTTTGTGTTTAGTTAATGTGTCCATCAAGTAAGTTTCATCCATCCAAAATGTTTGTAACAATTGATTTTAATTCTTTGTCAAGTGAAAGCAAACATGTCTTGTAAATGTGACACACCACAGAGAAGAATGTTCTAATATATCCGGCCAAATGTTAATGATTAAAAAAGAAAAAAAAACAAGTATATAAAATAAGGCTTCAAAGTTATGATCATTCGGGGCTTTTTGCTGCGCTCAAACACAGTGTCTATGCTCAATGGGCAGAAAACACGGCTCGCTTGGCTTTCTCCTGTCACTCAAATATCTATCAGGTGTCTTTCACCTCCTTACATGTTCGACCTGCAAAACATAGCCACTTAAAGCCAAGGGAACTTTCAACAGGTAATCAAAAATGCACCCACAGAAAAATAGGATCCGGGTCCGGGGTTTAAACGAGACCCAGACACGCTAGCAAAAACAGAAAAGAAAACGTGCATTGTCTCAAAGCAGTATGCTATTATAGCTATTAATGGAAGTCATTTTGGGTCTTATTTTTTTCTTGGCATTTTTACATTTGACCAAGCAAATACATCAAAAAAAGAACCACGTGTGTGCCTTTGGCAAATGATGGCATGAGTCTATTGTCAGTGAATTTGGAAAAGGAGTTATTGTACCCCATCCGGTGGTGGGGGTTACATAAGATTCAACGCCACCCCCCGACCCCTCCGCCCCTCCCCCCAACCAATTCTTTGAGCACAAGACCCTGTTGTTAAAGCAATTCTGCTCGGATGATGAAATCGTTTTCATCAATTTTAATCATCTACCTAAACTGGAAGTGCTTTCACAAATGAGATGGGGTTGGGGGCAGGGGCAGGGGTAGGGGGTTGTGTCAGGGAATGGTTGTCAGAGTCTTCAGTCAGGTGAGAGACATTCGTTTTTGTCGCTTTGTGAAGTACTTAGTCTTGCTTTTGAAGTCTGAAAGTTGCCACCCAAATCAAGGATTGATTCATTGATTGAGTGATGAATCAACGGCACAGCTAAGAGGACCGAGGAAATCAGAGAAAAATGTTACGTGATCAAGTAAATGCCACGGGAAAGGGATGTGCATGGTGAAGAGAAAATTGTCGGTTCCTCTCTTTTTTTCTTTTAACTGTGTCAAAATAACATAATACTAAAGATGTAATGAGGGTTATTCCAGACCTACCAACATTACGGCGATTGTCCATATTTTTAGTCAAAAACAAGAGTCGCACAATCCCACACCGCCTTAAGACAAATGAACAAACACCAGCACTTTATGTTCTAAAGTCTCATTACATTTTTGGCAAACCAGCAAAAAGAACTTCTGTACAATGTTCTTTTTTGAAGCGAGCATTCTTTGAAGGGCTGTAATGAATCAAAGTGAGGAGAATAAAGATTTTTATCTGAAACCATTCGAAAACCGCACACATCTTGGAACGTGCCTCAAGCACGGCCATGTGGGCATGCGAGAAACGAGGCCTGCGTGCTACACAGGGTGTGCACTGCACTTCTACTGGATCAGTTCATCAGGAATAAGCCATGCGACAATCAGTTGGCTTCAAGGAAAATACGTTTTCATTTTTGTTAGTTTATTAACAGGGTTAGGCAGAATCAGTAAGCGGGGGTGCGGGGGGGGGGGTTAGAATTTTGCAGAAGAATGCATGACAAAGTGCATATCACTGGCAACTCTTCTCAGGATGGAGCCTCATCTAACCACTGGCGCAGGGAACTAGATTTGGGTGAATTTGATTGTGGTGATTCTGAGCTCTGCGGACACGTGGTGGTGGATGTCGGCGCGTTTCATTCATGAAGATGGCAACCGCATGCATCGTACCCTCCAAATCATTGCAGACACTCACAATCCAGGTGAAAGCCTCGGAGATCGCTCCAAGTGCCCACTTCACACATCTACGGCCATCAATTCACACATGGAGGTCTGCTTGCATTTCCTTGTAAACATACCTTGCACCATTTGACCTCCTGCATGGATTCTAACAGATCAGTTTTTTATTCCTCCATGTTAAGGACTATCAGCGCAGCTCTTGCACTTGGAGAGAATGGCAGAAGCCACTTGGGTTGGCTGAGAATCAAGTTTACACTAACAACGGTGTAAAAAGCCTAATGCGCCAAGCTGCTTATTCTAGCCCCCTCCCCCCCCCCCCCCTGTGCAAATTTAGACCATGCCTCATGCCAGATTTTTACTGGGCATGAAAGTTGAGCCCTTCCAGTAAGTGGTGGCATGTACGAAATGTGCACTCGCATTAGGTGGCATAGCTGGTGAGGTGGCAATGAAAATTATGCACTTGAAAATGCCATTAATGAGAGCCTTACGAATATGCTGCAGTAGTGAGGAGGGACCAAATGGGAGTCAGATAGTTTGGGTTTTTTTTTTGTGGTCATTTTTGGATTTAGCGTTACAGTTGAATATTCAGCTAAAACATAGAAGAACCCTGGAAAAGCATCACCAAGGGTAACTGAAAAGGGAAGCTGCCTTTCAAGATTCCTTTGACGGAATACAAAGTCATCATGTTTGAATTGCTTGTTGTCACTGTGTAGCATACAAAGGCGATACTGTATATGCCGAACTGGGGGTTGCCATCAAGGGGTCTCGCACGGGCTGGGATTCACAGAATCGGCTGATTTGGCGCGGTGATGACAATGAAGCCCACCACGATTCCGCACTCGGCCACCATTGCAGATCCCGAGTGACAAGGTTCGTCAAGGAGTTTTCAGTCAGTTACCATACAATACATTGGTTCTTGAAGCGCTTCTATTTAGAACATTCACACAAACGAATTGTTCATTCGAATGAACCGTTCTAGCCGCGACTACCGTTCCGCTCCAAAATAGAAAACACGAATGCACGGTGACAAACCGAGCTGAGCTGCACCCCTGATAATATACAACCTGTATATCGACCCAAAACCTTTAACATATGCAGAGGCATCTCAGACAGCAAAAACAGCAGCACTTAGTTTTTGGGCTTTTTTTGTTTGTTTTTTTTACATAAGAAAAGTGCATTTTCTTATGTAAAGATATGGTATGAACATTAAGGTATTAAATAGTGTGTGTGTATAAAGTATATTAATGACACTGCTGTAACCACAACTCTCAACATCTGAGCAGCTTTCCGTATACATATTCTATTTCAAGGTTTTTCTTCAAGAATATGACATGATCCAGATGATCAGCAAGAAGCAAACAGCACTGCGCTTTAACGACATCAGCAGCTCTACCAAAAGTTCATTCAGCGGGAACGCACGCTGGAATGAATAGATAGGTAGCTCTTGGAAGAGGTACTGGCTTTTTCCACCATGCAAGTCTCAAAGAATGTGAAAGCAATAATGTTCTCGCAGAGTTGCTCACTCGTGTTGTGTGAAAAAAGGCTCACAGGGTTTCACATAACAGGTACGAGAGTCACCTTTTCTTGCATTCTTGTGTGTTCGCATTTGGCTGTATGGATGCGGTGTCTCGTTTATTAGCGTGACCTTTTGTCATTGTTATGTTGTTTCTAGTATTTAGTACTTGTTTCCCCAATATGTACCCTTGTTTAATCTATTGTTTGATTTTTGTTGAGTCTGCTTTGCGCTCCACATGTGCCCGGAAATTGACTGGCGACCAGTCCAGGGTACAGCAGAGCTCTTGCAGCAACGTCAGGATAGGATCCGGCTCGCCCAAGGCCCTCGTGAGTACAGGCAGTATATATATAAAAATGGATGTATACGCTGAAACTTGACTGGCAATGGAACAGATGACTTAACAAGTATAGTCGGTATAAGACCATCGCAACTGCGCTGTAAAAAGTTTGATAAGTTAGGTTTTGATTCAACTTTCACACTCAAATGTCTGCCACTGAGGTACACAAAATAAGCCAAGGCGGGGGACACAGCACACTGGCCCCCTCTGTAGCAGGAGTTTAGGGTGAAATTAGATTCCTGCTCTGAGGACAATCTGGGGCACAAAGGAGGAACGGGAGATCCATTTAACAACGTGAACTTGTGTTATTCATCCAATCGTTCAAACATCCACATTGCCATGACAGTGAATTTAAAGCCGGGGTGCCTACACTTTTTCAGCATGCAAGCTACTCATAAAATGACCAAGTCCAAGCGATCAACCTACTTTATTTATTTATTTAATAACAACTATACTAAGAATGATTTGTAGGTTCAATATGTATCGCGGTGTACCTTGCATAACTGCACGAAACCATGTTGCACAATACACCTAGTGTATATTTTCTGTCCCAACGAATGATGACTTGCGTTGGGTGGAGTCAGAGAGGGGATGGGATGACAACCTCCCAATAAACAAAAGTCACGTTGGAATGCTTCAAGGACTTCCTTTTTTTGTCAATGGCCCGCACGGAAGTAGAAAGAGCTCCAGCTGGGAAGGCCTCGGCCGCTCAGAGCACCGCTTTCATGGAAACGCTTGTCGGGTCTTCCGCTGGCTGCTCAAGAAAGTGGCTGTGTGTGTCGTCTGTAGGTGGTGGTACGGGGGCTGGCTCCTCAATCTAATACATCTCAAATTTAGGACCCAATCGTTTTCTTGGGTTGGGTGGAGCGAGCTACTGAGCGAACAGGAATGAGCAGGGGTGCTCCGAGGTGGGTGAATGGAGGAATTTTTTTTGGGGGGGGGATTTTAGCAGTTTAACATGGTTTACAGTTCAAATCATGTACCGTAACTTTTCTATTTTACTTTATGGCATTCTTTTTTTTTTGTCATTTCTATTCTTCCTTTTGCCTGTTAGCAGTCTCCCCCTTTGATGTGTGCAGTGTTTGACTTGATAGCTCTTTTTACTTCCAAAGAATTGGACGACTTATTTGTGCTCACATTTAACAGGCATATAAACACTTCGCTATGAATATGATGAGTGCCCCTAAATCTTTTTTTTTCGTCATCCAGTGCGCCGCCTCAGCTGTGTAGCCTTGAATGAATCCGCGGTAAATGAAATTTAGAGTGGCATCCTGTATACAAAGGTATGAATACTAAGTTTGCTCGCACAGAGAAACCGAAGGTGATTTCAACTACTTTACTCAAGTACAACTGCGGTGAAGCGATTACAATTTTAAACAAATTAATCGCACTGTTGTTATAATAATTAATAGCTAACAAACGCATTTTGATCAAAACGGCAAATGATAGCAAAAGAGCCTCTTGTCTTTTCAAACATCCTTTAATGGCGATAGCAACCCAACATACACACAAGAGTCTGCGACTCCGCGACATGAGCAGCACTGAATTATTGTGTCGCTCCAGTATATGCACAAACACAAATTTGGTATGATGTGACACCTGTGTCTCTTTTGTGTTATTTTCAATAGCCTCAAATTAAAGTACAATAATACCAAAGTCACTTAGCAAACTCAAGTCAACCTTTAAAGTTTCTTTATCGACATGTATTTCAACTGCATATGAACACAATGACATCAGTGTCAAAACATTTCCAAAATCGTCACATCCATCCATTCTCTGAACCGTGTATCCTCATGAGGGTCTCAGGGTGTGCTGGAGCCTATCCCAGCTGTCTTCGGGCAGTAGGAAGGGGACACCCTGAACTGCTTACCAGACAATCGCAGAGCGTACAGAGACAAACAACTATGCCCACTCAGACCTCGGGACAATTTAGAGTGTTCATTTAACCTACTGAGCATGTTTGTGGAATGTGGGAGGAAACCAGAGTACCTGGAGAAAACCCCCGCAGGCACGGGGACAACATGCAAACTCCACACAAACGCGCCAGAGCCAGAATCGAACCCATGACCTCTGCATTGTGAGGCAGATGTCCTAACCAGTTGCCCACCATGTCAACCGAAGTCTTGACATTTTCAACATTTTCTGTCGCTCTTCTTTTACTTTCATTCAAACCTCAAGTTTATTCATTTTATTTATTTCTTGTTTTTTCTTCTCATCTCCTCTGTTTTTTCTTTTCTTTTAAATACCAACAGCTCAGCTGGGCCGTTGCTTATGGGGGAACAGTGAGTCGCTAACACGAGTGCCATGGCAGGGTCCTCCTGCTTGAGCATCCATCTGCCAGGTTCTCTCTGTGTGCCCATTACCTTGGACGTGATGAGGGACTGACGTGTAGCGTTGGAAGTCCAGTTGTTTGGCAAACTCCTGGGACTCGGCCCTTGAAAACTGGGAACCATTTGTCTCATGCGACCTCATTCGCATTGGAATGCGAAATCTAGCAAAAAGTGTGTTCAGCTTTTTCATCGTTTGTGTTCTCATTGTAGATGGCAGGTCCAGTATTTCAACGAAACTTGGAGTTATCTGAAATCACAAGGTAGTTTGTGTTGTTTTAATTCACAAAGGTCCGTAGCTACTCACTTCCAAGTTTGCTCCGGAAACGGTGTGGATGGGAGTGGCTCTTTTTGTTGAGTTCTTTTCATTTCATAGAGGACCTGTCATGATGTCACGAGGTCCAGGCCACCACACGGATGAACCTGCTCTCAGTCTGCATTTGATAAGGCCTTGATGTCGTTCATGGATTTTCTGAAGTACTTCACCTTTCCTTGATCTTGGTACAACGATTCTATATACTGTCAGAACAAGGCCATTGTGTCCTGCCAGCTCTAATTTGACTTGAACATATGCTCTACCATCCACTGGCACCTTTTTGATGCCACGAGTGTTGTTACATGAAGCAGTTCGGAGTCAGCAGCTGTCGCTATTCTGATTTTTTTCTAAACCGCTTCTAGTTGTGCGCCACACTAGCCACACAGCGGACCGCGTCACTGTGCACTGTGTTAACCGTGTTAATGTTGGTCAGTGGACTCCTTGACAGCAACAATCAGGATCAGCCTATTCAGCTAGGGGGTTGAACTTCATGACCCGCATGAGAAGAGGCTGGCATTGTACCCTACTTTGTTCCAGCTACAGTTATTGGTGAGGGGCATAAGCGGCATTGTGAGCAGTTACAAGCTTAAACTGTTTCAATCCATTGAAATATCTGTGAAACTTCTCGCATGCCCACATATCAGCCACTGCTTCCTCCAGCTGTGTTTCAAGGATGAGTGAGTGATCGGTCTGTTCACAGATGATGTTCACGTCAGCCTCTGTATCAATCTTAACCGCTACTGATTTTAGTTTTACTAGAACCCAGTAACAACTTGAAGGCCCGTTGCTCTCAAGACCCATCTATCTCGTTTTGGTGCTGCCTCAAGGAGCTCACTCGCTGCTTTCTAATTCTTGTTCCAATGTCCCACTTTGCTGCATGAGTTGCATATGGATTTCTTAGCAAGGCCATTTTCATTCTTCTTATGCTTTGCATTCCCAAATTTTCCACATTGTCCATTGTATCCCTGCCTTTGCTTACCCTGGTATTTGGTGGGCCCGTTGTACTTGTTTGTGACTTCACATACGATCCTAGCTGTTTGTCCTTGCATGGTAATTTGAGAAGCCACCTATTCACACTGCCTAACCATCTCTACGGTCATTCGTCATCTGCAGCGTTTATAAAAGACCTTTTTTCCAATCGTCCGTCGACGAATATACTTTTCTTGGCTCATGCTGAAGTCACAACGTTCCGAGAGTTTGGATAAAGCCCTAATGAACGTCTCCACCTTTTCTCGCACTGGTGGAAACAAGTCAAGTCAACAGTATTTATAGAGCACTTTCAAACAGCCATCGCTGCATACAAAGTGCTGTACATGGAGCAATTTAACATGCACAATAAACAGTAAGACAAATCGGTAATAAAGGCGGTAGAAAGCACCAAACAGTAAAACCAAGAACAAAACTAAGTCATGCTGAGTTGAATGCCAAAGAATACAAGTGAGTTTTGAGGAGGGTTTTTGGCAACATGTGTATTCAAGTATCAAATTCCTTTTGTGGCACAAAATATTCATCGAAATTAACGAGCACTTGCTCAAAGTCATTTCTGTGTCTGTCCTGAAGGCAAACGTTTCAGACTCGTTAGCCGTGGCGTATATCAGGCTGCTCACCTGCACTGCACCGTCTTCTCTTGTTTTATGTGTAGTTTTGTACCGGTCCTCAATCTCACAAAATGCTGCTTCCAGTCTATCCACTCATCACGCTTTTCAAAAGGGAGCTAGTCAGGGGACTTCACTTCGCCGTTGCTTCTTGTTTACTTCTGACACCATGTCAACGATGGCACTGGAGCCTCTCGTATTTTTGCATGTCCTTTGATGGCTGTAGTAGCAGAACAAATGCGCACTCCCTTGAACAATCCACGAGACATGAGAAAAACGCAATGACCATGGAGCTCTAGTATATGCACCGACACAAATTTGGCATTATTAAAATCATTCTATGACAAAAACAGACTTTTACTGGCATCCTTCTAATAACGTCTTCATGTTTATCTTGTAAAAATAGCTTGCAAAACCTCACACTTCCAGATTTAGTTCTGCACATGAGCACCACTCTGCAACAGCGTTGATTTGGTAGGCCCCATGGAGGTAACTTGAGGAGGTCGTTTTGCGCTGACATTATATGCCAAAAATGGTATTAAAGTTTGGCTTTGCAAAGTGAGCGATTTACTTTGAATTTCTCCAACAAGCAAGTGAAACTTAAAGTAAAACTACTTGGAATACGTGTCCGTGTTTGTCAGTCTTGACGCCTGTGACTCTAAGTTTGGCTGCACAGATGTTATCGGTTGCCACAGGAGGTAAATAAAACTGCACTTACAGAGTTAATTATTTTTTAACGCATTAAATAAGGATGGTCTGCATAAAAGAAAAAAAATAACAAGAATGAAATATTTCCTCAACCATTTTTTTGCACTGCAAGCTATGCAGGGGTGTGGTGGTCAATGGGAATTTCTGAAAAATATATGAACGTTCCCAAATGGCCGGTATATTTCTGGGCCGGTCCTGGCCATCACGGCCGCAAGCAGCTGTCCACCCGTTTCAACGATTACCACATCCCATCGCCGACTATGACTCGGCAGATGACAGCACATTGACAACTACCTTTCAATGCATGATGGCCAAAAATCGGATTCCCTCTCTCTCTCTCTCTCTCTCTCACACACACACACACACACACACATACACACACACACACACACACACACACACACACACACACACACACAGACCACGCGTCAACCGTCAACGATTATTTTTCGGGGAGTGACAGCCGCTGTTGACAAATATTACTGGATGATATTTTGGTTCCAGTTCTAGGTAGCGCACTGGCCCAGCCACACGGCTTAAAGGGAGCACTGGGCAACACTAACTATGTTCCAAGAACAATACCTGAACTGCCAAGATATTCATAGACATACTGTCTATTAGACCATTTTAAGAGGAGATTTCAACTCACTTAGCTGCAAGGATATTTATATATATATTTTTTTTCAAGAATCACTTTCCCCATAGCCACAGTGGCTTTGAAACAGGTTATTGGGATCTTCCAAGAACCAACGAGGCCCAGTGTACAATCTGTTGTATGAATCCTAGACTTTCTGAGATGTATTCGGTAGTTTAAGGTGTATTTTAGTCTTCTTAGTTGTGGTTACTGGCATGTGAACACTTTTTTTCAGCTTTGTTTTGACAAAATTACAATCCGGGATTTGCTTTTGCAGATGTACCTAAAGTCTGACAAAGTCTTGCAAAAATCAACCTGATTGCTTTTGCTATACAGTATATGTGGAAAGTATACACCGCCTAAACAAAGACGTAAAATGACCTTGAGTGGAAAACAACCAGATAAAGCCTATTTAGAAATCAACCAAGATAAACCATGGGCCCCACACAAGGTATGACAGTGTCTGTGAGACAGTGTCTGGATACAAAAAAAAAACTAAACTAAACAAAAAACAGGTGCACATAAAGTAAAACTCTTGCGATATTTGCATTCTATATCTGAAACTTTCTTCGAAAATCTTGGCTACTTTGTTCATGCATTTTTTATGCAGACCAGTGTAATTGAAATTAATCTACAAATTTAACAGTGCTACGATTTATATACCTGCATATACTGTGTGTGTGTATATATATATATATATATATATATATATATATATATATATGTATTTTTTTTTGTGGCCTAAATGTTCCTAGTGGAGAGAAAAGCTATGGGGTTCTTTTGGTGATAAGCAGTGTTGTGTTTGCAGCGACAAAGTGTTGCTCAACTGGTCAGCATGTCTGCCAAACAATGCAAAGGTACTCCGGTTTCCTCCCACATTCGAGAACATGCACAGTAGGTCCTGACAAATTGCCCCTTGGTGTGTCAGCACATCTTCTTCTTCGTCTCTTTTCTTCTCCGTATCACAACTACACCTCCACATTGATATTATCCTCTCCGTAGTGCCCCTAGTGGTTGGAGTGAGACACCACCGTGCTTTTTTTTTTTTAGCACTTACAGTACGTTGGAAGAGTCATGGGCATGTCTTGGTGGATACCTGATGAAGAGATGAGAAGCTATCAATATATATGCATGTGTGTGACTTGCCTCGGTACAAGTTGAAGCCACTCAAGCAAGCTTAGCTCAGCTCGCTAGCTGCGAGACTAAGAGAGACGGGTTTGTGATCAACACATCCCTCAGCAGGGATCAAGTGTGATATGAACGTAGCTGAACGCGTGACTAAATCTGGCCATTGAAGAAATATTTGTGGCTTTTGAAAGAATGATAGCAGAGTAGGAAAGGGAACTTTTTCAGAAAAAAAGAAGACGAGAGGCAACATCCACTCAGTGGACTTTTTCAAGTTTGCAAGTTTGCTCATTTGTCGCGGCCATGAGAATGACATAAATTGTGCATGTTGGACTGTTCACGCATGACGTGCGCACCCAGTAAAGTTGCAATGCACCCCCTCACACAAATCGTGGCCCCCAACACACTCTGGTGTCTCCACGGATGATGGTGCCGTACGCTTTGCATTAGCAGTGTCTGCGGTGCAGCAGCCCTGCCTGTCCCATATCACATGTTCACAATTACGCTGGTTTTCAGCAACATTTTTAATTTTCATCTAAACATGTTATCGAATCGGTTTCAAACTGCTGAATTATTTTCGATCGTATCATTCTAAACAATATTCTATTGTATACAATATTGTCCTTGAATCAAATCACCAACCTGAATTCGTGATACAAATGAATCTGTTGATAAAATATATACACAGCAGATATAAACCATAACACTTAACTAAAATGAATGTCAGGCATATGAACAAGTTAAGCAGAATCAGTTATACGCTAAGCTAAACAGATATATCATGAGCCTCCTCCGGCGCCCACCTCCTACAAATATCCGTGTTCTCTGTGGCGCAAAGCTCCTCGGAAAGACAATGTCAGTGAAGAGGGGCCATAGATCTGCAATGACCCCTCCCTGTAAAACATGTATCCTGTATCTGACATCATTTCAAGTACAAGTATCAAGTACAACTTTATTGTCAAATGTATACAGCACAGATGAAATTTCCTCCCTCTTAAACAGACAACAACAGGAGCCGCTGCGGGTACCCGCGCCGCCATCAAAAGAACGCTTAACATAAAATGACAAAATAATACAACACAACACATAAAACAGACAGTCGTCGTTTTCCTCTATTCACTTTGTTGTTTGAAGCAGTAATAGATGAAAAAGGAGCGAATCAAAGTGTCCTTTTCACCAGTGGATCAAAGACATCATGCTGGAATGTGCACACATCTGCGACAAGCTACGCTTGAAAGCAACAAGAAGCTGTAACATCCATTAAGGAAAAAGAGATATTGGCTCTCTTCCCCTGTCCCATACAAATCCGCTTCAAGTCCAAGCCGCGACTCCCAGTTCCACATACGCATCTCTGTGGTGGCGCTTCTTTCTTCTCATCTATGGCTCCTCAAGCCATGCATCCATCCAGCTGCAGACTGTTCACCTTTTCACTGAACAAAGCACGGCTGTGAAAATGCTGCATATTTCACACGCAAGACCCAAGCACCCCGGAGCTGTCCAGCAACGACAGTCAAATGGCGCCGACATTCCTCCCTATCGAAATCAGTGGTGGTACACGCATGCCGCCGAGAAGGCGCAACCACCAAGCACAGATTCTTCTTCTTTGATGAATGCCGTGGCCAAAAATGCTGAAAACAGTCCACTTCAGGTCCACACGACGTAACAACAAACACAAAGTGGCAAAACAAACCACAAAAACAACAAAAAAACGCAAGGCTCTTGAAGACCACGTGCCGACGGCTGCCTACTCCGGCGCCATATTAGAAAAAAAAAATTGAAAAAGCTTCTTCTTTAGATATACAATAGGAAAGTCATCAACATCTTCAACCCCAGTGGTGAAACAACTTCACATACGAAGTCCTCTGTCTGTACTTCAGACATGTCTCTGAAGCCATGATTTTTTTTTCTTCATTTGATGAATGTATAAAATTTGATGGATGCACTCAAACCAAAGTATGTTTTTTTTAAATCACTGGAACATTGTGTGCAACAAAAGTTGGAAGATATTTACACTTGGAAAGTGGATTCCTACTTTCATGGTAAATTTAATGAGTAACATGCCGTTGGTCCTGCTTTTCAATGCAGACGAAGAGAAGAATGGATTACATTTGTATTTGAAAGACTGCATCATGGTGTTTTTACACAAAATCCATGCCACTCAAGGTCATTTCATTTTCACGGCAATCAATTGATCACAAACTGGACTGTTCTGAATGTCTTGGAAGACTCTCGTTCGAGCAGTCTTCATCAGTTCATGCGCATGGCTAGTCAGAACAGCACCAGCCTCACATGAGAGCCAAAGTGTCTTAAATAACCGCAAGAGTGCAGTCGTTGCGATCTATTCAATGCCCTGAGGAGGTATTTACTGATTTATTAAAAGTTAATCTTGTATGACATCAAAAACATGTGATCTTGGGGCACTCAACACACAATAGTGATCTTGTCTATTGAGCAATGCTGGTCCAATTGATATTGTCCTCATGTCAAATTTTACAATCGAGAATAACTTGAAGTGGAAACACCGACTTGCTAATGAGGCCTGAGAGGGAGCCGTGCCTACACGGTCACTGAAGCAGCACTCCATTCATGACAGCAGGTGTTCCTCCACAAAGATTCCATGTAAATCAAATTTTATGGCACCCTGGATTTTTGTCGTTCTTTTCGCCATGAATTGCATTTCCAGTAATAGTTTTCCAGTCAATCAGGTTTCTAAAAGGTCAAGCAGACAGCTTGCATCAGAACAGCTTGCATCAGAACAGTGTCAAGTCCAAGCATGGGGAAAAAAGCGAAGGCTGCAGGCCCAACATCAACGCTGTGCGGGCGTTACGATACACTGGAGCAGATACTTTACTCTCTGCCGTAGGGCACTGGAATTGCTGAGCGGACAAAAAAAAAAAAACATCTTTATGTTTTGTCTGTTTTGGTGGAATGTGTGCAATATTTTCACAAATGTTATTGGTTGAAGCTTAGATTCTGAGTCAAGGTGAAGCTTCCAACATATGAATAAAAATGATGGATGGTTGAAGCATTCCTGTGTCATCCAAAGCTGAAATTGTTAATGTTTTTTTTATGTTTTATTATAGAACTAAATCTTGTCTTTCCATCAAGACAAACAGGCCCTTTGTTGCAGCGACTTTTTTTGTGTGTGCCGGATTTTATTGGTGAGCTGATATATCTTTTAGTTGCTTTCATGATCTGGGCTCTTCAACTATGTATTACAGTGCTCTTAAAAATGAAGTCATAACTTGCCAACGTAAAGGTAATGCTATACCTCATTGACTTAACTGTTGCTATGAACTTTCATGCACATCTGTCGATATTCCATTATATTAATGAGTAGGCTGTCTGTCACAAAATAGGTATCAGATAACAATGTCCACACCACAGGCAATGATACGTTGGGTATCGGAAAGCCTACGCCACCGGGCGAGCTTTGTGTCAAGCAACACCCATGCTCCACACTAATCTGGGCAAAGATGCACCCTGTAACATTTCTAGAAATTTGAGTCATTCTGTCATTTAATATTTTCAAAGGTTTTTAAATTATGTGGGCTGTGGTATAATTGATTGGCTTTAACCACCCTAAAGTTTATCTTTGTGCAATCCTGTACTGATTGATTTTATTTATTTACTTTGCGTATTTGTTAGGGATCATGAACACATGACATTCGTCAGAAAGATAAGACGCTTTGCACCAGTTGTGATTCTTTGAGCTAATTTCCTTCAATGCATCCTCATTCACATCCCAGAAATGACAGCAAACCAGACGACACATGATGCAATACAAGGCGAAAGATACATAAAACAAACACAACTAAAAGTAGGTTATTCCACCCACTGTGTTTTTTTTTTCAAACCCTTAGATGCACAAATGGGTCGAAAATGACCCGCAGACGTCGTTCTCTTGCAATAGCTTTGGAATTACAGTAGAAATTGTCATAATCTAATATTCCTGGCAGTCCTCATAAAACATATTTTTGACATTGTGCCATTCAAATTTTTAATTTACCATTTACGCCAAAAGCGGGGCCTTACAATCCTTCTGACTTCTTGAGTTTCATGCAGGAGGTGCCAGAAAAGTTACATTTTACATTTGAGTTTATTGTTTTTTAACTACCTTTGTCTTCCATAAGTGGATCAACTAAAAAGTATTTCCTTTAATGGGATTTGATGGGAATCTTCTATTTTTTATCAACTGTAAGTGTCTTTAATTTGTACTTTGTCAAACAGACAGATTGTCTCAGCGTCACCTCTAAACTACGATAACATACGTGTGTGTGTGTGTGTGTGTGTGTGTGTGTGTGTGTGTGTGTGTGTGTGTCATTCATTGCTCCCGTGTGGCAAAGTATATGTTAACAAATATAGTATAAAAGTATATGTCAACAAATCAACTTTATTGTGTCTATGTCTACATCATTTATGAACATTGTGTGAATGCTTGTGTGGACTCTACAACGGAACAAGGCAGAGATCCTCCTCCGATGCAGGGAGATTCAAAGTACAAAGTGGATTTAGTAACAACCGATCCATGGTCATTTATGTCAGAAAGAATGGAAAGGCCATTGTGTCCTTGAGCACGATGCAGCACAGCAAAGTGGTGGATAAAGATACTGCAAACAAAAAAATCTTCGCTCAACCACACCAAAGAAGATGGATACACCGTGGCACATGCCACCATCCTGCTGAAATGCCTCTACTTATTTCACAACGCAACACCCTGAATTCAAGAGTTGTGATCCCAATGCATGCATGGCTGTTTTGCAATCAGTTGAGAGAAGCCTCTCACACTGCATATGAGAAAGCAGGTGGAGGGCTGCCCCCAAATGCAAATGCCACTCACCATTGAGGCAATGAGAAGGAGTGGAGTGACAAAATCCCTAACTCAGCCACAAAAAAAAAGAGTAGGACAAAGACCCAAGAACAGAGAAAGATGTGTTTGATCTGTCCCAGCAGCAGAGACCACAAAATGAGCAGTCGTCAAGTGTAATCTACCTGTCTGAAACGATCATAGCCAGCATTATTACCCAGGTTCCCTGGGGTGGCATGGCTCAGTCAATTGAGTGGTTGTCTATTGGAAAGTTTTGTGGGTCCAATCCTAAGTGATGATCAGTCCATGAGAACCATGCCTTGCTCATGGACAAAGAAAGTGAGGCCCCAGTTGCTCCTGAAGGCGCAGCATCAGGTGAATGAAAAGTGCGCAAACACCTTGCAAGGGAAGGCCCATTTCCTCTATTTATTTTGCCACCACTGCAGAATCTTCGGTGAAGAGCAACACTTCCACACACATTGGACTGTTTGCTGACATTGTTCTGTTGGACTTCTCTTTTTTTTAGTTTTCATAATGTTGAGAGGGGCGGACGGGTAGTCCAGTGGTTAGCACGTCGGCTTCACAGTGCAGAGGTACCGGGTTCGATTCCAGCTCCGGCCTCCCTGTGTGGAGTTTGCATGTTCTCCCCGGGTGCTCCGGTTTCCTCCCACATTCCAAAAACATGCATGACAGGCTGATTGGCCGCTCTAAATTGTCCCTAGGTGTGAGTGTGGGTGTGGTGTTTGTTCATCACCGTGTGCCCTGCGATTGGCTGGCAACCGATTCAGGGTGTCCCCCGCCTACTGCCCGAAGACGGCTGGGATGGGCTCCAGCACCCCCCGCGACCCTAGTGAGGATCAAGCGGTACGGAAGATGAATGAATGATTCAAGGTGTCCCCCGCCTACTGCCCGAAGACGGCTGGGATAGGCTCCAGCACCCTCCGCCACCCTAGTGAGGATCAAGCGGTTCGGAAAATGGATGGATGGATAATGTTGAGATGTTGCAAATGTTTTGAAAAGCTTAAAGTAAAATTTTCTGAGAAAGTCTCAGGCGCACAAAGTAAATTTCGTAGAATACATTAATTCTAATCGAGGAAACTGAAAGTACTGAATTAATTGTACTCCAAACGATTAAGAACAAGTTAGGGTTATGAGAACATAAGTTACTCACCTTCATTTCACTTAGAGTAGCGGGCGGGGCCTCGTGTACTCGGGATGAAGAGATTTTGAGCCACTCTTAAAATTTACTCCCGCTCTAGTGGCGGCGGGATGCAATTGTATTCCAAAACGTATAAACACAGCTGAATTAGATGGGGGAAATGTGATTCTGTCAAAAACACTCCATTAATTTGACGGCGTAGTCAGTCGTAGATCTACAGGTGAAATTGCTCAATAAAATGAAAAGAATTATGAACACAAAAGAGACTTTTAAATGCTGGCTGAGGCGGTTATGGTGACTTTCCTTTCCAAGCAGGGGTTTACTCTCGCGAGATTTGGGTACGTCACTGTCTGCTAAATAACGGAATTGTTATTTTGTTTTGTTTTGTTTGTCTTGTTTTGTTTAATTAAGCGTTATTTCTCGCTGTCGAACGTGAATGCCAGCAAACATATGCTGGGCGAGTTTTGAAGTCGTCTACATTTGACATGTTGTGTGCAGGGCACGTTGTGTGCACTAGGATTTGCTGGAGCGAAAAACGAGGAGGAGAAAAGAGAGGAAAAAAGTTGTCCAACCCGCGGATTCGATGGTCAGGACGTCCCTTCTTTCCTATCGAGAGCAGAGCAACGTCGGCGACTCATCTGTACTTCCTTCCCCCTGACACGACCGCAAACTCATTGGGGGGCGTTTTCTTGCTAAATTCGTTGAGAGCCGCTGGAGCGCTGCTGAATCGAGTGCGACCGACGCTTGTGGTCGGGATGGATTTTCGCTCCACTCTGTCCGACTTGGAAGAGCCAGGCACCTCGACAAGAAACACCTGCGCGTGTCCGACCACAGCCGAACTCAGCAGGGCCGTGTCGGTGTCCCTGGGCTTGGACGCCTTGTCTTCGCCGCCGAACGGCAACGCGACCCACGGAGCCGGTGACACATTTGCTGACTGCGAGTCGGATGTGGGTCAAGGTTCCCGGCCAGTGGTAGAGTTCGCCGGGGCTCGGAATATGCACTTACGGCACAGCGCCGACCCGAGGGAGGACGAGTTCGGAGACGTGTGCCACCGAATCCAGACGGTGAGCTGCATGGACCTGCTGAGGTCAGGCGAAGCTGGCGGCAGGAGCGCCGTGACGCGCGGTTCGGTGATATCTACGTTCGTCGGCAAGGAGTCCAGCTTGTTCGCAAATTCGGCCACGCAACCACCCTACCAGATGGACCCTCTCGTCGCATCCAAACTCTATTCTGCATGCGCCGTGAACCCGAACTTGTACCGAGACACTCCGGGAGCATTGCTCGCAAATGAGCGCGCATACGTCGGTCGAGTTGACCCGAGTTTGGAGTGTAAATATTCTAATTGTGGACACGGTGGTGTCGGATCCATGCACGAATGCCGATCTGTCTGGCACAGCAAGGGCGAGCAGAGTAAAGGGGGCATGCGAGCCGCGGCAACTACGGCTCAAGGGTACGGCCAAGCGGAAAGTTACCAAAGTGAAGCCTTTAACGAGCAGCCCACTTACCCATCCATCAAGATGGAGCCACAAGCGTGGATGGAGTGCACAGAGAGGGGATTCAGGTAAATACACCGACACGCTCTCGACAACAATTTGTTTGAAAGTCTTTTGTTTGGTCTCACACCAGGGAGACGCAATCCTGCAGGAGTTCTTTCCCTCATTCATCTGACCCAACTTTGTTCTGATCAGAAACAAAAGGGAAAATGTAGCGTGAACGGCTCATCTGCTGACTGTATTAACCCGTCAAGCTTCACAGTTGGTCTTAATGAGATTTCATTTGTTTGATGTTGCCCTTCAGAACTTTTAGTTGATGTTATGTTCAGTCATTGCTGTAATGCTGCGAGGTCGTTCTGGAAAACAATACAATACATGCTGATTTATATAGCGCTTTCACAACAGCGGCAGCTGTAACAAAGCGCTTTACAAAACAGTTAACATAAAGTAAAATAATAAACACAACACATAACATAAATCACGGACAGCCGTGCAGTCCTAACCACTTTTCCGTCACACGCTTTGTTGTTTGAAGCAGTTTGAGATGAAAGAGGAGAGAATCAAAGTGTCCTTTAACCAGTGGATCAGAGACGTCATGCTCAAAATGTGCACACGTCGGCTACAAGCTAAGTTTCAAAGTCAACAAGAAGCTGTAGCATCCATTGACGAAAAAAGAGATTGGTTCACTTCTCCTGTCCCATGGAAATCCATTTCAATTCCAAGCGGCGACTCACGGTTCCAAATACGCATCGGCGCTCTTCGCCAATACTGTTTTCCTGAATACTATTCGTTTCAGGAGGGCTTCACAGAACCACATGGCGGGCACGCCTCACGCACACAAACGAATATCTAGGAAATCTGTTTGGCTTAGTTCAGCTGCCTATCAGTATTACACAATTTGTGTCACAACACCATGTGCAGCTCTCAGCCTTGGCCTTGTTTGCCTGCTCAAAGCTCACCCCTTCCTAAACTTGCACTGCTCTTTGTGCAAAACAGGTTTATATATCAGTGTCCGTGTAAACATGAGATACAACACCTGCTGCTGATCCTGTGGTGTGGGTGTATGTGTGTGTGTGTGTGTGTGTGTGTGTGTGTGTGTGTACACATATACACACATATATATATATATATATATATATATATATATATATATATATATATATATATATATATATATATATAATTGTGTGTGTGATATAAATTTTGGTAATGGTCAAAGCACTCTGATCAAATTAAAACGGCATTTTAATGTGTGTGTTCAGGCCTGAAGAACTGTTTCCAGCTGTGTTCCTGTCAGATCGGCGGGTGTGTCAGGTGTGTGGGGATGATGCCTCAGGCTGTCACTATGGAGCAGTCACCTGTGGCAGCTGCAAAGTATTCTTCAAGAGGGCTGCGGCTGGTGGGTATGATGCCCCCCCCCCCACACACACACACATACACACACAATTACTCATCCACTTCTTCAATTTCTTACACCCACTCACTCTCATAGCCAACCAGGGCATAATGACCTGACATTACATGTGCCAGTTATTACTTATCAGCTAACAAAACAATACAATACAATACGTGCTGATTTATAAAGCGCTTTCACAATAGCGGCAGCTGTAAAAAAGCGCTTTGTTAACAAAACAGTTAACATAAAGTAAAATAATAAATACATTCATTCATTCATTCATCTTCCGAGCCGCTTGATCCTCACTAGGGTCGCGGGGGGTGCTGGAACCTATCCCAGCTGTCTTCGGGCAGTAGGCGGGGGACACCCTGAATCAGTTGCCAGCCAATCGCAGGGCACACAAAAACGAACAACCATTCGCACTCACACTCACACCTAGGGACAATTTAGAGTGTTCAATCAGCCTGCCATGCATATTTTTGGAATGTGGGAGGAAACCGGAGCACCCGGAGAAAATAAACACAACACATAACATAAAACACGGACAGTCATGCAGTTCTAACCACTTTTCCATCACACGCTTTGTTATTTGAAGCGGTTTGAGATGAAAGAGGAGAGAATCAAAGTGTCCTTTAACCAGTGGATCAGAGACGTCATGCTCAAAATGTGCACACGTCGGCTACAAGCTAAGTTTCAAAGTCAACAAGAAGCTGTAGCATCCATTGAGGAAAAAAGAGATTGGTTCACTTCTCCTGTCCCATGGAAATCCATTTCAATTCCAAGCGGCGACTCACGGTTCCAAATGCACATCGGCGCTCTTCGCCAACGCTCCTCTCTCCTCATCCTCAACTTCAGCGGCCATCCATCCAGCCGCACCAACGCCAACTGTCCAACAGCGCTGACATAGCCACTGAACAAATCAGGGTTGTGAAAAATGCTGCCCATTACTGGTGAAAAAAAACACAAGCGCCACAGGTCCGTCCAGCACCGACAGTCAATGGCGCCGACATTCCTCCCAATCAAAATCTGTGCTGGTACAGGCGTGCTGCCGAGAAGGCGCAACCACCAAGCACAGATACTGCTCCTTTGACGAATGTCGTGGCCAAAAATCGCTGAAAACAGTCCATATCAGGTCCACACAATGAAACAACAAACAACATGTGACAAAACAAAAGACAAAAACGGCAAAAAAGAACAAAAAAGCAAGGCTCTTGAAGAGCACTTGCCGAAGGCTGCCTACTCAGGCGCCATCTTGGGAAAAAAAAACAAAAAAAAAACATCCATATATTGTTGCTTGTTGTAAGGCAAAAATAAAGCAAGTTCAGCTGGGTGCTTTATCGCCCAAATCTGCCCCTCCCCACCCCACATTCACCTTCTTTTCAGGTAAACAGAACCACCTGTGTGCCAGCCGGAACGACTGCACTATCGATAAGCTGAGGCGGAAAAACTGCGCCTCGTGTCGCTTAAAGCGGTGCTACATGTCAGGAATGAGTCTCAAAGGTGAGGAACTGGCAATCAGAATAGAGCAAGAAAAGAGGAAGTGTGTGTGCCATGTAGTTTGACACCGGGGATAGCGTAGATAGAATAATTTACATGCATTGGATCAGAAATTAATAAAATGTTTGAGTTAGAATACGGGGGAACAAATGTGTTTCAGCATAGTCCAAAAGTGTATGTGTGTGTGTTTTTTGTTTTGTTTTGTTTCCCAGCAGACAATGACCGAGAACTTTCCCACATGGTTATAATAACGTACGGGTCTGTGTCTGAAAGTCTGCCACGCACAAACTATTTATTGTGCAGCCAGATCAAAACAACTGAACCCAATACCTCTTTTTATTGTCATGTTTCTTCTACTGCTTGTCTCATTTGTGTGTGGTGGGATGTTAGGTCGGCGTCTGAAAGGAGTTGGCCAGGCGAGGAGCGGGGAAGAGGAACAAACTCCAGCTGCTTCATGGGGACGTGGAGAAGGTGGAGAGAGGCCAGAGATGAGAGACGCCGTTTCCGGGGCTGGAGGTTCTTATGACTAGAGCCCATGTCATTCTCTTTTTTTTCTCTCTCTCTTTTTATGGCTGCCTGATTGGCTGCTATCGTTGTATGTTTTCCTCTTTTCAGCCTCCCAGGAAGTGGTTCTAAGCATCCCTCCCAGTCTACGTTCCCGCGTATCACTCCTCAACGTCCTTCAAGCCATTGAGCCTGCCGTCGTCAATGCAGGGCATGACCCTGCCCTTCCAGACAGTGCCGCTTCCCTGCTAACCAGTCTTAATGAGCTCGGGGAGAGACAACTTGTCACAGTTGTCCGCTGGGCCAAGGCGATGCCAGGTAATTCACTGCAATTCAAAACAACTGTAAAACTAACCTCTAAAAAATACGGTGATATTTTGGCCATTGCGTGCCAAAATATTCATCAGGTGAAGTTAGTGACAGTCATTTGATCAACCCATCCAACACTTCAAATAGTCACCACTAGAGGGTGATGTGTTCATATCTAAACCAATAATGGCACTTTGTGGGTTGCACTGGATTAAAAATAACCGTACTGCAGAAAAGTGCATTCATTTTGACATATTCAAGTGTAGGACAGATACTTTTTCAAAACCGGCTTAGCAGAACAGTGATGTAATGGTTTCACACGTCTGCCTCACATTCGATTGGTTCTGTGTTTGAATAAAAGCCTCTCTGGAGTTTGCATGTTCTTCCCACGCTTTCATGGCTTTTGTCCTCCCACATTTGAAAAAAAAGCCTAATAGGTTCACTGAGGACTCTAAATGGTCCATAAGTGAATATTTTTGTTGTTGTTAATCTAATTGTCGAAACGTCCTCACAACCTCGCAATGATAATTGCACAGTTATAAACGGGCAAATAAGCTGCTGACTAAGAACTAGATTCTCCACACAATTCTTTACTCAACACTGGCATACTTACTGACATTCTGCTGCATCCAATATACAGTAAATGTCCATGTTAAAACAACAAACATACTGAAATTAAGTTTTGTTGACAGGCTTCTGCAATTTGCACATGGATGACCAGATGACAGTCATTCAGTTGTCCTGGATGGGAGTGATGGTGTTCGCTCTGGGTTGGAGATCCTACACCCTAACCAACAGCTCCATGCTCTACTTTGCTCCAGATCTTGTTTTCAATGAGTAGGTCACCCTTAGACATTGTCCAGTTCTTTTGCGGAGTGATTGTTTGGAATTTTGTGAAACCAGTTTCACCCTTAAACACAAAAGATTTTCTTGGTGCAAAGTGCAAAGCAGACGTAATCAGCCTTGTGGCGCCTCATTTGTTTTGGGCGGTGTTATCAAACATGTGGTCCATGAGCCAGAATCGGCCACTTTGGGGGTTCAGTCCTGCATTTTGAAAGTCAAGAAATACTTGGAAAACCTGAATTAGCCACAAGGGGCACACTGTTTTAGTCAGCGTAGAGGGCCGCCGTATTAAAAGAGTAGAAGATTGTTGGATCTGAACAGCAAATGAAAACAGGTGATAGCAGTGCGACTTCTGCTAATTACAGTTTGGGCTATCCTCATTATCCAACGTGTTTTTGTGAAAGAAGAGAAAAGTGGAAGCTGAGTACAGAGTTTTCCAAGAAAAATTGAGTGCTTCCGACCTATTCAAAGAGGTTAAATCGGAAATCTGTAATCTCCTCTTGTATTCATAAATGATCATCAAAATCAATTTGCACGTTTGTCCAAAGAAATCTGAGGTTGTTTTTTGGAATAGGATATTTCATGAAATATGAAGATTTTCCTCGTGTACTTCTTTGCACGAAAACAAAGGGGCTGTTTGTTGTCTTGTGCAATGCTAACTTGAATTTCTATCCAAATGTTTCCACCAGTCATACTTTTGTTGTGTTTTAATTTGTGAACACCATCTATACATGCAAGGAACAACCCGTGTAAGTTTTAATTCCACACAGAATAAATGTAAAGTGTTGAAGGTGCATTTGGCTCAGAGGCCCTAAGCCCGCCACAAGCAGCGTTCGCTTAGCAAGGACGCGGTGAGTGTGCTGGTGCCACTCTTTTGGGCTTCCTCAGACCTGCATGGTAATGGATACGCCTGCCCCCGTTTCTGACCTCTATTTTTCCTCTCCCTGCCTGTCGTTCTCTTTTTCCATTATCCATCTCGCTCATCTTTCTCACCTCTTTTTATCTGCCCTTCTCTTAAGTCTCCTAATTTTTTTTCTAGTTCTCTCTACCTGACTCCCCATGCAGCTTCATTTCTCACATCTTGTGCTCTTTGTTCTGATCTTGCGTTATTCTTCTTCTTCTTCCATGCAGTCAGAGGATGCAGATATCCAGTATGTATGAGCACTGCGTACGAATGAAGATTCTGTCCCAAAGGTTCTGCATGCTGAAGGTCACCAAAGAGGAGTTCTTGTGCATGAAGGCATTGGTCCTCTTCAGCATCAGTGAGTCCAGTAATGTGTAAAATAAAATAAATTTAAAAAATAATAAAATGTCAAGTATCTGAAATGATGCCAGAGAGGATTGATTGAATGCCCAAAGACTCTGAGATTGATTGACTTGTTGTTTTGTGGCTCAGTTCCATTGGAGGGCCTAAAGAACCAGCATTGCTTTGATGATCTGCGGACCTCCTATATCAAGGAACTGGACCGCTTGGCCAGCCACCGCGGGGAGGCCACCCGGACACAAAGGCTGTTTCACCTCACGCAGCTGCTGGACTACCTCCAATCGGTAATACGCACAACTCCACTTTACACACCAAAACACACGATACTATGACTTTGAACTGGTGCATAAATGTCATTGCAATTAGTGTTACAGAATGGCTTTAGTGGAAAGTGTTTAGATCGAAACTTTACATCATTACCTTTCCCGTCGTTCAGTTACATCCCGACACAAGAGCTCACTGGGGGGTGGCCATACGTGTGCGCATATCATTCCCATTCTTGTCAGCCCCTCTGTAACCAAGAAGTCATTGTTCATCATACCATCCACAGTCAGGGCTTTCTGAAATAAAATGCACACATACAGTCAACAGAATCTTGCACAACACATTCACTCGTATTGCAAGCAGGAGCAAGTCGAAGTCAAAGGCAACATTTTGTTGAGCGTAATTTATCCGAGAATGCCATTTTTCTTTGCTTTTGTATATTACCACAAAGTCTACTTCTATTTCATCTGTGTTTTTGGAATGTGGGAGAAAACCGGAGTACCCTGAGAAAACCCATGCAGGCACGGGGAGAACATGTAAACCCCACACAGGAAGGCCAGAGCCCAGAATCGAACCCTGGACCTCTGTACTGTGAGGCAAACGTACTAAACAGTCATCTACCGTGCCACCCAGTAGATAACCCAGTTCAGTAATTTAGTCAGATAATTATGACTTTGTAAACCAAGTATCATACTTGTGTGTTTAGGAACTTTTAGCATTGATTAAAAGTAGATTTTAAATTGAAAAAGAATTGTCATTGCACAGTATGCAACAAAATTGAAAGCTCAAAAAGAAAAATACACACAGTAAGACATCAAAGAATTACTCAGAAAAATACCAATAATACATTGTAGACAAACATACTGTACATTGGTGTCATCTTTACCTTGAAAAAACAGAAAGAGACATCTGCTGTATTAGATTTTTTTTTTTTTTTTTTTGACAGTGTGTGATGAATAAGTTTGGTCTGTACTTGCAGATGTCCTCCTATCCTAACAGTGTGCTCAATGGCCTTCATTCTTAACCCTTTCTTGTGTAGATTGTGAGGAAGTTGCATCAATTCACTTATGAGCTTTTCATTGAAGCTCAGTCCCTGCAGACCCGCGTCAACTTCCCGGAGATGATCTCGGAGATTGTCAGCGTCCATGTGCCCAGGATCCTCTCAGGCATGGTCACACCCATCTTGTTCCATAATTCCAACTAGAGAGGAGACTCTTTGAATGTGCTTTGCTCTCTGTCCCTTGAGAACTGCCACGCCCTCCTTTGAACAGTTGTGGTAAAAATATCATGAGTGATGGGCCCAGTGGATGATGGATTGGCACAGAGGTACCATATCTGGATAAAAGAGCCAACTGAGCTCCTCTTTTCTGTCTAATATAATCTAATCATATCTGCTCTGTTCTTAGTGCCTGTCTTGTGTCAAGTGCATCATTTTTTAAGGGGGGAGGTGCTACCATGGCAACACAATCGTTCATTTTGAGTGGTAAATTGTTACTGGCAAGATACTGTTTGCAGGGGTGGCTCATCTGTGTGCACTGCTTTATGCACTAGATTTTTCCCGAAGTTTGTCTTGTTCGTTTTTTGTTTACTGTGTGCACCTTATCGAACTTAAGTTTATGACTGACGGTTATGGCTTGGCAGTCATGCGTTACGGCTAAAAGCTTTCTAATCCATTTCTGAAAACAATGTTCTGTCCATATATTTGTACTATTTTGATGGCCACAAGAAAAAAAAACAAAAGCGGCCTTCACTGACTAGTTGGCTCCGTATACTTTACAATTCGCTTTTTATTTTTTTTATTTTTTTTTAAATGGCAATTGAACTTTTCCACTGCTGGGATTTTTCTACAAGTGTGCTTTTTTAAACTGCTCTTTGCAAGTGCTTTGTTGTGAATCTCCACGTATTCATTGTAGCTTCTGTTTGTGAGGTAGGTGCTGAGACATAAAAGTCCAGTCGAGAATCCATTCTGTAACATGTAATAAAAACAGGATACCAAGAGTGTTCATGTTGGGTGGCACAGAGATCTACAAGCTGTGCACAAGTACAGTATGACAGCATGCATCCATCCATCCATTTTCTGAACCGCTTGATCCTCACAAGGGTCACGGGGGGTGCTGGAGCCTATCCCAGCCATCTTCGGGCAGTAGGCGGGGGACACCCTGAATCAGTTGCCAGCCAATCTGACAGCATGCAATACTTTGCAAAAGTCCGCGGCAACTATTACACTGCAAATCTGCTGCTGTTAATTCAACACCATAGGATGTTAATTTAACACCGGCAAAGTTGCCCTATGCATCCAAGCTAAAATAAAATTTAAATGTGTTAAATGTTCAACACCCAATAGTGTGTTACAGCAACAAAGTGAAGCGTTTACAGTGTTCAGAGTTCAGAGGTTCAGAGTCACGAATGAGTGTGGGGGAAAAAGGCGCGCCTTCCAAAATTTCAAACCGCGTTTCTTTTATTAAATCAATTTCAGACAGCTCAAAGAAAACACCAATGTATGTTCTTTCGCCATTTTCACATTAAAACTGCCCATCAACCCAAAAGTCAAATCACTTGAGACACACCAATAACAGTGAGCAATCCCTTTCAGGTCATCATCAAAACTCATAGTAATAGCATTAGTGGTTAAAAGAAATGCCTTATTATCATTAAGATGTTACCAATTTTCCTGACATTTCATTCTGATCTTCATTTCGATCGTTTTTCATGCAGAAGGAAGTGGCAACACGAGATGTTACATATTTGACAACATCCTTACGCCTGATATGGATAGTATCGCATCTCTCTGCGCGTGAACGTTGCCTTCATTTTGACACTGACATCTGACTGGTTTGCCAAACGTTTCATCGCGGACAAGATTTAATCAGCTGGCGGCTGGTCAGATGTTGAATTGTCTTGCATACTCTTTGGGCCATCTCGAAATTATATGGGAGCAAAACAGGGAGTCGAATACAGACATGAAACAATTAACATGTTAACATTCAAGTCCATTTCCTCTTGGTCTCCATGGCCAAATGAGATAACCCTCAAGTTTTGTTGGTTTTTTTTTTTTGCAACTCAATATAGTGCTCACAGACGTTGGTGAGGTCTTGTCTTCCAGATTGGGAAATGGTGTGACAATTCCATGGATATTGATCATGCAGTCATGAACTTTTCACACTATCACTTCAATGCAGTCAAACTCTTTCAAAGACACTTGGCTTTTCATATCATCTCATTTACATGTTACATTTTCGAAAATAGGCATATTTGTCAAGCAGATGGCATATGACACTCATTTAACCGAATGGACTCAGCTTAGCTTCACTACTCAATACGTAGTTTCGTTCCACTTTGCATTCTAGAGACACTTTGTTGCCACTTGACATTGTTAGCCGAATTGGGAGTATTTTGTCATGAACAGTGTCCCTGAGACACATTTCTCTGTATGCTGCACAACTTTGTATGTGGCAAATGTGTAGTGCCAGAGGAAGTCAGTAGAGTTCACCCAATCCTTTCATTTTATTCCCCATTAGCTGACTGTGTTCTAATAGATAAGTAATAATGAGATGAGCTAATAGTATGGTTTAAGCGTTGCTTTAACAACGAACCTTATAGTGACCTTTACTGTACTGTACTGTATGTCGAAATCTATGCAGGCCAGCTGTGTCAGTGAGTATGGTTCATTTTCTGTATGTCTGCAATTTTACTTCCATCTAGTGGCGGCTTCTGGAGGTGCCTGAGCCGAAAAGCTTTTATGTCTGTTTGGTCGCCATCTGTGGGAGCCTTTGACACGCTTTGAAATGCAACTGGACACGGATTCACTGAACGTTTACAGAAAGCTCCGTTGCATAGCCACAGCAGCAGAAGTGTCAATGACGTTGTAGGGCGACAGCAAATAGAAAACATAGCTAGTCGAAATCTATCAAATGTGTTGCAAATTCATTATCAAATGTACGTCCTAGCCCTGCCCCCACCCCCCACAAAAAGACAAAGTACAAAACGATTTCCTCTCAACTAGCCACCAATGTAAGTGAGTTTCTCGTACAACTTCTCCACGATTGCTCGCATTCATTGGAAAGTCATGTGATGGACATTGCTTGTTTGTGAATGTATTCCTTGCTACTCTTGCCCCTGTGGCTTTCTCTCAAAGCAATGGCGTCTTGTCGGTTTGCACTAATCAAAAATGTATGTGTTGATGTCCACATTTGAACTCGGTTTAGATTCCGTTACATTTGAGTGTTCTGGAGAGTCTGCTCTGCATCAATATTACATGCCTACTCTAGCAGAAGAGAATTTTTTCCTGTTGGCTAACGTCAACCGCAGAGAGCACAAACACAATAGCCGCAAACAAAAGTTCAAACTACTTCCTCATGTTGGAAAATTATCAGAAGGGAATGAGTTTCCTAAGAAAAAGACTGAAAAGTATGAAAATAGAGCAGTTCAGGGTTTGGATCCGGCTGTCATGCAGAGGTAACAGAATATTGAACTCATCTACTGTGTGGTTCAACACATCAAGCTCCTAGGAACTTGGAGGAAACGAATGATTATATTTAATGGCAAGCTGCTGCAATGAACGGACAACAATTGCAATGTGAAGTTGGTAAGACGAAACTGTCGAACGGCTCGTTTGGTTGGCCTCTCTAATGGAAGGTGAGTCCTACTCAAGTAGCAGTCCATTAACAACCAATTAAGTTCCTATTAATATTTTACCAGACAGGGCCTCTCATCCTGACGTGTTTTAAGAAGCTTTTTCCCAGGAGTGCTTGAACATGAGCAGCTTTTAGCGCAGCATAAAGAGGCCTATGTAATGGGGGGTGGAGGAGGAGGAGTGGCAACCTGATAGCACTGAGAGGAGAGGACACAGGCCCCTGCAGCTGGCCCGGCCCGCTCCGAGCCAAACCTGCAGAGCGGGGCCAAAGCCGCGTTAGGAAATCCTTGACTTTTAGGACTTGGTCACAAGGATCAGGCATGAATAATGACCCCGCGTCACGTGTGTTGAACATAAATATGTTCCGATAATGGAAAGATGTGATGAATGGGGTTCGTTGCGTTTACTTGGAGCGGAACAGTAGTTTTGCCCTTTGGGCTTTCCGCCACCCTCTCCGAAGTAACCCTCCGAAGCAAACTATCCACTATCCCCCGGTGCTCCGTAGTAAACCGACTGTGTGCTTTAGGCTTGTATGGCTGGATGTCCGGGGAAAGTCCCTCCCTGCCTTGAGTGAAAAAGTGAAAGCGAGAGGAGAGGAAGAGAGGCCATTATGTGCCTGCAGCCTGGGACTACTCCCAGCGGATAAGGCATTTGTCTTCGCTTGAAAGTATGATTTATTTTTCCACCAGTCAGAAGGGTTATGTTTGTCACCGCACACTGAAAGGACTTTTGGAAATAGCAGCAGAAGCAAAAAAGGAGAGACAAGAATGTCGACTGCTTTTCGAATGCCAGCTTTATGTCAAAGAGTTCTATGGTTTCCTTGTTCGGGATCTCTCTTAGTCTTCATTAACTCCAGTTAATCATATGTTGCCTGAACCTTGCTTGTAATTTATCAGCATCTGTGTGTGGATGATTAAGGGGAAAGGGAAGAATGTAGGAATGGGGGGAGATGTGGTTGTATCGGGTTCCTTCCACTGGGTGTAGATGTAGTCTTAGATTTTTCTCTGGCTGATTAAGCGTGTGTGTGTGTGCGTGTGCGTGTGTGTTTGTGTGCGTGCGTGTGTGTTTGTGTGCGTGCGTGCGTGTGTGTTTGTGTGCGTGTGTGTGTGTATGTTTGTGTGCGCGTGTGTTTGTGTGCGTGCGTGTGTGTGTGTGTGTATGTTTGTGTGCGTGCGTGCGTGTGTGTGTGTGTGTGCGTGTGTGCGCGCGTGTGTGTGTGTGTGTGTGTGTGTGTTCGTGTGCGCTCGCGCACAGAACTAGTACGCTGATGAGGAGAGGAACTTCAGCTTTAATTTCCCCCAGCTCCAGATATTACACCCCCGCGTTCCCTGTTTTTATTGGACCAGAGACCAAAAACACCAAAGTGTTTATGATGCATTAAAACATGGTTGGGAAATTGAGAGTGCAATTGTAAATCCATACATTTGGCTCTGTCTGAGAAGCAATGCGTCTTTTTTTTACAGCATTGTGTGTTTTTTATCAAGTGATGATTGTGAAATGACATTCATCAAATTGATATGCTGGGCAGTGTGGAGGCGAGTGTTTTTGTCGAGGGGAATAAGACGGCCATGGAGGCAGAACCTTCGGCGAGAACAACTGAAGGTTAGCGCGTGGGAAATTGGAGGACTTGTTGAATTTTGGGTGAAAGCAAAGACGGAATGAACGTTCTGCTTTTACCCTCATGAGCATTTGAAAAACAGGACGTGCGATGAGAACGCATCATATTCTTTTCCTTTGTTTTCGTTGTCAGTGAAGTGTTTCGAACGTAGCCTGGAAAGGCAGCTCTGCGGCGCTCCAACGGACAATGCGTGCTCTGTGCTTTATCTGACCGTCAAGAATCAGCCGTCATACCTGGAGACGCATTAGCGGCTTCTAAGTTGTGCAAATATTTCTCTCCGGTGTTTCCCCGCTCAGCCAGCAGTATTTTGCCATGTGTGTTTTTCCACAGACTTTGCATCCATTTTCAGCTGACCCTCTCCTTTTCTGTCATGCTTGTGCACTTAATATACCCCCCGTCTCTACCTGTTCCCTTCCTCCCTTTTCAGGTGGGCGTTCATGCTGCTCCAGCCACCTTCAACTTCATTATTTCCGTACACGGTGCCTATACTCCACCCCTCGTCGCTCCCGTGTCCCGGCCAAACACAATGTGACAGCAGCGCCGCAGCATCCATTTACAGCCATCACAGGACAAATTTCCCCTTCCAAGGCTCCTGTGCGTGGCTTGATAGATGGCGCCCGTGCTTTTTCTGTCGACGTGCAGCTGGCCATGTCTTTTTCTCTTTCCCAATACATCCGTGTGTGTGTGTGTGTTTAAAGTTTCCTATGTCAGTAACGTTCCTTAAAGCAACAAATTATAATATTACCGAGTAGTGCTTCCATCCCCTTGCACTGGTTTTACGTTTAACTCACTCTTCGCACGTCCCTTGCTTTTTCTTGCAGTCACTGCTGCTTAGATTGCACGGCGTGGGCTTGTGGCCTTCCCATTCCTGTGGTATGCCAACTGCAGCGACACATCTTGACTTCGACACACTAGCTTCAGTGGCAGGACACACTTTCTCACATGTCATGGACGTAGAATTAATCTGTTCCAGTGTTATACTGCCACCGTCATAAAGGTTTACGTCTGTCCAGGCAATTTTTGAAAAATGTTTGAACATTCTTCACCCTGGCACTCACGGCCATTGAAGTTAGAGGATTTGGCGTTTCCAGTAAAAGTTCTGGCCCTGAAACGGCGACCACCGAGGAGTAACGCATAAGTGCTGCATGCTTTTTGAACTCATCTACACTTACAATCATTTCGATACCCAGAACGTAATTACCGGACTGTCAAAAATTGGACATAAGTCACAACACGCAGAACTTTGACACCTAACGTGTTAGCGACATAAACACTCCCTCCTATTACAACTAACAAGCTACAGATTGCATTGGCAACAGCATTAAATGTTTGCAACAAATATAAATCAAACCAGCTGCTGAAACGCCCAATGACATTGCAGCTATAATAACATTGAGTGCTACCGCTGAAGTCTTTGCAAGAAATATAATTCTGTGTCAGGAAATACGTATATGTGGATTGCAAAGAGTTAGCCCGGAAAATGTCTCAGTGTACTTCTGGGTCAATCAATGCTCTGTTTCTACTTAGCTTTTTTTTTCTTTTTAATTTTTTAAGAGTCAGAGATTGATTCCGCAGCATTGTCAATGAGCATAATTTGAACCTCTGCGCTTAAAGAGATTGTTCAAAATCATAGCCTTCATTCACACTGACTAAATTATTTTGGAAGCTAGAGGAATGCCAAGATCTCATTCGATCAAGACCAATCTCTCTGCATTCTGCCTTGATTCACTTTATTCGCGTCAAACTTGGTACTGGGTGAACCGTTTCTCAATTTCTGGACCTTGGCCCGTTTTATTCCAAAAGGATCATCACTCCAAATTGAGGAGTTGATCCATGTTGACGTTTTCCTTTCTACAGATGCAGTAACATTGACACTGAATTAATCTCACAGAGCAGGAGTGCAAAAATTAAATCTTGTGCTTTGATGGACTCAGGCGCAATTTGTGTACAAAATAAGAATGACTGACAAGAATAAGGGCCGTATGAGCGTTGGGGGGCGGGGGACAATAAACCATGTTCTTGGAGTGACACGTATGGCCAAGTTCAGCTTGACTATACGGAATATCTTCCTCTCTTTTCCTCTCCTGCCATCTCCTAAATCTTGTAATTGTAGCTGTTGCCTGAGGCATGGGATATGTGTCATGCAAGGAAGGTCAAAAGAAATGCACACACACTTAAAGATTTCAAATATTTCTGCCTAGCCCTCAGAGGATCGGATTGTTTTGCGGGAAATCGTGTCATGGGTCAAATGATTGAATTATTAATGGAAGGGCTCTGCAATAACAATCAGCCGTGTCTATTGTGATTCGAACATGATATTCTCTCAGCCCAACTGGATTCTACCATGTTACAGTCCAAATCCAATAACGCCGACTGTGCAAAAAGATCCCCCTCAGCACACATAACGCACCCTCTTCTATTGTTTCACCAGTAGAAGCGACTTCAGTCGGTTTCGCCTCTCCGCGGAGAGGATTATTGAATCTGCAGAATGATATTGACTGCCGTGCATCGTTTCCAAGGACAAAGCAATGCATTTTCATCAGAGGGGCTCGTCTACGAGAGCGATTTGTAATCATGGGATTCTTTCACAACACGCCGGACCAGCGAAGATGTGTTTGTGCGTGCGCGCTTTGCGTGCGCGTGCATTCTCGTATGTAGTTTTGGCATCCGTCACAAAAATCGCGGTTCTTTTTGCCGGTGCCAAATATGGATTTTGCTTCTGAGCATAGTTGGAAATCAACCAAGCAACTCTAATTCACATTCATGACTCACATTATGGAAATGTGGGCAGACAATGCACCATTAGCATTTGTAAGGAAGAACTACACTGCGAGAGGTGCAAGCGTTTTAACCTTCGTTAGCACACTTGAGATTAAGACTGAAAGTAATATGTATAAGTTGCATTTTGATGTTTGGAAAAGAAGTTCACTGGCTCCCATCTGTTCCCGCAGGCCCTTTCTCACAGGGCCTGTATGGAAATGTGTGTTATTGCAAAAGCCCGGTGATGGATTCTTGACCTCGGCTCAGGAGGATTTCTCAGTCTGTTTTGAGAATGGAGGTAGAGCAACATCGAGGAGAGAGACGTAAGGTCGCCGCTTTAGCATTTATCCTGTGTCACTGCCAGAAAACACAACTCTTTTAGCTCTTCTAAACATAGCAGGCTGGACACACGGGCTGACAACTTTACTGAGGAGACGGAACCCAAACAGATTTGTTAATGCAGCTGCTGAAAACTGTCCCATTTACGGCCGTCCCTCTGCGTCACTGCTTTTTTTTTTTCTTTCTTTCTTTTTCGCCATTTGTGCTTGCCTGTTCTTCTCCTTAAAAGAAGGAAAATGGAACCCTGAACGGCATATCAGAAATACACCTTGCTCCCAGCGACACTTTGAAATGGATTATTATTGAGAGAGACTATAGCAAGAATGAGTCATTTTGCATAATGTTTACAGGGCTTATATTCTAAACGGGAGCATTTGTCAAGGATGCTTGCATCATTCCGTCATGTTTACAGTCCTCTCTTCCTCTCAAAGCCATGAGACGTCCTCTGAGGCCTAAATGAGCTTGAAAAACAAAGAAAACGTATTTCGTTGCAAGTCCCCCTCTCCCCCTTCAGGTTCCCAACTTTTCGGGGAAATAGAAAACAAGAGACAACATATGTAATTATAGCGTGACTGAAGAGTAAACAAGTCTCGTGCGAATGGGGCTTTGCTCTGGGCAGCAGGCTAATTGCAATGTTCCCCTTCCACTGCAGCGACTGGGTTATTTGATAGCTGGCAGTCTGAGAAATGAACATGCATGAGTCCTTCCATGCACGCCGATGCACTCATGCTGTGTCCGCACTCTTCTTTCACTCCTTCTTAAAAAGGATGTTGCTCTTCATTGCTTTTATAGATGGAGCGTTTATGAGTGATAGTGCTGCCATCCTCCCGAGCACATGACATCATTCAAATACGGGACTTTATTTCTCTGCACTGTGTTTAGAATCCAAAACAACAACAACAACATAAGACACAGAAGGAAAGGAAATTACTCAGACTACACAAACAACATAGCATATTGCACCGAAAGTGAAAAAGTGTAAAAAAAAAAGTACAACTACCGTATTGGTTATAAGACGACCCCCCTTTTTTCAAAACTCAAGTTTTAAAAAATACTTTTTGAACACCAAATTGATTTTTATACAGAAAATAATTACAGTCCATCTGAAATAAATGATTTTAACGATATATTTGAGAAAAAAGCATATTATTTTGCCTCATTCAAATCTTAATAGCTGAACATTTAATTATGTAAACTAAAGTGCAATCACATTCGTAAATGAATGGTCTGGTTTTTTGAAATATACAGTAAATTACATCATAACTTCTCCTCAGCTGCCGGTTAACCTGGCCTATCTTCGACCCACTTTTCTACAGATTGTCGCTACGTTTCTCCATTTTCTGTTATCTCTTCTATTATTTTGTTCTCTTCTTTCTTACCACTATTTTCTATTTTTCTTCTTCGTGCTGCTGCTATTTTTATTTTTATTCTTCTTGACAGGAGTTCACTTTGGCCTGGGGAGTCAAGTTCAGCATTCGCTTCAATGATATCTGGCGCCATCTAGCGTCGTGAATGGGTATAATGTCTCGACCCCGAATATAAGACGACCCCCACTTCTTCAGTCTTATTTCAATGCAAAAAACATCGTCTTATATTCGGGCCAATGCGGTATTACGCCTTGAATAGCGTCCCACTTTTGGTCTTTACATGCTCATCATTCCACACTTAACTCCCCTCACCTCACTTTTGATGTGATTCAACACGTTGCTTTTTGTTGACTGCGCACACAGCCAACATGTCTGCATTAATATTCAGTGCATTTGTGGGGGGATGTTTGCTCTTCAAATAGCTGCGTAGCGGCTGCACTACCTCCTATAAGTCCCATCAAAACTGCGGCTCTGTTCATTGTAGCCAGCAGAGAGCGAATGCTGAGGCAGCCAAAAAAAGGGGCGAGTGTACCTTTTGAACTGGAATTATGTGGTAGCTCGCTTCATCACAAAGCGCTGCAGAACTAGAAACAATGTTTTGGTGAGTCCCACGATATGTTTTTGCTGCCACGGAGCAACTAACAGTCTTTTCGGGCTTTGCTCTGGTGGTGTGATATTACAAGCCCGCAGTACATTATCCAACACACTGCGAGTTATTAAAATATGACCGTAGCAGCTCCCAGGGGCGATATAATTCTCATATACACTGTCTCACACACACTGTGTTTCGCATTCCTGCGGCACATATGCGAGCGGATTGTCCAGAGTCAGGCCCCTTAGTGCATACGCTTCAACTTAAACACAGTTACTGGGTCACTGAAGCAAAATATTTTGAAACAAAAATTACAAAAACAACAGTATTGTTTTTGGTATGACTTTAAGTAGCAAGCACATTTTTGAAAATAGAAAATGTATATGTGTTTTGGGGATTTGGGAAATTGACTGGAATTGTGCTGTGTAAATACTGAACAATGCAACTTTTTGAAAATGGAGGACATGAGAACGTCATGTGGAAAGCACAGAGCAAAGTGTACATTTACTGTGGCCAGGGGACACACATGACTTCCATAACTCAAATTCTCATCTCAAATAAATGCAGCAGCATTTTTTTTGTTTGTTTTTTGTGGCTCCATGCGAACAGGGCTCATGTTGACATTAATGTTGTTGCGCTGGAACTTTTTATTTAAAGACAAAAAACAAAACCTGTTTTTCACAAAAACCTTCTCTAAATCTATAGCGCAAACACAGAAAGAGGAAGGAGTAACCATTACACATGAGTCAATGGTACTTTCAAACCCTCAATCGACCCCATCTACTGCCTCCATTTGTCCAACGGCGTGCCACTGCATGTGAAAAAGATGAGCGCCCTATATTTAATCAAGCACAGATGATAAGAGTTCTCTCCGGAATGAGGAAGGAAGGAAGGAAGGAAAGAAGGGAGTGATATGCACTAAATCAGATCAATGCCACGCACTCAATTACAGTTTACAGACTGAGAATCTGAAGATAAATTATCATAACCTGCAGGGTAGTTTGTGCAAAGCAGAGTGTGTCTAGATTGATTTGCAAACTGGTTCCAAAATAAAACGAGGCAACCGAGAGCAAGTCCTGTGGTAATGATATATGCGCCAGTGTTGGATTCATGTGGAGCACGAGAGGGGCACGATTGTTGGATCATAATTCATGCAACCTGCTCCTCTCAACGGAGGTGGATGAGAGCCGCAGAAAGAAGGTATGCATTTGCATGCTCCCCTGCGCACACGCGCACGTTTTTCACATTCAGGACACCTATAGCACGGTTTTTGTGTTGGTGCAGTCCCCAGGGTGCAGAGCAGGACAGGAGATTTATGTTCTCCCCTGTCCGCTCATTAGTGCTCTTTCATGGTCCTTCGTGTTACTCTAACAAGCTGTTGGGAGCCATCCTCCATCCAACGACAGAGGTGCGCTCGCTCCCTCCCTCAATATCAGAGGAGGCGTCGCAATGCATAATGGTGGTCGCGACCAAGTTCAGGAGGGGAATATAGGTAGCTATTCAACAGCCATTTGCAAACATGAAGACGGACTGAAATTAAAATGTTTGCCTTGTGTGTGCATTTGTGTCCGTGTGTGTGTGTGTGTGTCCCTGAGGCTTTTTTTTTTAAATCAGTGCTGCATTGGCAGAACTATAATCTCTATAGTTACCTGATATGAAATGAGTGCTATTGCTGCTTTTTGTGTTGCCCACATTGACTTGACAAACAGGAAAGGCCAAATGAACAAACAGTGTGCTGCTCTACAAACACACTTTATCAGTCGTGCTCCTAATCCGCTCAGTGATGCACCAGCCGTCTATTTTGTAAATGCGTGCCTGACTGATTACGGCCTGTGCACGTGTTTTAGTGCGGGTGTCTTGAACTGCACGTTTCTAGCAGCAATGCTGATGCTGACAGCTTAATGCAACATCCACGCCCGTAATGGAAATGTACTTTGAGGGAGAAAGACGCTTTGAACTGATAAAATAGGGTTTCATGTGGGCGCAGGCAGCAAATAGTAAGATCATGGCTAATGATCCTATTCTCGTTGAAGGTTGCACCTTGGGATTTATTCAGAAATCCTCTCTGCTTCTTAGGGATGCATTGTAATGATTTTAGTCATGAAGATGCATTGCACACTCATAGACTAGACAACAAGCGCCTGACGTAGTATATAAGAAAAATGACTGTGTTAACCATAGATAATAGTGTCCCATTGGCCTTATTTGCTCATTTTATGGCTGAAGAAACACGATTGAAGGTAGTCACAGGTAAACTCTGGAGTGATTTAGCCAAATGAAGTGGATCTGTCAAACAAGATATTGGTCCACTTCTGTTATGTTTGAAAGAAATGTTTATATACAGTATGTCTCCTATTCTAAATAATTTGAACAGGATTAATCTATTCCAGGATCAAACTGTTAGCACCATACAATTTTTTAAGTCTTTTGAAAGTCAAATCATAGGTTTGCGTCTAAATGCATGATACATGATTGAATATAATTGCTAAACTCAATATTAGTATGTAATTGGGTTTGCGACAACGTCCGCTATTGCATTGAACATTTTTCGAAGGATATTTTTGTAAACTTTAGCCATAGACAACAAGGCTTCAAGGATAAGTTGTTGCTCATGCGCGGGTCAGAGCCAGTCATCTCATCGCAACTGTACTGACCTCCAATCCTTCAAATCATCCCTTAAAACTCACCTGTCCCGCTATGCTTTTAATACATTTTAATCTCTTTTACCCATTTTTCTTTTGTTCATCTAAATGTGCTTTTGTAAATTATGTATGCTTGTTTTAAATGCACATTTTTATCCTGTGTTTTAAGCTCTTGTAAAGTGTCTTTGAGAGTGTGATGAAAAGCGCTTTCAAATAAAATTATTATTATTATTATTATTATTATCTCCCTCCCTGGGCTTCATCTTCCCAATTGCTGTCATCAGTTGCCATGGTTGGCAGTACATTATGTCCCCACGTTCAGTATATCATGATCACAGGATGTGATATCGTTGTGCTGTAACTTATATTTAAAGCGAAGTCGATGGGGATTTGTAGATGGAGGAGGTGAGATCAGAGATTCTTACTCTTAGGTAGAGTGCCGTGTTCAGATGAGGCTACTGAGGTGGCATTGTTGGGGAGGCAGGTGCTAACAATGACATTGCAGAGGAGTCGGTGGCCTGAGTTTTCTGTATTACTCTTCTTTGTGGTGTATAAAGGTGGCTGGAAAGCTAGCGGAGTAGTCTTCCTCTTTCCATCATACACGAGTATTGGAAATGCACGTATGCTCGGAATGAGTTGCTGCTCGGAATGAGTTGTGATAGAGAAGGGAACTGGGGGATGTGCAGGACTCTTGGATTCAAAACATTGACGTATTTATCGCATATCCACCTACGTACCAAACCTTATTTTCAGTAAAGCCGTGATTGGCTGTTGCAGATTGATTGATTATTTGATTGATTGACTGGCCATCAATCAAATAAAAATGACATCAATGTCTGTGATCAGCAACTAAACATTAGTATTTCACAACATAAAATTAGCTTCCATGACAAAATAAAATAATATTAATCATAATAATTACAACTTACTTTTAGAAATCTGTGCCTGAAATGGGGGGTGGGGGTGGGGGGCGCATAAGCATCTTGGTGGGTGGGCACCGAGAGACATACAACACAGCCAGCTTTCTTCACCGGCTGGATTTATCGTTAGTGAAATGGGGGGTCCGTAGGCACTTTGTTATGTTGTCTGCATGTAAACAAGGTGGCAGTGTTGCTATAAAAATACCGTTGAGATGGAAAAGGAAGGAGAGGAGTTCTGTAATTGCGACTAAGTGAATTGCACAAACTAGTGTCGTGCTGTTAGTAGGCTGTTAAGAAAATCGTGTTTGGTTATACAATGTCCTTGTCATTTTCCATCCTGACACCACTTACTTAACCTGGCTACGGACGATTAAAGGGAAGGACGAAAACCCACTTCCGTCCTTGCTTAATCCATTCTTTTTAAAAAAACATCTTGTCTCCCATCCCCAAAATGGGCGTCCGTCCAGTACGAACGGATGGACCATTCTGTCCCTAGGACGGAATGCCCATCTCTGGTAATTGATTGATAGTTACCGGCTGAGTAAGGTGCGGTTTCAGCATATTCAGTGGATATGCGCACTGTTTTGGAGAGTGGAGAAAAGGGCTTGGTTTTTCATGAATTTAAAACCAATTTTTCTAGACTTGGCAATTGTTTTAGCCATTGAAATGAGACAGGGTGAACCTCTCTGTGCTGTGTCAAATTTAAAAGACATTCTTTTGCTATGCAGGATCTTTATTTAAATGTACAGTGCATGTTTTCAGTTCTATTTTTGCTTGGTGATGGCAATTTCATGTGGGTTAAGAGACTTTCTTCAGTGTTTAGATTTTTGCCGAGCTCCAAGTTGTATGACCCCAGGGGTATTTGAGGTTTCACCATATCAGATAAAGAGATGGGACACCTGAATTATTTACCAGCCAGAGGGGAAGATAAGCTTCGAGTGAGCAGCAAGATGGACATCCCCGGATGATCCAAGCAGACCATATTTCAAACACAGCTGTCAAGAAGTGACAAATAAAATGCCTGCAGTCAAAGTTTACAGAGCACTAAAGTGTAACTTAATAAAGGCTCTGGAATGACCGCTGCATTGACTGCATTAATGCAGCAACGTTTTGATCCCGCCTTGATGAAAGATGCCATTAAAAGCATTATTGATGACCTGAAGCAGTTCCTGTAATCACATTTTGGTGTTCATCTATGTCCTGACTAATGGTGGGGAGTCCAAATTGTGTTTACTGTGTAGGTAGACATCCAGCAGCATGCACCTCCCTAAGGCTTTTTTTCTGGGTAATCACACTGCAATTTCTTTCGTTCTAGGTCATTCACCCCAGCAGATCTGGCAACAGCATGGAGTTTGATGATTCTCGGAAAGTGGCGTTTTATCATCCCAGCAAGTGCAGGCTTTATAGGACAGGTCAATTCATCCAGTCAAAAGTTGTTTGAGTTGGCAGGCTGTTGAGCTTTTTAAAAAGATATTTGGGCGGTGGGGAGAAAGGTTCACTTTACCGTGAGTGTTAGTAGCATCCAAAGTCAACCTTTTCATTTCAAATGATACAGAACCAGTGAGGTGCGCACACAGAGGGGGAGGGAGCGGGTCAGAGCAGACTAGTGCCATTGTAAATTAATCAGCCTTTTGGAGGAGAAACAGGAAACAGCACTCCTCGAATTGTACAAACCTCAGCCCCAGCGTGATGCAGGCGAGCCCTGGCTGTGATATGGCTGCCATCCACGTCTCATATTGAGCCAAGGAAAATTCTGGCTGAAATGGGCCAGGTCTGCTACAGGTTAACCTCCCTTGGCCAAATTGCTTCTCAGATACCTCCATGAGTACATTGTGTGTCAGTGCAATACACACATGCTGAAGGGCAGCCGAAAGTGTTGTTCTTTTCAGAATGCCACAACAAAGTCTGACTGTTTCTTTTGGGTTGGTTTCCAGAATTATTCTGATCGCTGAATTGCTGTCGGACTCATGGCCTTCCTGTGATCTGGGAACACAGTGGAGAGGAGCAAAGGGGTGGTGGGAGTAGCACATCCAAGCTGCTCCGTCTGAACGGTTCAGCCTGTCCTGCCTGTCCAGTTCCTTCACAGAGACAGTGCTGGCTTTAATTATCCCCAGCTGTGCTTCATCCCTCCCCAGCTGGGCTCGGTGTCCCAGTGTCCTCTGCCAGCATGCTACATTCGCACTCAAGTCAAGGTGAGACACACACACACGCACACACACGCACACACACAATCAGTATATGCATGGGCAAATTAATATGGACGGACACAAAAACATGGCCAGATGTAGAAAAACTTAATTCAATCATCCTTCACCACCTATTAACATGATTGTAGTTGTAATACGCTGATACTCAGAGCCCTCGATTCAATTCACAGTGTGAGGATGCCTGTAACTTTTGGGACCTGCTTGTGTCATGTTGTGTCATTTTCCTTGACTTTATTTTACCCTACTGTATTCTTAAAGTTCACACCTCACAGTTCTGAGATTGGGGGTAGGAATCTGTGTGTGGCTAGTATGTTCTCTCATTGCTTCTGTGAGTTTTCTCTGGAGGGTGTGGCTTCCTCCATGTCCCCAAAACATGTTTGTCTCGTGAAGTGAAGAATCCAAAATGTCCATTGACATTGTCCGTCTGCGATTGGCTGGCAACCAGTCCATGGTGTTCCCCGCCTACGACCCGTAGACGACTAGGATAGGCTGCAGCACACCCCGCGACCCTTGTGAGGATAAAGCGGATCGGAAAATGGATGGATGTTAAATCTGATCTTTTTACGGAGTCACCAAACAAAAAGAAATGCAATTTCCAATGCAATGCATCTGTGAAGTGACTCACATGCGCACAAAACACGCCATCACATGGCACAATATTCACACAGGTAAACATAGTCCAGCGTGAGGGGCATCATCTCATTTCTCTTTTTCCAACTTCCTCATTCGTCATTCCTATGTTTATATGCTGGCGTCGCACACCAGATGTTCTATTGAGGACAACAAATTTGTGTATTAATGGACTCACAATGCCACTTACCGTAATTGCTGCAGGAAAAAGTGAAGCCAGCGGTGCCCATCTTATGTTGCCACTACCCCCGCAAAATCTAACTTGAATACATAGAATATTTTACTGCGCCGCTTTCCTGTTATTTTCTGTCTCTACGTCAAAAATGACACAGTGTCTGACATACTGTTGTACCAAGAAGTCTGGGAGAAATCATCCATCCACATTTCATCGGCAAGAATGTGATTTTAAATGTTCTCTTATAAAGAATACCTATGAGTGGTTTTGAAAGATTTGCCTGCATCCTGTGAGAACCATTCACAATGAAATGAAGGCAAAGCACATCTGGATCAAATTTGCTGCTAAATGTAAACCTAACCTCTGTCAGTCACAATTCACGATAGTGAGATAATACCTTCTGAATGGTCGATGGAAACAGCGAAGTTGGAACCCATACACTCTCACATGTCCGTTAGACCATCAAATTGAATTTACGCATGCACCTTAATTAATAAATCACAATGCAATGCAATGCATGTATGTGTTCATTCCATTTATATTGGCAGATCTTACGACATACAGTACCCTCTGTATGTCAAATGTGAAGAAGCTGCTGTTCTTAAATACCAATCTTTATTTTTAAAAATAAAAATATATCTGAAAATGATGTTGTTATTATTACCTTTTAAAGTGCATCTTAATTTTTATAATGTAATTCTGATTTATTTGCTTTACTGTCTAGGCACTTGTTTTAATGAATACTCCAGGTCACCACAAGTATATCACAAGTATAGTTCATTTGGCAAATTGACATTTCATTTGGTCTCATTCATTCTTATGTACTATTAATTTATACGATGTTCATTTTTCACTTGTGTATTCATTATCGTGCTTTTGTCGTTGCATTGTTTTGAAATTAATGGCGGTGAGTATGAAGTGTCCCAGCGGAGGTTTATTCATCAATTTTAGAAAAATTATGTAACAGCATTGTTAATGAACAATGTGTCATGAACAAATCAGATTAAAACTGTTCAATGGTCGCTTATTGTGATATGTTTTATTAGGATGACCCCCCCCCCCAAAAAAAAACAAAAAAGGAATTGCATTGTACTAAATACAAAGTATCTGCGTGGCACAAAAAAAGGTCTTTCAAAAATAAAAGGCACACCAAACTGAAATTTTGGATCATCAAATGAGAAAGGATGAAATGGCAAGTCATGTACTGTAGTTCAATCAAGTCAAGTCAAAGTAAGGTTGCGTCTTTCCTACGTTTTTGCCCAAAAAGTCCAGAGTCCTCAATTGGTGACTCGGGACTGATCATGTGACTGGAGTCCCTCTCGATTGACTTGGACTGAACTCAAAGCTGATACTCTCATAGGGAGCCGCGACTTTCTGTGGATACACATTAATTGAACCTGCTACCATTTAAAAAAGAGCATTTAATTGTTTTGCCTGTCAATACATGTTACTTGCAAAGAAAGATGAACACCCAAAAAAAGTGTTCTTGAGGAATAAAAATATTTGGACAAATGATGCGGGATTGGATACTTTCCCTTGAAAACACTTGTTGGGAATAACTTCACGCGAAATGTGACGGTAGTTGTAGGACCCCAAAAAGCAGGGAGGAGCAGGGTGGATTGACCAAAATGTATGAAACAAAAAATACACACAGGAGTACAATGGAAAAAACACTAACTTGAAGTACTCAAAAAAATGCCTGGAAATCATGAGGAACAAACAAAACTAAGACAGGAAACAAAACATGACATGAGCACTCGTATGCTCACATACAGCTCACAATGACCCAACAAAGACTGGCGGGAACTCAGGGAACTAAATACAAGCTAAATGACGAGACAACGAGAAACACCTGGACAACACACAAAGGGTTGAGGGAGCTAATTGGTTACACAGAAGGAACACTGATAACGAGAACAGGTGGCGAAAAAAGGGCACATGAGGAATCAAAACCGAACATAACCAGATCGAAACATAACATAACTCAACTCTCCACTCAACTGTATTCATAGAGCACACATATCACTTCCTCAACCTTGTGGCCATCCACAAAATAAGCACTGGAGTTATTTAGATCAGGGGTCACCAACGTGGGCACCAGGAGCCTTGAAAGGACTACATGAGAAGTCCGCGGGCCTATTCCAAAATCGCTCACCAGAGAGTGATTAGACACCATGACTCACCAGGAATATTGTCGAAGCGATCCTTTTAAAATATGAACAGATATTTATAATAAAGTATCGTCAATTGATATTCATCTGTTTCATGATTATGGTGAGATATCGCTAATGTGATCAGTGTCTTCTCAGAAATGCATATCATTAGTCATGAATGATCACATATGAAGGTAGAGCAAATATTTCAAAAGTATATATTATCATTACCGGTAGCCCTCCGCATTAATCAGTAGCCAAGAAGGAGCTCATAGTTTCAAAAAGGTTGGTGACCCCTGATTTAGATTGTTTGAGTAATTGTGTTCTTCGGGGTCAGGGAGGGTAACACATGCAGGCATCTATTATAAAAAATGCAATACAACACTTCATCAATATTGACTTCCGTATTAGTGATAGTGCTGACTCCGAACATGTACAAAAATAAAAGCACATGATAGGTAGAGGCATGCAGAACTCATTAGAGTGTCCTACAAAGGTAATGCATTTTAACATTTGTACCTAATGAAGCAGTGAGAAGGTTTATTTCAACATGAATTGGTTCATTGTCTCTATGAATGCAAAGTCACACGCATAACACAGCTGTGACAGCCAACATTTGCCCCATGCGGTGCTGAGAATGAAACAAATGCTTCTGGAAGGTGTCCCTGCACGGGGCGTCGCATGTCCACAGGGCAAGCAGGTTTGATTGAGCCCCAGTCTGAGTGGGTCTGACTTGGTCCATCTGCGCGACTGTCCTTGGCCTCGCTTCCAGTTTGAAGCTATAAGGGACTGCGGTGTTATCACACTGAGAAGCTGTTAAGGTCATTAGGACCCTGCGCCTCAATATTTCCACTTTGTTTGGAAGGAGCTGCACTGGAATCCCATCGTCTGTTTCTGTGTCTGTCTGTTTGTCTGTCTGTCTTTGTTGCCAACTCTCGCCATCCTGTCCGGGTCTACGCCAGGCACAGCTGCGAGCAGCAGCGTGTAGTAAAAGTCTAATGCGAGCAGCTGCTGGGGGTTTAAACTGTAATGAGATGGTGTGCGAGATTACAACACTTCGCTCGTCGCTAAAAGAAAACTTGGCACCCGCCAATGCCATCCCCCCCAACGGTACAATTACTCTTCAGATATGGCTAATAGAATATCCACACAACGCCTGTAAGCAAGAGGCATAATGAGCTGCTTCTTCTCTGTCTCACCATGCCTCTCCCTCATGCCCGCAGCTGTGTGAAGCGTTCCTCCTCAGGAGCCCCTGCAAACGTCTGAGGCTTGATGCAAGAAACAGACATTTCTGCAATCAAAGTCCTGCCTAGTCAGAGGATTCCCACAGAGGAAATCGGCTTCTTCTTCTTCGTTTTGTTTTGTTTTTTCCTTCAGGGCTTGATGGCCTAAAATACTATTTGCCTGGTTCCATCAAGGCAACAAATAATTGGGGCCCTGAGTCACAACTGGTTGAAAGCTCCGTGTTAACTTCATTAGTCACTAAAGGGCGGGTTGTGGAACAGGAAATATGCATGTCCACATGGTGCCCATCCATTCAATAGGGGGTTACAAAGGATAGTGGACTCCAGTGAAGTTGCTTTAGGCCTGCTGTGGAGCTTTTGTGAAGTGCCATTTTATCATGCAAAACCTCCTCTTCTTTCTGTTGTCACTCATTATGTTGCCGACCCCCCACCCATTTCCACTTAAGTCATTTACGGCATCATTTCTTTAACTTCTGTTTGTTTTCCTTTCTTTCTAATCAGAACTGGCACTGGAGCTGTATCCCGTGCCTGATAGGATGTCGGAGCATAAAATTCCTTGTTACGATTCTGGATCTTCCTCAAAGGTTCTCTGTAATGAAAGTTCAGGGTGTCTTGGTGTGGAGCGTCTGTATCTGTCGTAGCAGCGCCACGATAATGGGCCCAAAGGTGCCACCGGCTCGTCAGTGTGGAGGAGGAGCTCTGCTGAATGCATAAGGCCCTTCATTACCTCCTGCAGAAGTCTGAAGTCAAGATTCAGAGCCTTGTGGAGTTGGATATTGTAAATGTGACCCCGGGGGAGCAGAGCGTTGGAATTTCAATACGCCACCCGGTCAGTATTATTCCACACCTGAATGCAGAGCCTTCCAGACAATTAGTGGAGAATTATGGAAGGCGAGGTGTTGGGTAATTTACAGAGTTCGTCTGGCGTCAGCCTTGGCCTCGCTTGGCAGCAGAGACATTCAAATTCTCACAGCAGGTGAGGAGGCCCGCGATGCCGCCTGCAGGCAGACTGCTTTCAAAGCATTGAAATAGGCGCTAACTCAATTTCTACAGATCTTTAAAGAACGTCCGCCGAGACAGCGCTGGCTATTACATTATAAAACGTGGTTAGGTCAAACCTAATATCTGCCTCTGACATTGCAGCCACAGCAGCCCCTAGACAGCGCTGATGAGCTCTCTGTCCAAAATTGGCCTGCCACTTTCATACACCTGACTTTTCATTCAACCAGCAAATACATTCAGAATTCAAAGGACGAACAAAGTCATTTGAGAAATTCTGCAGTTTGCAACTCAGGCTTGGCAGCTTGATCAGTGCATCGCCGTCCTCCACTGCCACTTTCTCACCGCTTCATCTTGTTGGGATCATCAGCAGCCGATAGAGGCATGATGGAGGCACAGTCAGTGCCATATCGAGACACCACAAACCCTTGATTAAAGTGTTCTATTCGGTGACACACTGATGTTGTTTGGCCATGAATCATTCAAGCATTCTTCACAGAATTTGCTTGATTATGGGTTTTCGTGCAAGTAATCAAAAGGTGAGCAGAATTTATGGCAAGCAATCTGATGAGAACCGCAATAACTAGAATAGCATCTCGAAGAGCGCAGACCTCCACTAAGGTTGAACTGCCCTGCTTGTGTTCCTCGACACTACTGTGGCAAGTGTCACTTTCTGCAATCAGCAGCATGCGTTCGAACAAGAACAAAGCAGCATATTTTTGGGTAAAAGCCAAACAGTGGATATAAAGTCTACACACCCCTGTTCAAATGCCAGCCAGGTTTATGTGATATTAAAACGAGACCAACCGAACGTTCTCCACCGATGATGTGAGCTGTAACATGTACAACACAATTGAAAACATAAAATACTTTCAAGCGGGGAAATAAAAATAACAAAAATCAGAAGCAACTACTCACATTGAAATTCATATTAAATGCGAGTCAGCACCCACCTGCCACTCTATAAATATATTTGACTTGACTGATTCAAAAACAAAAGGAAGACTATGATATTTTTTCCAAATGCAAACAGAATAACGTTCGCCAATGTCAAGTCGAATCTCATAAAGTCAAAGTCAAGTTGAGCCTTCCATACGTTTTTCTTAAGCAAGTTCCAAGTCATAAAATCAGCGACTCGAGTCAACTCAAGTTCAAGTCGAATGACAGAAGTCCCACAACTATGGTGCAGGGTTGCTGAAAGTTAAAAATAGATCAGTACTCCACTGTCGTAAGAGGTGCAGGTGCGTGGGTTAGCCAGCGCGGATATTGTGACTCGCCCCATTGACTCGACCATTTTTTAAATTTGGGTGCTGCTGTTCTCAGCAGTTCCATTGCATCCTAAAAATAAAAGATTTTATCTCACAAAAGTTTGAAAAAAGTGCCAACTGGGTAATGTTTGGGGTGGGGGGTTTCTGGTTCATAGACAATGACGTAAGGCGCCGTAACTGTACTTCATTCCCACATGCTTTTGTGCTTGCAGGGTTTTTTTTTCAAAACTCAAATCAAAGAAATGATTCTAAGCATAAATCAGTTTGCCCAAATTCCGCCTGTCATCTGCCGGAGCTCACAGCGGAATGTTTATTCCCACATGAAAACTTCGTCAAATTCAGCTCTCTCATTCCAAAACGTGTACTCCAGCTGTTCGTCCTCTCTGGAGTTGTGAGGTTATAATGAGCATGGAAGCAGCTGCTTCCTCCTACAGTAGAGGCCCCATCCTCTCTAATCCTGATCATTAAGAGAGGCAAGGGTGTGGGAGAACCAGAGTGCACAAGCAGGGCGGGACACGCTGCGGACGCTTGGGTCAGCAGACCGTTTTACGCCAAGTTGTACAGGGGTCCCATTGATCTGCTTGACGTGTTAAAAAGTTCTTAATAAATTCAAGGCATCTGGACTCGAGTCTTGTACAGCCTTCAGGAGCCAAACATTTGTATAAATTGATGTAGAACATTCGTCAGCGTGACGGCTCCCAACGGTGATAAAAACACGGTAGCATGATATATTTCTATTCACACGCCCTTAACATCACCAAGCATAAACTCAATTTTATCTTGAAAATATCAGATGATGAAATATTTATGTTCTGACCTTTCTCCGTAATGATTTCATGATTTAATTTTTTTTTTCTGCTGTACCCTCAATGTGCTCGAAGAATACAAAACACACCCAAGCAGCAGGCGCGGCGGGGACCAAAGATGATCTATCGAGACAATGCCATCCGCGCTCCGCTTGTAAATATCAACAACAGTCAAGCAGATTATTCATTGGTCTGGCCTTTTCCTTTCCATCACTTTGTCTCTTTTAGCCCTCCGACATTGGCAGAGATGTCTCTCTCTCTGCCTTTCAATTTCACCTTAATGGCCGACTTGAATGACAGATATTAATATTTAAAAAAAAAAGTAAAGAAAAAGACTGATATCCGATGAGAGTTGTAAATCCAAATCTGCGAGCACATCACCTTTTAGGCAAAATATAGGGAGTCATAAAGATGAAATGTAGCGTTGTAAAATTAATAGTGTTACATTTATAACAACAGGCCCACTCAACCTTGTCACTGCCGAGTGGACTCTAACGAGACTGCAGTGAGTCTTTGGAGCGATTTTATGTAGATTAGTAATATGCTAATTTGAAGCGTGACCTCGCTGTTTGCCATAGAAAATCACTTTCTTTTTGATCTGCATATTAATACCAAAGGAACAGATAGAAAGTCGGGACATGAAAGCTTTAATAAAATCAGCAGGTAAAAGGCAGTCGCATAATTAATCCTGTAAAGAGGAAGTCTTGCACAGACAATGGTGGGCGCTCCAATTCATAATTGGTCCTGTTATTGACATTCTCAGTGCGGCTCCTGAAACACTGATGAATCTTCCACACGGTGGGAAAAAAAGAACCGGCGAGACGTGCCGAACTGCCTCCTTTACCTCACTGAACTGCGAATTATCTCAACCGGAACCATAAAACCGCTGTCGATAAATAGACAAACTTGCAAAATGACTAACCAAACTCATTTCTCAACCAGGAACGTGAATGTGCTTGCACTTGAGGGGACAGGCGGTGGCTGCAATGTGTGATCGTCTGTCATTGCGTTTGCTCTACCTAACCTTTGCTGACACCTGGAGTCAGGGACCCCCCCTCTAAATGTGTAATATTCAATCTTCCTGACAGCTCTACTAATGACCAGGAGGAACCAAAACAGAGGTAATAGGTGAGCCTCAAAATTGTGTTCAAATTATCCCTGATAATGATTCCCTTCCATGTACAAAAAAGAAATATGTGGCGTGTGTGTGTGTGCGTGTGTGTGTGTGTGAGTGGCAGTGTGTTTACATCAGGAGAATGTCGAATGGCGGAGCTAATTATCAGCTCCATTAAAGGTAAGTAGAGCCATCTGCATCCCGGACAGGTTTTAATGAAGGACAGCAGACAGCAGGCTGGGCTCTTTCATGTGTCATACGTTGTTGGTCAATATCCACGCCTCCATGGTGCCACAGTGCCCACTCCACTTAATGTTTCCAACATTTTACTGGATTGGTATTCTTCCTCACTTTGCTTCAGTCCCAATGCAGTCAGGCATCATCGAAGGCGAGCCTCAACGATTCTCCCCTCTGTCTGTTGTAATCAAAGGGAGGTGCATTATTCGTCAGGGTGTCTTTTTTCCCCCTTATTTAAGATAAGATAAGATAAGATAAGATAAGAAAAACTATATTAGTCTCGCAATGGAGAAATTCTCAATTCAGAGCAGCAAAGTTATGAAAGGAAGAAGTAGAACAACAAAATATAGGAGTTGCTGGAAAGGCAGCCACTGATGTGGCGCCATTTTGAAGTCAGAAATAACACAGCACATAGGACACAGACAGTCGTGCAATCTTCACCACTTCTTCTGCATACACTTTGTTGTCTGAAGCAGTTCTAGATGAAAGAGGAGAGGATCAAAGTGTCCTTTCACCAGTGGATCAGAGACGTCATGCTGAAAATGTGCACACGTCTGCTACAAGCTAAGTTTTGAAAGCGTCCATTGACAAAAAGAGATGAGTTCACTTCTCCTGTCCCACGAAATCCGCTTCAAACTCCAAGCTGCAACTCTGAGTTCCAAATCCGCATCGGCGCTCCGCGCTAACGCTCCTTTCTTCTGATCGTCGGCTCCTCAAGCCTTACATCCATCCAGCCGCAGACCGTTCAACAGCACGATCTCTCCGCTGAACAAAACGGGGCTGTGAAAAATGCTGCCCATTACAGACGCAAGACACAAGCGCCCCGGGACGCAACGACAGTCAAATGGCGCCGACATTCCTCCCAGGCAAAAACAGTGCTTGTATACAATGCTGCCGAGAAGGCGCAACCACCAAGCACAGAGTCTCCTCCTTAATGAATGTTGTGGCCAAAAAATGCTGAAAAAAAGTCCACATCAGGTCCACGCGACGTAACAACAAACACAAAGTGACAAAACAAACCAAAAAACAACAAAAAAAGCAAGGCTCATGAGAGCACTTGCCGACGGCTGCCTACTTGGGCGCCATCTTGGCTTCAAAGTCAAATGTAAGACCAATATGCTGTCGTAGTAAATCACCATTTGAAACAGGGGCCGCAACAGATTTTGCGTGGTTCTCAAATGAGCGCCTCGGGTTGTTCGCCGTGCATTTTCTCTCCTCCCCGCCAATCTCACGGATGAGCGTAAAGACTTACAGCACAACTAGGCAGGGTAGAGGCCATCCGTAGTCTCTGAGCGGCCCTCGCAGCCTTTATGAAGTCGGAATAAAATGTCAAGTGTGACCTGTAAGCCAACAAGAACGACAACCTGTCTTCATTGTTGCCAACGTAGTGATTTTGTCGCTGTATTTCGCGACTTTTTTGGCCATTCTGGCAACTGTTTTATCCACACCAAAAATTGAAAACAAATGACACTAACACCAAGTGTGGTCCTCATGTCGGTAGCACTCTAATTTACTGCAAGATGATGAGAAGAGGTGAATTTCCTGAAGTCGTGATTCTGAAGTCCTGACTATGAGTTCAGAGTCTGTGCAATCTCAGCGCGCTTTGAAACTGTAGAAAAAAATTTGAGACAATTTTTGTGTATGTTAATTCGATGTGGTGTAATGTTGGTTTGCTTAGATGCATCATTTTAACGTGACTGATGATTCTTTTCTTTAAATAACTTTTTATTTTCATTTCAATGCCCTAATTGTTCTTAAAGCAAGACAAGTCACTGCCTCACAAAAGGACAAATTCATATTTAACGCAAGTGAGGTTAGGTGGCCCTTGACAACTGTTTCATTTTCTCACATGGCACCACTTTTCAAATTCCTGCGCTCATGCACATCTGTGCACCACTTATGTGCACCCATGATTATAAATGAATAATTCGGTGCAAATTTCCTTGAACTCGCACCACCTATTTTACAAAGCAACGAATCAACTGAGGGCATGTTTCATCTCGAGTTCCCAACCCTCACGATCTAATTTTTACAGTATTTTATATGATTATAAGGGGAAAAAATACAGCACTACGATGCCTGACTATCCTCGAGAGTGACCTCAAAGAAATATTCACAAAATTAATATTTGAAAATTTTGGAAAAATTTTAATTAAACACAAAAAACATTAAACATTTTTTTGAATGTGTTTTCATAATAAATAGATTGTCAATATAAAGGTATGGCAAAACAGCATTTTGATCGCTCCTTTTCTTTTCTCCGTTTAGAAGACCGAATCACAGACTTGCGCCGTGTAAAGCGTCTATTCGGATTGAAGTTTGTCAGATATCATTCTTTGTGTACACAACAAAAACGTATGCATATTGATAGAAATTACAAAGTATGTTGAAACATTTTGTAAATCTATGTTGCATCCGACGAGGATTGATGCCCTCCATGTTTTATTTACCACACTTCAATAAAAGTTGTTTTTTTTTTTTCTCCCAACAAATGGGAATCCAAATTCCCAAAAAGGAATCTGCCTCGAATGCACTGTATCATTTGTCTACCCGGGATGTTGTAAAGTCGGTGTCTTGTTATTTGCAGATTTTTGTGTCTTTTGCTTGTTTTTGTTCAAAGAATGAATCTCCATTCATCAGTTCTAACCTCAACATTTTCCCACATGGAGTCAATAATGTCCGTCTGTCGAGCTTTCTGTCTGCAGCACATACTTCAACTCACAGCTGCAGAAAGACTGCGTGCTCTTTTTTTTTCTTCCTGAGATCCCAACATAGTGTGCCAAATATAAAGATTGCGCTTCGTTTGATAAAGGCCAAACTCCTTAATGAATTACGCATCAATGTATTCCAACTCTCTGGTGAACCGGATTGGAGAGCTGCACGTAATGTGTCCGTCTCCATTTCGTCTCAAATGCATGTACAGGAACTCTCATTTGTAGATTTCTAATCTGCAATGCTTAAATCTATCACCGTCGTCGCGCCGGCCTCCCCTTGTTTCTTCTCTCAAATTACAACCTATATAAGTGCACTTAACTTTCCAGAGCTGGTGAATTATGAATGATATGAAATATTTAAAAAGCAGCGCCGAGCTTCGGCAAGAAGCCCATAATCAGGGCGAATACGAGGTGGTGGTCTGTACTTTACCAAACGAACCCAAAGCTGTGTACTGCATAGCTGTTTGACCTTTTTGTAGTACATTCATTTTCTAAACATGTGTTGACCATTTTGGCAGCTCTGCACTGTGAAAGCGAGACGGGACGAAAGAGGTCTGTCCTGCATGTGAGCTGTGATCGAACTGGCTATGAAAGGATGGCGCTTTGGAAGGGAAAGTTAGCAAACCCAAATGTGTGTTGGTGTGATTAGATGCAGATTTTTCTATGACCCTTTGATGGGAGGAGTCACCCTGAGCCTTGAGGCTATGAACTTTCAATGATTTCCAAATATACATGAGCACACACACACACACACACACACACACACACACACACAGACAGAGGAACAAAGTCATACCTCTAATCCCCAGCGCTCATAAATCGCACCTCTTGTGAAATTAAAAGACAAGGTGACTCAGCTTGGTCCAAGGCCACCTGAGAGGTGGCGCTACACGAGGGGGGTGCAGCAATCTATTCTTCTCGCCACGGAGAGAAACTTACTCGAGGATAGCAGCGGTTATTTCGCCACTCTTGCTGCACAAATCCTTCCATGTTTGCCTCGAAGTCACTACCAGTTAGGACTTTGCACGACACGTGCCTGTAAATGTGTGTCAGCGGCACGGCTGAACGACCGGCGAATTTCCCCAACGACGCCCTGCCGTGGGCTTGCAGTGTGCTATTGTGCGATATTGATGTGCTACAGATTACGGTGGATCAGCAGTGTGTGCCGTAAATATTCTATTGTCACTCTAATGCCTCCATCAATGGCTTTGGCTGGTGAAATTCAGTCCGCTGGTGTTTCTGTCCCCTCTGGCTTCTGCCAGCTAGTAGGCTCTCCCACACACATCTGCACACACTTCATGCACACACACACACACACACACGCACACACACACACACACACAAATGCGGCTACAGAGAGACTGAAATAGAGAAAATGAGGGAAGTAGAGTGAGATAAAGGACATTACACACACACATACACACACACACTCCGCTCCAGGCTTTTTCTTTTTTTTTTTTTTTTTTTTTTTGCCGTCACAGATGATCAGGCCCAGTTTTGGCTTCAACTCAGCTCTGGCCAAGCCCTGGTCCTGGAGCCAAACTGTTAAAAGACATTAAGTCAGCAGAGAGATGCACCGCTGCTTCCTCTCACTGCTAACCACAGGACACTAGAAAATGTGTGTGTGTGGGGGGGTTGGAGCGTGGGCAGCACTGTGCAAAAGGCCATCATTAAATTAGCTGTTTTAGCAATGCTACAACTATCTCTTTATCAATGTCTTTATGACGTTCCCTTCCATGATGGTCTGGTTCATTTTTGTATGGATGAAAATAGGACGTTATTCAACAGTTCATATTTTTTCCCCAGGCGCAGTATTTACACAAGGACATACTTTAGTAGATTCCTTCTTTATAAATTACAAATGAGGAAATGTACTGGAACAGAGAGACTTCATCAAGAATGACAGAAATAAAAAAAGATATTTAGTTGAAGATCTTTGGCTTCCGTTTGTTTTATTAAAATGTTTATACTGTAAGCCCTGAAGGGAAATTCAACTTACCCTGTGCTATATATTTTGTGTTGCCCACCGCACAGAGAACCGGATCAAATATGCAAGCATGCAAAGAGAAATGTCATTGTGCTTCGTGAATAAAATTAATAACAGGCGAGCGCACGAGAAATGATTGGCTGGACACCAGTTCAGGATGTATTCCACCCCGCTGCCCGAAGACAGCTGGAATAGGCTCCAGCCCGCCCTGAGGATAAGCGGCTCAGATAATGGATGCACCTGAAATACAGTCTCTTCAACAAAATTTTAACCTTAAATTAAATTAAGCCTTAATTTAAAGGGGAAACGAGTCACGTTGATAGCATTGAGTCAGTGAATTTCAAGATCCACCTTGATTGCACCAAACATTGGCCAAAGCTTGCTCAGAGAATATCATGGACACCAATCTCACCGATCACTGATGATTTTCACAACATCATGTCTCTGGGACTGTTTCGTGCAATAATCCTATTCGATACTCCACAATTACAGTCAAAGCCATATTTGTCATGAATTAAGTGGAACTAATGGCCGCAGACTTGTTTGAGGATGTATGTGATGAGTTAGAAATAATGCTCTACGTATGGCTTGTTGTTTGATTGGCTTGCAGACGGCATGAAATAAAAGCTTGATTTTCCACAACTTTTTGATAAGATTTATTTAATTTTGCAGGGTTAGGAAATGAACAAATGTAAGATTGAATAGATAGGCAGTCTGCCAGTAGGCATGGCAAAGTGTAGTTCTCAATGGCACTTGCCGGATTTTACGCGTCAACTCATCAGCTCATAGTTTTTGGACCTCCTTGACAGCTCTCACAATGTTTTTGTCATCAACCGCATCTGTTTTTTCTACTTTGGGACATTCCAAATGGTTGTATGTCATTGCCTCACTGTTATGGTACTTTTGGAGGGACGTTATACAGTCGAACCTCAAAATTGGAACGTCCCAAAGGCACGCAAGATGAGAACTGTCAATCACGTGAGATATCAGTGCAACGTGATGATGACGACCACAGTTCAGAAATGGAAAATATTGCAATGGGAAATTGCAACACAAGCGTTACACGTCTTTCTGGCCAGGCTGCTCAGAGCAACATGGCAAAAGCAACAAAAAGACAACATCACTAATTCATCTTTGGAAACTTACAATTGTTGCAAGATATCCTTCCCAAGATACGCGTAAGATGATATTTGTTGAACTACGAACATGTCCATTATTATTACCGTCTTTCTCATCTTGGGGGGCTAAGCATGCGTTTCTGTTACCTTGTAGGGAGGCACGTTCTATGATTCATTGCCTTATCAAGGACCACAAGAAATCAACCGTCTCAAGACCTTTACACAGCACTGCTTATACAGTATGCGTTTGATGTAAGCAGGGTGAGCATGTCCTGAGACACGCACACATGTACCCTAATGAGCCTTTGCATGTACTGGAGCATGCAAAGCCTTCTCCTTGATGAGGTCAGGGGTAGAGTATTTGGAACAGCCTTCCGGTCTCTCTGGGCGCACCACATGCCTGTTGCAGCTCAGTGAGCAGACTGTCAAGGCTTATGTAAATGACGGGCTGCTCAGATGTGAAATCAGCCCTGTATTAAATGGTTTTGTTCCACCTGTCAGAGCTGATTAGTTCAAAAGCTCTCCAAAAGCTGCGTAGGTATTGTGCTGATTGTATTCACATAGGAGAACATAGAAAGAAAAAAAATCCACAGATCATTTCAGCAAAGAGCATATGTGTAGGTAGCAGGGTGCAATTGCTTCCTGAAGTGTGATTACTTATAGTCACAGTTATCCCATGACAGATTACTGCGGCACATTTTGAGGCTGCTGGGCAACCCTCCGCAGATGCAAGCTGATGGCGATCCGCCCACCCCTGGATCCAGGAACACTCCACCTGTCTCTTCAAACTAAGATGTTCTCGCTCCGTTCCAAAAGAACCAATCGCGGTTCTCATTAGCCGAACCTCACGCTGCGGTCGAGCAGAGGAACCTTTTTTGGACACGCACAAAATCCGCTCGGGAACAACGCAGGTGGCAATTCTCTTCAGTCCTGGGATGGGATAGTGGGAGGAAATTCAATCGTGGGGGGGAGGGGAGAAGGATGCGATGGCAGGGAGGCAAGTTGGTGCAGAGAGAAAGCGATACACCGGGGGAAAGAAGTTGAAAGGGGCAATGAGGACGCCTTTTGGAAGACTCCATTTATAAAGCGGGGCTTTGAAAAGGGCACAGAAAAAGAAAAGGTCTCGGCCAAATACCTAAAAGAATGTCGAGAGGAAAGACGAGCGCGGCCAGAGCGAGATAAGGCGGTTAGCTGCACACTGGGGCGGCTCTCGTGTCATCGGATCAAGTTTCGTCTGCTCTTGTGTGTGTGCGTGCGTGAGTATGCTTGCATGCGTTCATCTACGTCCATTTGAGCCCCGAGTCAATACTGACCCTTCTGACATTCCGAAGCGCTCTGTCTGTGTTCATGGTCCAGTGAGGTCGCTGACAAAGCCGTGATGGCCAATGGCTGAGTGTGTGTGTGTGTGTGTGTGTGTGTGTGTGTGTGTGTGTGTGTGTGTGTGTGTGGCGCCTCTAGGTTGGTGTCACTTGACTGAGTTTAGAGATGGGAGCTCGGAATCAGGAGCCAAAGAGGGATAACTCAGTCTTAATATTTCTGTCCAACCCAAGAGATGTCTGGATCCCATGTGCCGCTTATTCTTTTTTTTTTCCCGAGCTCTTCTTCTGGGCTTCAAAGCATCTCAAGAGGAGCGCCTGCTTTGAAAGTGATTTTCAAGTGTGGGCTTTATCTGTGTGTGGGAAATCACCCTGGAGCTATTTTGTAAGCTTAGCCACCTTTGAATAGCATAACAGGGCCTTAGGATAAAGGGATCCGCCAAGCTACCGTAGAGCACCAAAATGCATGCCGGCTTCCCAAGTGTTGCCTCGGAAGTGACAACAAATCTGCCTGGATCGTCAAAGTTGGATCGTATGAGTGTTGAAGCAAATCGAAGAAGTTATTAGCTGTGATTGAGGTCTGATAGCAATTAGTCTCACTCCAGCGCACAGACTGACTCCTGTCTAATGATATCATTGACCTTGTCACCTCCCAGAGGTCAAAATGTCCATGTTAAACCATGCGTAATGGTTCCGTGTTTAGACTACATAGGCCTGTCCGACCAAATGGTGATGGATCGCTTCTTTTGGCCGCCTTCAGTATGTGTTTCATCAAATGATACGGGCCCCAACATGATACGCTGTTGATTAAATCAATACTCCAAGGAAATGACCGGTGGGCTCCATTTCAATCCAATAACACAGCGGCTTTAGGTGTGCGCACGTGCCGGCATACGTATGAGCGAGTGTGCACGTACCCTTGAGGAGCTTTTGTACGGAACACCAAATCCAGGGACAAGGGCATTGTGTTTGTTTGCAATATGCTTTCGAAATGAGGCCGTAAATGCGCGCCTCTCAGGAGCGAGCCGCGATCATCAGAAAGTAAAAATCTCATCAGCGACGACAGACTCAATGATGCCGGTCATTTACCGCCTCTGGTTTTAAAATCAGGGGACTGAGGGGGAGATGGAAAATGACAGAAGGCCCAGCAGGGTCCTGCAAACTACTGGAGCTTTTTCTATTTCCCCTGACTTGTTTATTAGATTTATTTTGTCGAGAAGCGGCCAGCTGCTGCAGAGGAGGAAAAACTAATGAAGCCGGTGGAATGATGAAGTAGGGCAAATCTGGATGTGGTAGATATGAAAGAATACCCCCGACCGTTGTGTCAGGGATACTTAGCGGGACAGGTGGTGCCCCGAGGCAGCGCACATGAACAAATCTCGCCACAGCATCCGTCACACTGCAGGCACGCGAGCACAAATATACAGCATGGCAGAGCTCATGACAACACAAATTATTTGAGGCTATTTTTACAGCCTTCATTTTTTTCATCTTTGCTTTCTTCTTCTTTTTTTTTTTTTGACTCACCTTAGAGGTGACCCCGAGCAACCCCCTATCTAATGGCCGGCACAGTTTGACACTCATTAAAGGTGGTCAATTAACCAGAGGGCCCAGAGTCACTTTCATTTGAAGACTTGTAAAGGTCGATTTCAGTCTACCTTCAAGCACACTGAGGGTGGAATTGATGGGTCGGGGGGGCTGGGTATACCCAAATCTTGAGTGGCTGAAGCTCTGTCCTACGTAAAGATGGGCAGGGGGGAGCTTTGAAATAAACTGAGGGAATAACAGCAACAACAAAAAAACAGCCTTGGAGAGTAATTACTTTTGGTTGTTATTTGTTTTGTAAACCTGGATTGCGCTGGTATTTTATAGAAACAAACTCAAATGGTGAAATTGCGGAACACAGCTCGGAAAATGAGATCTCGTGAGAGCCAAGATGAAAAACAGAGCCATCTGCGCCGAGGGTTGGCTCTCTAAAGACAATCTGGTCTCTTCAATCCTTTGTATCACTCCTTTACACGAAATTATAAGGGACTTTTTTGAGTGCGCATGCATTCTATCTTGCAGAATGCACAAATGTTTTTCCCATTGTGCATGCTTGTGTGCTGCTGCTGCAACATATCAGGTTTGAGGTAAAAAGCTCAGGCCCAGGCCTCCAGAGTCGTCAAGTCAAGTCCGATTTCGCGAGAGACAAGGCAGATTGGCATGGAAATGGAATCTGCTGTCTCTGTGCCAAACGTCCAGACTGACTGGCTGCCCTCAACTTCATCTTCTCATCACACAATCCGCTCCACCCACTTTACAACCAATTCACGGTACCAGTATAATGCAAAGGAGGAAAATTCCTACCATGGCTCTGCTTAATAATTAGAGTGTATTACAATGTCGGCATGAACACTGTCCAGCTGTCACTGCATCTCGGAGCCATCTGCTCAAAGTGGAACCGCTTCTTGCCATTGCTTCTTTTGCATATGGCAGATTTACCCCAGAGACAATTTTATTTCATAACGAAACAAGAGAGGTACTAATTGAGCTCATGCATGCAGAAACAACTGTCACCGTGTTGTTATTCACATGATTATGAGACGTAATTGTTACGAGGGAAGTTAAGTTAGATGGTGTGTGTGTGTGTGTGTGTGTGTGTGTGTGTGCGTGTGTGTGTGTGTGTGTGTGTGTGTGTGTGTGTGTGTGTGCGCGTGTGTCTTCATGTGTGTGTCCAGCTGTTGTATGTTAGGAGCGAACACTTTTGATATGAATGAATGCAGTGAGGCATGAGATGAATATGTGCCTGCTGGAATGGAGAAAGTCCTTGTACTGCTTGTGTGCTCCTTTTGAGTTGCTGTGTGTGTGTGTGTGTGTGTGTGTGTGTGTGTGTGTGTGTGTGTGTGTGTGTGTGTGTGTGTGTGTATGTGTGTGTGTGTGTGTGTGTGCGTGCGTGCTTGTAAGTGTGTGTGATCATCTGACTGAAATGAGTCCCTGCCCTTCATGAATATTCACTTAACACACCCTGACCCACCCAGCCCCAAGTTCGCCCGATGTCAGCATCTTGCATGTGAGAAATGTAGTCGCCTTGGCAACAAGGCCCCCCACCCCCTAAGCTATTTTGACTGTTGCAAAAATGTGCAAAAAAATGGATTCCCAACGGACAAATGGCTCTGCTGTTCTCTGGGCAAATAACACGCACACAGCCAATCTTCTAGTGCACCCTTTAAACTAGGGCAGCCCTGGGGTCCCGTGTTTAGTTCAGTCACCCAAGTGAGGCGTCGTCTAATGCAACCTGACAAGTGTCCTTACCGGTGCCTCTGACTGCGCTTCTCAGCTTCAACTTCTTTTGTTGTTCAGCTCGACGGAAAGCCTCAAACATTTCAAAGCTCTTTTAGCATCCACAATATGTTATTATTCTGTTGCCGTCACCGCCAAACAGCCAAGCATGCACGCTTACATTCACAAATTCGCTGTCCCTTCACATCCGCCACCTTTGCCTCCGCAGATGTTAGCCAGTATTTAGGTCAGTTATTTTGCAGATGGGTGGTCAGCGATGTTTGTGTGTTGGCTTGGATTTCCAGGAATTGATACAATAACCCATTCAGCTCTTGGGCCACCCCGGAGCACAATTCTCTATAATCCCAACACACGGTGTCAACCTTCTAGTATTAATGTAAAGCTCATTAGTTTTAGATTGCAGGGAAAATATAACGTTGTGATGATCGTTGCAACTGTAGAGAAAAAGCTGTGGCCTATTTATGTTCTGCGGAGTGACTTGTGCAACTTCACTATGTTGGTCCCAAGATCTCTATGAAGGGGATAGAAGGAGATTGGATCACTGGGCTACAGACACCATACAGCAATAAATGAGTAAATAAATGAATACAGATACGCTGCCATGGAACAAATGATTCATGCGTTGCTGCCAGCAGCTGCTTGAATAATATTTTGCTTCTTCCTTTTTACAGTGAATCATGAATTATTTTTTTTGGCTCTGTTATTCACAAGGCTTTTTTTTATTTGAAAAATGACACAAGATCACACAACTACATTCTGCTAAAGTTCACCAAGTCTTCCTAAGTTTTTCGACTGGAGGATACAGCAATTGTTAAAAAAAAAATAAACCTCAACATTTTCATCATAAATATGGACCTGATAGCTAGCTGCCATTTGCAAAAACAGAAAATTCCCACACCTTTATGTATAACTGTATTGGCAAGGTGACTCTTTGCTGGTGTCAAACATGAAGAGCAGTTTGAGTGAAAGGGGGAAATGAGAAAGTCACAAGGAAGCAAAGCTTCAAGGCAGAGTACTGTAATTGGAAAATTCTGCAAATGCATTTTGGAGTCATAAAAGGCCAGCGGAGATAATGTCTATGATTCCAGGCAGGGCCTAATTGCGAGTAGGAGAGGGAGGAGGAAAGAGGTGGTGCAGGGTGAAAGATATGTGGACCGGGAGGGTGGGGGCTGGGGGGGGCGTGGATGGAAATGAGATGTGAGACGGAGGAGGCCTGAGAGCATGCTGTTCCTTTTGAAAGGGGTGGAGCGCATTCCCACTTCCATCCGTGGTATCCACACCTGTAATGCAACTTTGTGAGCGTGCGTGTGTGTGTGTGTGAGTGTGTGGTTGGGTGTGGAGGTCTCTCAAAGTTCTGTCACTCTATGTATGATTGATGGCTCTGAGAACAGAGCCCGTGCATTATAGCCCCAATTCGTCACGTTGCGGTCATAACAGTGACATCAACTGATGGCTGACATTTATGAATGTGTGTGTGTGTGTGTGTGTGTGTGTGTGTGTGTATGTGTGTGTGTGCGCGCGCATGTCATAAAACCTAAAAAGCATGTGCTTTTAATGTATAATCCAAGATTACCATTTTCAAATGTAGTTGAAAACTTTATTTTACTGGAGTTTGAATCACAAAAAAAAAACCAGAGCAGCTTTTTGAAACTAAGACTTATTTTGGGGGACTGATTAATGCGAGGGACCGTCAGTTCTAAATACATCCCTGAAATAACAAATTCGCTCAAATTACTTTCAATCATATCTTTTTATTAATAATTGATTATCATCCTCTAGGACACGGATCATATTCGTGAGGTAGGAAATCTGGTTAGCACGTACGCCTCACAGTGCAGAGGTCTTGGGATTCAGGGCGTGGAGTTTGCATGTGTTCTCCCCGTGCCTGTGTGGGTATTCCGGTTTCCTCCCACATTCAAAAAACATCCATGGTAGGTTAACTGAAACGGTTGTTTGTCTATGTGTGCAATTGGCTGGCCACTAGTTCAGGGTGTCCCCTGTATACTGACCAAAAACAGCGGGGATAGGCTTACCGTGACGTCAAGAGGATTAGAAAATAGATGGTTAGATGCTTCTACTCAACGGGCAGGTAAACAATCTCTTGATTCGAAGTACAAACCGTGGTAGGTTTCCTTTCTGCGCCTGGATTTGACACCACTGTCAGATATGACGATTTGCATTTTGGCCGTCGTTATGCTGTCTCTGGACAAAGTGTGTCTTGATGCTGAAACGCTGTGGATTTAATCACATTGTTGAAATGTAGACTTGATTCAAGATTTGAATTTGAAATAGCTTGAAGTAGTGTGTTATCTCTAGCTATATCCACCCATCCACCCGTCCATTTTCAACATTGCTTATACTTGCTGTAACCTCAACATCTCAATTGACATTGGGCGGAAGGCAGACTTTCTCCTGTTATCTCTATCTGTCCATATTATTAGGGAAATTTTTTGTGAACATTTGGGGAATGTGCTGAGTCGTATCTAGTCTCGTGTGGTGACTGAGACCCCGAATCTCCATTTCAACCAAGTGTGGGACCCATTAAATCCCTTGACGAACCCATGCAGGTGGGCGGAGTTCATCTAAACCTGGAGGAGAGGAGATGACGCTGCCACACCGGTGTGCGCTTCAACTGCGGTCTTCAGGGTCATTTAGTGTCCACCGACCCGATGAGAACCTCATGAACTAAGTCCACTCAGTTGGGTTATCGGGAAACGGACAACAATGGACAGAATTTAGGTAAATAATGTGACCAACTGGAATGTTTCACCCCCTTGTCAAGTTGCTAACCATGCTTCCAACGGACAAAGACTGGAATTATCGAGAGAAGTGTCATTTGTTGACCAGACCAAAGATTATGGCCCTTGTGGACTGTTTATGTTTTCTTGATCCACATGTGGTTGTCCCAAGGAAGAACTTAACCCTTGTTCAGTATCCGGGTCCAAATTGACCTGTTTTCAAGTTTAGATATGTAAAAAGTAGCTTTTTCCTTTTTTTTTTTTTTTTTTTTTTAAGTGATATGTTCAATGTGTTCTGTTTTGTCTATCTTGATGACATTTTGATATTTTCAAGAAATATTCAGGAACATCACCTCCATGTTGGGAAGGTTCTGCAATGTCTCCTCGAAACTCGTTCATACATGGGTAACCCCCCAAAAAAACGGGCCCCAACTCTAATTAGGCCCCATTTTTTAGTGTTTTGTCTGAATAAAATGAAACTTTGGCCATAACTAGTTTATTATATTCAAAATATCACATCAAAACACTAGGGTCTTTGGCCTTTTTTTTCTCCGTTCTGCAGTTTATGTTCTAGATGGCCTCCATTTAGCTCCGTGCATTTCTTGAGGCGCAGCATGAAGTTGTCCATGACGTTCTTACAGACTGAATTGGTAATGGCTCTCATCTCCTCCCTGATGGCTTTCTTGAGTTCCGTGATGGTTCTGGGTTTCCCTGCGTAGACTCTGTCCTTAAGATAGGCCCACAGAAAAAAATCTGGGGGGCTTAGGTCCGGGCTATGGGGTGCCCACTCAAAATCAGTCTTGAGACTGATCACTCGGCCCCCGAAGTTCTCTTTCAGCCAATCTCGGGACAGGTTTGAGGTGAGAACTTGCTCCGTCTTGCTGGAATCAGAACTTGCTCATGAGCGACAGGTAGATGGTCTGGAGCTCATTCTTGAAGGTTTTGAGGACTTCCACATACCGCTCCTTGGTGACTGTCACTGTTGCGCAAGATTCTTCGATGAAGATTGGTCCAATGATGCCTCTGGCCGAGATTTCTGGTATCTGGTATGGTATTCTGGTAGATTTCGGAAGCCATCAGGGAGGAGATGAGAGCCATTACCTAATTCAGTCCGTAAGAACGTCATGGACATTAGGACAAAACACTAAGAAACGGAGCCTAATTAGAGTTGGGGCCAGTTTTTTTTGGGTCAGCCTGAGGCGGAGAAGGGCAAATTTCACTCTGAGTCTGTTCAATTTTTAGCATTTATCATAGAGAAAAGATAGTTCAGAGCAGATCCGAGCAAGACTCCGGCAGTGGTAGAGTGGCCCACGCCCACTACTCGGAAGCAGTTGCAAAGGTCTCTCGGTTTCGCCAACTTCTCCCTTGCCTTCCGCAACTGCTATTAGTTGATGGACTGATTTTCCTGGCTCGTTTTGTCAAGCGATTTCTGTTTGTACTTTGACAGTTTTCGCATTTTGTCAGAACCTACATCTCTCAGATCCAAAATAATATTTGGTTTATTTCTGACCCTGAAAAAGAGAGGTGGTTATTTTAAAGCTGAAATAGTTTAAATTGATGGGTAAATGTGAACGGAGTAGAACGGTGAAAATGAATAGATGAATGCGCAAAATACATTTTCAGCATTCACACTTTTGTGCGTTGAGCGAGAAGGTAAGCCTTTGACTACCGGTAATCAACACTCCTTTGATGGCTTCTCCAGGGTGTCATCTCCCCTTTCCTATGACACTGAAGAACAGACCTAAAATCTGCTTGATATTTGATGAAAGGCATTAGCATGCGTGCATTATTTACGAACAGTAAGGGATGCATTAATCCATTAAATATTGATATGTGCATTACATGGCAAAGAACAATTCCCATGGCATGTCACATTGATTCCGGTGTAAGTTACGGGTCTCCTGCACGATCCATATGAAAGCTCACCAAATGGCTTAAGACCTGTCGATGGCCTCACCCTCCGGCTGTGCGGCCACAGCAGAGGAGTTGACCACTTTGAACCGGCCAGCGGTAACCGGGGAAGTATGAGCGTGTGAAGTCGGTTTTGCGCGGGAAGCCGACGGTGTAAAATAACATCAGGACAAAGTAAAACATAAGTTGAAACTCAAAGATTGAGCCAATAAACACTGTCAAAAGGACTTTGAGCAGTTATTAAATTCTTTGCCTCCTCTGGTTTGCTATCGTGTTACGCTCTCAACTAACAACTTTATTTTCCATATGTGGCTTCCCTACAGGCGCCATTGGCAGCACATCACAAGTTGAGAAAACAACTTGCCCCTGAGGCACTTATGGAGACAAAAAAAAAAAGGATTCTTCCACACTTCTTCATCAGCTAATTAATCAATATGGAGTCGGACTAGATTTCTTTGTTTCCCTTCCTTTTTAAATAGCACCTATCCTCATGGGTGAATTGGAGCCATTCCTGCCTAACTTTGGCCAAAAGGTGGAGTACACCCAATTGGGGGGCACATATTGACAAGACTGAATTCACACTCACAATCCAAACTATGGCACAATTTAGTCTTCACCTAATATGCACTTTTTTGGAATGTCGAAGGAAGCCGGAGTGCAAAGGCGAAAACTCACATAAGCACAAGTAGCAAACGACACACAAAAAGGCCACGGCCGAGATTTGAACCACTGACCTCAGAAAAGCTATCGCGACTTCAAAATCGTTGTTCTATTTGTTTTGCCCCAAATCTTCATTTTGAAAACTTTAGAAAGTTGTATGTTTCTAACTTTGGAGAAGGTGGCAATGGTCTTTAAAATAATGAGCTTGAGTATCAGATATGTTGTATATGTAGGCTTGGGGAGTAACGGAATACATTATGTTTTCAGAATACAAAATAATAATAATAAAACTTCACTGGATTCTGTTATGGGATTATTTTGGAGGATTTTGTTTTGCACACAGACAGAGTGACGCCGTTGTTTGTTCGAGCCCTCAGTACACATGTCGTGTAGCTCAATGGGCCGCCGTGGCTTCAGTCACTCGGCCCCGCAAACGGGTGAATATGGACAGTTGGGGTGGAAGTAGCCATGGAGTGTCCTCCCACATGCGGAGGAAAGGAAGAAGTGCTGACCGCTATTCCCTGTTTAACCAACTGATCTCAAATACCATTTCCAAAGAAAAGTTTGAGCTGTGAGAGTCCTGCCTTGATGGAGCTAAGCTGTTAGCCCGCTGCACCGAAATAAGTTTCACCTTAACACCGACTGATTTCATATTCAAAAGCACCGTCAGAAAAAAAAAACCATCCATCCATCTATGGATTTTCACTGTTTGCAAGTTAGCCCTTTCTCAATACCCCGCAAATTGTGGCGTCCACTGTATCCAAACATACTGGATATGTTTATTTCTTATTTTGGCTTCGTTAACATATTTGGTTTAGGAGGAATCCAAAAGTAATTAAAAGTATTCAGAGTATTGCACCTACGATTACATCACATTTTTTTTATCCTGGACTTAAATTATCCTCAGAAGAGGATAGTTCGAGCGTGTTTTTTTTTTCCCCTTCTCCCTACCCAGCGTTTTCCTTTCTGAATTCTGATTGTAATTTCCCCATTGCGGGACAAAAAATGATATCTTAATTATGATACTTGGATTGTATTACTTACTACATTTTTTAAAAATGGGTAACAAGTACCGGTAACTTTAACGGAATACATTTAAAAAATAAGCCTCCCAACCATGTCAATATGTACCAAAAACTTGACAGCTGATGTCTCATCGAGTGAGTCTTTCTTTTCACTTTCCACTCATTGCATAACAACGGCAGCTAAAATAAAAATATGTACAAAGCAAATACATAATTAAATGCTACTAGAAGCTTGAAAAGTAGAAGTACAGTTTTTGATGTTCCATCAAATTTGGAAAATAAAATGTTTTGATTAAATGCTGCCTTCACAATTCTTAAATATTCTAGTCTACCATTCTACAATAAAATGTGCACATTTGCTTTGAAATGCAGTATAAAGTGCTTCATTGTTTTTATCACACCACATTACAAGTGCAAAATAAGTGTCTATCACAGTTTGTATTCAAAAACGTGAATGGGAGAAAATAACATGAAATTGTTCCCAAGCCACTTCAAACTGCTGGCAGCTGTTGCTCTCCCAGGTGACTTGTTCCATCTATAAAGCTGCGTAAACCTCCATGTTACATGACAGAGACAAAAAATTGCTTGGGGAATTGCATATGCTCACATCAAGGTAGAACCCACAATGTTGTAAAAAAACATGTTATTAAATATGTACATGTTTTTTTCTCACATGGAAGGGCCTAAAACTGTGAAACTTTGCTAACCGTTGATGTACTTCGATGATAAAATGCTATTTAAATATTAAGAGAGTCAAATTCTAGTACAATTTAAGCATACCAGAAAAGTAAATGTGGAGAAAGTTAATTAAAAATGTGTTCTGCTTCTTCAAAATATAGGAAAAAAAAGTGTTTTCTTTTGCAGTAAAAATTCCTAATTTATGTGATGATGAGGAGAGCAACAGAGGAAGCCTGAGGCAAAAGTATGCTTATATGTACACACACACAAACACGCACAGTGCAACTCACAGTAGCTCGGGGGGGAGGTTAATCAACACACAGTAATGTGGATCTATCGGGGTGTCTCAGGACTGAGCCAGGAAAACAGACGAACCTGGCCTGGGGCACCATGAAAGCAACAGTGTGTGTGTGTGTGGGTGTGGGTGTGGGTGTGTGTGTGTGTGTGTGTGTGTGTGTGTGTGTGTGTGTGTGTATGTGTTTGTTGGGGGGCACTGGAGCCACAGGCACGACATCCCTCTTCTTCCTGTCCGCTTTTGCTCTGCGGCCATCAATTTCTTCATCTGCACTCATGTCCACATCATCAAAGCCCCCCAAAAGTAATATAGCCACCGACACTAATGTGTTTGTCAGAGAAAATGCCCCATCGCTTTAATAATGTTTCACGCCATCTCAGATTTCACCAAGGACGGAGAATTTGCTCTTCAGCCAGATAAACAAACTGTAATTCCAGACAAACTCAATGGAAAGGCAAAGTGCAGCCAATCAGATGTAATCATGTATGAAGAAATGTAATTTGGGAGGACAACACGGCAGAGCGGCTTGATACGGATATTAGTTACTCTTCTAAAAAGCATGACCACACCCGCCGCATATGAATTTATGAAACTGGTTTGTGATTTCAATCTGACTAATGTATCAGAACAAACCCATCTGTGTCTTGCTGACCCCCAGGGTGAGCTGGGGGGTTGCCGGTCGAGCGGGAAGCACTGAGAGAGTGGGCGGGTTAGTTCCTGCCTCCACTATAAAGTGGTCAGCAAGATGAGAAAAGAATCTTGTGTTTTTGAAGCTTGCTGGAAAAAACAAAGACAGAACAAAGAAAGGCCAAGTTCCATGGGAAAAATTTATTTCTCGATATGCAATATTTTCCAAACTGGTGGAACGTTGTCGTTCCATTGTAGCTGGTGCCGATAGGTTATGCTGAGAAGCGGCGAAAAAAAAAGAGGAGGCAAAATCAAATAGTAAAATGTGACAGTAATGATTCAAACATAAGGAAACAATTTTAACAGCTTTTGCTTATACATGCACATTGAAAAGTAATACTGTGGCTTTGAACAATTGCAGAAATCACCCTACAGTGAGGCTCAGAGCGAGCAACATCCACGTGCTCAATTCCGAAGGATGACAGGGGCTGAGGGAGGTGGCGGCAAAGAAAAAAGTAAAACAAAGGACAGTCTGGGAGATAATGAGCGGTGGAAAGCGGATGATTTATTGGGGAGCGGTCACACTGTCATACGTGGCCCCTTTTCTTTTTCTTCTCCTCGCCTGCCTCTTCGCACCAGCACGCGCGCGCCGGTGTGTGCACTTATTAAAACTGAGACGAGTTTCATCTTTCATTGTTTTGTTGGACTTTATATCGGAGGCGGAAGTGTAGGTTGCTCCTAAACAGCGGATTTGATAAAAGGATTCATTTGCGAGGTTAAGTGCTTCTTTGCGACACAGGGAGGATGTTGTCACCCGTGCTTGGAATGAACTCTCCTTTTTTCAAAGACGCTCAGTGTCACAGACAACAAGAAGCACGTTGAACGGCCCAGTCAAAAACGCAGAACCGCAGTTTTTGCAACACTTGTGGGAACAAAGACAACACTGGACACTGCAAAAGAAGACACCCCCGTTGCGACAATATGTTTGGAAAAGAAACGAAAGGAGACATCTTGCAAACCGAGACCAGAAGGAGTTCTACAAAACACAATTTAGAAAGACAGCTATTTACAAATACCCTCCATTACAAAAATTCTAATTTGTGTTTTTCTTTGACTTTTTAAGCAGTGTTCAGGTGAAATTATTTCTTTGCATTGGGCTCCAGGCATATATTTACATTTCTCTTTGAATGCTTCCGCCCCAATTTGAATAACATTAAGTGGTCACAAGAATGGATGAAAATGAAATATGGTCTGCGGTGATGTGGTAATGACTCCCTTGGCTGGTGAAGGTGAGGGGGGGTGGGGGGCACGCTGATCCAAAAGCAAAATATTTGATGTGGATGTTTTTCGCAGAGGAACACCGAGGCCTGCATGCTGAGTTAAAACGCAGGACCACAAAAGCCCGGCCAGCTGTTTAGGTTGTTAACTCCGAGGTTAACGACACGCTAGAGTCTTTCCCGAGCTCGTCGAGCAGGCCTGCCTTTTAACTCAGCAGCTAACGTCCGTGGATGTGGCTGCAGATGATAGGTGCCTCTACCGGGTGAGTAAACACCGAGCGGCAGTCTGACCTGGAGATCACCTGGACCCGTCAGTCTCAATGTGTCTGTGTGCGCACGTGCGTGTCAGCTTGCATGCTGAGGAATGGCTGTTCTCTCCCCTCGCACATCATTACGTGACACCGCTCCTTAACTTTGGCGGCGCGAAGCACCTATTTCCTGTCCCAAAACAGGTCCCGCTACAAACTACAAAAGCGTTCACAAACTCACGCCCGCAATCTGCAAATCTAAGCAATTAGCTCTCATGGCGACATGTGCGCTCCAGCTGCGTTGCGCACAAACGCGGGCTCCCGGTGATAAGTGAGCTGCGGTATCCTCGCAGTCTCGACGCTTTCATCGTGGAATTTTATGTACAACCCCTACCCCAATTCACACCAGAACCGGTGTGAGCCTGGCGAAAGAAAACCACTTCAGCTTTCCGTCCTCCTCTCACATTAAAGCCAACTAACTCACGAGGACTTTTTCTCCTCCCCGGCTGGTGAACGTGGGCATGGAAACGGCACATTTTAGCGTGAACTCCACTGACTCATCTACAGAAGGCAGCCAATTGGCAGCGGACGACAGCGGATCCCATCTGTGGTTAGCCATTCAACTTATATCGGATAACTTAACTATGTAGGCCAACCTCCTTTTAGCCCCAAACTGCTTACTTGCACTGTTGCACCACAAACTAGAGCAAACACATTGCAACATGTCTGTTGCCTAAAAAAGAAAAGAAAAAAAAATCCTCCATGCTCCTCAGAATTAATATCTTCAAGCAGATCCAAGTGGAATGCTGGAGGAATTTGGTGTCTTGTTTTTTTTACGCTTCCAATAGGTCCTTCAAGGTGCAAGGTCTAGACTTGCCCAAACACACGCACACACATACACACATGCGCACGCATACACATACGGGACAAAGCCTAAAATACACACGGGTAGGTCATAAATACCCGAGTCATGGCAAAGATCATATTAGGGGATTATTACGGGGAAAAGAAGACACACACCTTGATGCCAACAGTTCGGGTGTCTATTGGAGTGGATGACATGAATGGTGCGATGAGTAATAATCATGATCATCTATTCAACTCTATACATTGTGCACTCGTAGGAAAAGTCTAACAAAATACAACTGCTTTGTGAACTGAATCGGGGAAGTCCTCCATCAAAAATAGTAAGGCAAATATCCGAGGTACGAAGGGACAGGAACACAATATGTCGCACACTGTGTCCGATACCTGAGCTATCTGGAGAGTTTCCCGGCCCGGCATGGAGCCCCCCCCTCTGACAGACAGGTGCACGCGCAGACACGCAACACAAACTGCCGCTTCCTGGCTAGTGTGCAAAGGTTTATGTGTTGTAGCGTCAGGGAGCCAGTTAGGATTTCATCCGGTCCATTAAAGGGGACGGCAAACCAGAAAGTTCCATTTTTTGATTCGCTCGAGCCACCCTCGACCCCCGAACCCCCCCCCCCCCCCCCTCCGGTCACTCCTCAACGGAGCACAGCGGGGAGACGTACCAGGTGGGCGGTGAAGGGAGGACGAAGGAAGGGTGGGGATTTCCAAACAAGCCAAAGAATAACAACCCACAGAAGAAGTCTCTCCCTCGTCAGTCTGATCACCGGATACGGGTCAGTGCGCATCTCTCCAGATTTGTGCAGCAGGTGGTAGATATAACACGGGCTTGAAGTAACGATCAAGTCACCAAAACATAAAGCGGTGCTCTTCCAAGAACAGAAATTAAAATCTCCTCTGGGCTGCTGCTGCTGCTGCTTCGGGTCAGACTTTGTAATAGATGTTGGCGGGGCTCTGAGGGGGCATCTCCTGAACGATGTAGACCGGGTGCCCGTAGTCGCCGCTCACTTTCTCATAGTGAGGGCAGTAGTTGTTCTCTGTCCGCAGCGGAATGATGATGTCACTGGGCTCCGTGCCAGCAGTGCCCCCGGGCATCTTGGGATTGGACAACGTGCTGAGTGACAGTGCGGAGGGGCGGGGCTGCGAGTGCGTGTTTTTCCTGGACCGTTTGCGCATCTTGATGAGCAGAATGACCAGGAGCAGGATGAGCAACAGGAAGATGATACATCCCGCTCCGATGGCCGAGAACACGGCCACTTTGGAGCCCAGGATGCCGTCCGAGTTTGCGGAGGAACCGGACTGGTCCTGGTTCATGGTGTCTGAGGAGAGAAGGAAAGAAAGAGGGGTTACCGGGGCAAAAACATTCAACCCCACCCCCAAAACAAACAAAACAAAACTATTACTGGCAGAACTGGACTGGCACAAAAGAAGAAGAAAAAAACGGCCCTGCATTTTGGATTACACCGGCCATAATTGTGACTATATTAAAATAAAAATTCGGATTTTATAAGATGCTTCTGTTTTTAATACTTCAATAGGTATATATTGGGTTAGATATTTTAGTGTCATGCCCAATCTGTGACAACAGAGCTTTATATTGTCCATTTTTTTTTTTGTTAAGTCAATTACAATTATTTTGGGAGAAAATCTAAGGAGACTCCAGTAATTGCTTTTGGCAAAGTTGAGGGGACGGACAATCTGATGAATCGTGAAAAGTGCGAATAGAGACATTCGCCAAAAGGTAAAGTTTTTGTGTAACCCTGCATGCCAACGAGCCAACCAAAACAATGATCGTTGCTCCTGCGAAAAAGCACTTTTTGAATAAAAGCCAAAGAATTTGGATTTACATACATCTGTCAGTGGTCAGCAACAATTTGACAAATTGACAAGGGAATATCGAAACATCCGATCTGTATCCTGTATTTATTTTCAAAGAGGTGTTGGAGGGGGTGTGGGGGGGGGCGGGGGGAGCTCAAATGGGAAGGGAACCAAGTCGTTGGTGCGGGTTGTTACTGGACATGAAAACGAATGATTGGCTCCTCCGGTGACTGAAATCTGAGAAGCAAATCTCTTTTCCATGCATGCGTGCAGCTGCTGCCCCCGCCCCCACCCCATTACCAGCAGCACCAGCTCCTTACTGTCCACGAGACTCCATTCCAGCAACATGTCGAGGAGCCTCTCCCGAGATAACCGTGCAGATTGCCATCCTACCTAATGACAATGTCTGCACACTCCACTGACCACTGCGCACTTAACCGTTGGTGGAGGGGCCGAACGCTGCGCCTTCAAGCTAATGACACGACTGAAAGCTGCCGTTCCCTCGTCTTATCAGTGCAATCAGAGAGGAGCGGGGGGGAATTTCATACGTTCTGCACACAGCAATGTTGGAACGAGGCTGTCAGAAATTTCATTCCAGAAATAACAGGTCCTCAAGCCGCGGTGACACTTCCTTCATTCCACCTTTCACCTGTTCACTTGACATAGTCACTGATCTAACAGAGGAAGACAGGTAAAAGCCTGAGTATACAGAAAAGGGATACGAGGAAATCTTTTTATAGAGCAGCTAATGGTAAGTAAGCAATTATTGAATAAGGTGTGGATTATCGCATCGGGCCAGAAAAACAATTATATATATATATATATATATATATATATATATATTAGAACTGTCAGTTTAGCGCGTTTTTATTGGCATTAATTTAAATGAATTTTAACAGGATTAAAATTTTTCTCGCAAGATTAACGCGGCACACGTCACAAGCGGATGTTACGTTACTCTATAAATACACCAGAACAAAACAACAAGCGAGCTGCAGAAGTCCACCCCCATGTCTGTTTTGCCAGCCACGGCAGCACGAGATACCGAAAACGGATACTTAAAGAGTTTATGAATGGAAAGTTTACTTTTAAAAAGTTGCCCGATTGCTCCACTGACAAGACCAAAGTTATCTGTTCTTCTCTCTATCTGTATCATACAGGTATACGATATATGCCACTGACACGATTGTTACTTGTTTAGAACTATTTTGTGTGGAAGGTTACAGTGTTCTGCGTCCATATAAATAGAGCGTGTGGAGCTTCACTGTGTTTGTCTGACAGTGGTAGCGACCTAGCGAAAATAAAACGTCTCCAGTGTTGTCATCGAACCAAGTGTAGTCATTCGAAATGAGGTCTACACAAAAACTGTAGAGAGACTTCCGCACAAGAAGGACCAACACAATCAACATAGCCTGACTGTGTTAGGGGGAGTGACCCCCCACCCCCACACCGTTCAGAATGGTTTGCCCCAGCAGCATGGGAGAAGTGCGTGCGCTTGTTTGTACGGCCGGCAGTTTTGAATACAGCGGCACATAATGAGCACTGGTGTCCGGTGTCTCGTTATTCTTCAACAAACATACAGAAACAGAATGATGTGTTCAAAGTAAACTTGAGAAAAACGAAGTATGCAACCATGGTTTAAATCTACTATAGGCTGAGTACTAGTTTACCGTAGATGTGCACTTTATAATGTTATATTTCTCTGTTTTGATTTTATAAAAAAAGCTGTGAAAAGCAGCTGTTGTGTGACAAAATATTGTTTTCATTGTTGTTGATGGATAGTAATATTGTGTGAGAGATTATGTGTGAATAACTGCTCCAAGTGAAAAATGTTCATGTAAAATTGAAAATCGAAATTGTTATTTCAGTAAATATTTGCATTTGGCACATAGAAAACTGATTCATGATTCCATGTTGATGAGAGCATTAAAATGGGGGAAAATAGGACAAAAAATGTAAAAGGAAATTCAGAAACGATAAAAAATGTGTGAGTAATCACGATTCATTTTTTAGTCCATTTGAGTTAATTATGACAGCTGCATTTTTAATTAGATTAAATATTTTAATCGTTTGACAGCTCTAATATATATATATATATATATATATATATATATATATATATATATATATATATATATATATACAGTATATACAGTATATATATACATACACACACACACACACACACACACACACCTACTAAAAGTTTGTATGTGAAAAAACAAGTGCAAACAAATATAGAAGCTGGTCTACTAATTGGGCACTAGGATTGTATCTGCCACCCACTGCTAAATTGCCCAAGTCATTTTACACATCGGTAGGACAATATTTATTAATTAGATGTGATTTTGTGTCTTTATACAGCGCTTCTTAAAGGCAGGAGCAAAGCATTGCCAGCATGGCACAGGGAGAATGAGAGGCGGCAGGCAGAACTTTTCCACATGTACCAAATTGTGGAAAATTTGGTACAAAACAAAAAAACAAAAATTGTACGTACCAAGAACTAAACTGAGGCTCAGAGGGGATCGAGCCTTTTCTGTTGCTGGTCCATCTCTCTGGAATGACCTCCCACTGAACATTCGGCAAGCCTCCTCGCTGCCCATCTTTAAAGCCCTCCTCAAAACTCACTTGTATTCTTTGGCGTTTGACTCAGCATGACTTAGATTTGCTCTTGATTTTACTGCTTGGTGCTTTCTACCGCCTTATTACTTATTACTTATTACTTATTACTGATTCGTCTTACTGTTTATTGTTAAATCGCTCCATGTACAGCACTTTGTATGCAGCGATGGCTGTTTGAAAGTGCTCTATAAATACTGTTGACTTGACTTGACTTGACTTGACATGTGTAAACATTTTTGAAATGCCCACAAAAAATTATGGGGAAATCGCATCCATTCGGCAAAAATGACAAATCCCAAAGGGCCGCAAATACATTTTAAAATAAATTAAAGGTCCGTTTATAGAGCTCGGCCGACCACGAAGATATACTGGAAGATGTCATTTACATTTTAAACGGCAAAAATACAAACTGAAGTCAAATGTTAATATCAATTTAACATACTTTAAAATGAATAGTTGAATAATACAAAACATGACCCCTGCCATGAAGATAAAACAAATATACCAGGAGGTGCATGAGAAAAATGTTCCTTTAAAATAAAAACACCAAAAAAAAGCAATAGAGAATTTAATATATATTGGGTCTTAACACTTTGAGTATGACAAATATAACCCAATACACATGATGATGATAAGTGAACCCCAATAGGAATAAATAACACCAATAATCAAATGAGTTCACTTAAAAATGATCCCAACAGCGCTGGGAAGTTGCCAGTATTTACACGGTTCCTATAGAAGGTTCTTTTTCTGAAATATAAAGTGACCGCTTCTGGTAGCGGAAGGCGCTTACTTAGCGACGTCACCTTTGACAACTCGATTTTTCTTTGCATCTGGGGCCAGTTCAGCGCACAGTGCTGGCCTTTCCCAGAGCGGATTTCCTCGTGTAGCTGCCCAGTGTTGCACAGGATGGGAGGGCTGCGCAACATATCGGAAAAAGATATTGCCATCGAGGTAATGGCCTGTGCAATATGCGTATTGCAAAGACGTGCAATCCATTTCATATGGGATTGTGTGCCTTTATCTGACTTTGACAAATCAGATGCAACCTTGAGGGTAAAACTGCATATTTTGTTGCATGGAAAAAAAATATTTCATTGGATAGAAAAAAAAAAGTTATTTCTTAGGTACATGTAAAATGACTCAATCTCTCAATATCACAGTATTCTTGCAGCTCTGCAACATTTTCAATGGTGAAAATTGTCGTCAGCTCAACTTCAAGCGCAAAACCCTCTTCATTATGGTGGTCCTCAGTACTTTTGCGCAATCTGTTTGAAAGTGATCTTGCAAATTTAGCATCTGCTTCTCATATGGGATCTTAGTTCAAGCGTAGTAGTCGTAGATCACATGCAATACGCTCACCAACAGAGCACACAATTTAGCGCCCGCAATTTGTCATCGTAGAAAATTAGGCCCTTAGTGTGATGAAGTGAAGTTAGCTTGACACAGCTGCAACACACAACCAAATATCTGGGATGCTCGCACTGACAACTAAGCTTCGCTACAAATGTGTTAGAGGTACCATGTAGGGTGCAATCCTTTTTTTAAAACATATATTTTCTTAATTCAACAAAAAGCGTATTCTTTAAAAACATTTATTATCATCAAATATTTGCATTGGAGCATTATTTAAAGAAAAATAATGAGTGTTTACCAGGGTTTCCAGGCATCTCAGGTCCCAATCGATCCTTGTCTGGAGGATTTGGACTGGACTCCGGTATGGCGTTATCTTGCGGATCCTCTGGCACGGCAGGGTTGACTGCATTCGGAACTGCGGGGTGAGGGTGGGGGGGAGAAAAAAAAGTCAGCCTTTGGCAGTGCACATATGCGGCATTACAATGACACTCTGCTACAGAAAGGAATCATTGGTGTGCTGTTTTGTTATTTCTTTCATGTACACAGACAAGGTTATCTTTGCACGGGCTGAGAGCGTCTTCGAAGTCACGATGAAAGAACAAAAAGCGGAAGGACGAGTTAACAGCAGAATGCTCCGTCCTGTCGTAAAAAAAAATGAGCTCACATCCACATCAGCAGACATTCCCAACGCTGAGACATTCACGAGACACACACACGGTTGAACACACAAGAGCACAAAACTAGACTCTACTTACAATAACACTTAGGCATGGCAGAATGAGGGTGAAGTAGTTATATATTAACTTTTTATTGCTTTACATTATTCATGACGTTAAAAGGCCGTAATATGTCTTATTTATTGCGGCGGCTTTAACTCTGCCTGAAAAGAGGCACACTTTTGAGGAGAAGCAGGGCAAGGAAGAGGAACAGGAGACAAGCAAGAGGAGGGGTCGCTCCGAGGGGAACGTCAGGGAAACAGATAGTTTATCAGTCTGTCTGTCGTGATTTCAACACGGGCACTTTGAAGTCTTTGTGCGGTGAGTCGGACGCGGTGGGTCGGCCGCGTGGCTTTTACGAGAGCACGGGCGGCAGACGCTTCTAAACTCTGAGCGGGGCCGGTCGCACGGGTGGCGTGCTACAATATCGGGCCGTTTGCCTGCATGCGCTTCGGGCCTGCTCAGGGGATACATGTTTGGGAGCAGGCAACTCCCTCCAGGCAAGTTTTGCATGTGTGCAGCAATGGTGCGTGTGTGTCTATCTTCTGCACCCAGCCTCGGCATGACCTATAATGAATGTGGGAAGCAAGAAAGGAGGAAAAATCCCAACATTGACTCGCAGCTGCATGCATTTTGTTTGCAAACGCACTTAACACATTCGTCTTCCGAAAGCTCGGGCCACCGCCGCACCGCGATGGCGGTTCTGGTGAGCAGTGCCGTGAGCCGCGGAGGAGTGTCAATAATTGATGAGATAAGACAGCGGCACCAAGGTGGAAATCATGGTCGACATGAAGGGACCCACTGATCTGATTCACTTGCCCCAATACGTTTTCGTTAGCCAATGAGCGTGTGCAGCCTTGCTATGGTGCATGTTCTGACCCATTTTTCCATGTGTACCGCTGACATTTCCCTTAGCTATTAAGACAGCAACAACCTCAGAAGTGCCAAGCAGCCAGAAGGAGGGAGACGGCGGGGAGGGGAACGCGGAGTTGTTGCGGCAGACAATGATAAAGCTGCAGGGGCTAGGAAGGAGGGAGGAAGCAGGTTGCGCGCAAGGAGGTGAGTCAACATATTTCCAACGAGTGTGGCGGGCGGCAGGATGGCGGCAGACAAAAGAGTAGTCGACAATGGAGGGGAAGAATTTGGACCGATCTCTTCGAAACGACATAACAGATGCAACTCAAAGGCGTTTCAAGGTAAAAGGACTTGAGAGCGTGAATCATTTCATCGGGGATGATTCACCGTCACATGGCCCATGATAAAACAATGCACATATTGCACACGGCGATGGGTCAGCAAACCGCAACCCGTAGAGCAAAGTGCACGAGGAGGAGGAGTGGACATATGGGAGATTTGGCTACAGGAAGTGTTGGCATTGGGCTGCAGAGACAGAGGGGATGTGGATTAAACACAATGACATCTGGGGTCAAAGCCAAGCACGGTCCATAATTTGGGGAGTTTGACTTTCAGTCAATTTTATAACCAAATTCAAAATACAGATGACATCAAGCTCATAAATTATCCACAAACCGGTGGAGGCAGATGACTGCCCCACCCCTCGTCCATCTGCTTCTTCTTCCTCCCTCTTTCAGTTTGCTTTCTTTAAAAATAGAAGCGTGGTTCAAAAGCTGGCCCAAATCAAACGTGCTCTGAGATAACTGCTCGTATGATTTGGTGGAGCCCGATCTTATGAGAATTAAGTCGGATTTTGTACTAAACGGAACGCTTTGTAATTAGATAAAAATGACTTCTTTATACCTTCCGCTTTTTTTTTTATTAAGGGATGTTAAGAAAATAATATACCTTCACGCTGACCCATAACCACTTAAAAAAAAGCCCTGTTGTGTGGAGTCCAAATTTTACTCCTTAAGTCTTGCTGCCTTTGACACCATAGTCCATTGTTATTTTGCAAACAGCATGAGGGAAAAAAAAAAGAAAAAATAACCCTCTTCATTAATTGTGGCATGAAAGACTTGTGCGTGCTGCCTCACACACATTAATGCTGCTGCTCAATCATGATTTGGACATAAAGCAACAATAGGTCGAGTGCATTTATTTTCTTTAATGCAGAGAAAGACAAATGACAACTCACAAATTGTGCAATTGCTTTGATGTGCATAACTAATGTGGAATGTTCAACGTCACAGCATCGAGATGCGCGGCTGAGGAAGTGGGTTAGACTTTCTAGTCTGACATCTCCTGCGAAGACGACCCAGACTGAAAGTGCATTATCTCGGTGTTTAATGAGCGCGTCAGACCACACAGCAGGATTTGGCTGCAGGGCAACTAACTTCATTGAAGCGGTGGGGCGGAGCTGTCTGTCTAACTCGCCTTATACATTTGACAATTAAACATAACAGAAATGATTCAATAGGGAATGTCCCATTTTTATTTTTCACGTGTTTTTTCTTTAAATTCAATGAATGAAATGAACTCAAGTTGGATTTTCAAATATACCTTTCGAAATGTGTAACATTACAAATATTGATCGTCGCTAGCTTTTCCCCACCAAAAGGAAGAAAGTGGTGCCCAGTGAATTTAATCTTTAACCAATGCACCCTTTCACAGATGTGTTTGTTTGTTTTTTAGTTACCGTAAATGCAATGAAACCTTTTTTTAAGTCATACAATTTGAGGACATTTATTCACTATTCACAAATTACTCACAGGTCATTGCCATATTGTTTCTGGGTTGGCTAGGCATGTTATCTACTGTATTTAAAAAAAAAGAAAAAGCAAAAAGCAATTTTGAGTGACAGACAGCTTTGAACCGTCGTTTTGTGAAATAAGCGCTTACTCTACTGAAGATGGCAACAGCCCAGAGTGAGGTAAACACAAATGAACTCAAAAGAAGTTTCCTAGAACTGCGCTTGAGTCAAATGTTTGCTTCTGACTTCCATTAAGTTCCCAAATTTGCTAAAGCCTTAAAAGGCTCAGCTTGCCTGCACTCACGCAGCTGTGTTGTCTTTTGGTGGTGAGATCTCAGCCTGTAGGATGCTTGAAGTGACCTACATGGAAGAATAATGCAACGACTGCATGTTTGTTAAATGATTGTGGCCTTTTTTTTCTCTCTATCGGCAGAATTTGCTCCGACTGCGACCTTGCTAGCATCAGCAGCTCATTAGATTTTGTTTTCCATCTGACTGCCAGGATAAACTGCTTTCATCCCGCTATCCAGAATTAAATATAGAATATAAATATCAATTTGCAAGCATGCACTAACACATATAAACTTTACAGTCATATTATTGTGATATATATATATTTTTACATGCCAGTCCCAATTCTTTTCAGGCAAATTATCATCATCATCGTTGTCGGAAGATCTCACCCTTAGGTAAACAGCGTGCACGTGTGCATGTTATAAAGACACTACGTGTGAATCTGTGTGCGGCACCCTGTCAAATTCAGGATATGTAAATCTTCTTTGTAAGTAAACTACGGTGCAAAGCAAATGTTGTGTCCAAACATATCCAAACAAAACTCAATTATTTACATCCAGTATTTTGACTTGGCTCCCACTGACCGCTTAGACACAAACACAGTAGTTTTGAGAACACTTCATATAAATCAAATTCAGTTGCATAAAAGAAATGAAAGAGATCTTTCTATTAACAAAAATGTGTAGGAGAATTGTTTTTTTCCCCCAGGGAACTGCAGCAAGGGTTTTATTAAAAAATAAAAATCTGACAATATAATGAATGAACAATTGTTTGTTTGTTTTTTTAATGGTATTTTTTTTCTGAAATTCACATTGCGTGTAACAGCAAACTTTCTTTGATTGTCCAGAAGCAATGCTGAATTCATTGTAAAGAAAAACATAGCTTTGCTGTAATGGAATCGATTTATTGTGCAGACCTCAAAAGTCAAAGTCAAAAACTCAGGACTCTTTTGTGAAAATAAATATAAACATTTCTTGCTAAGTTCATATACCTTTAAGCTTACAGGCCATTCCTTCTGCTTGACATGCATCCTTAACAGAAGTTAATTCATTTTCAGCTCTATTTCAGTTTAGCGTGTATGATTTTCTCTCCAGAATACAGACACTGAATAATTGTCTTGCTCTTTGGCTGCTCAAAGTTGTATGTTTTCTGCTTTAAGGCGTTTACAGCCAGACATCTGTGAAAAGTGTCATCAATCACCCAAGCACTTAATTGCGGTGTGAAATGTGCTAGCCATGTCAATTGTCGGTTAGCTTGACATTTAGCAGAACTATCATGTCTTTTCTCATCATCCCTTCGTGAATGTGACATCAGTCATAAACGTGGCTTATTTTCCGCCATGCAGGCGATGATTACTAACATGGGAACAACCTCACAGCGTACTTAGGCGCAATAGAAAGCCAGCCAAAACTTTCGCTAGCTAGCTGTTTCTATGTAACTGCTGTATGAGTGTGTGTAATATTCTGTAATTGGAATTAGTCATCGCACAAATTCATATTTATTTGTTATGTTCGTGACTTGCAAGTAATCATAAATCCTTGTTTGTAACACTGAGGGTTTTTTAATGATGTGTGATTTAATATGAAAGCAAAAAAAGTTTGGACTGTGACTTATTAATGGTTGACAAATTAATTTTTAGATATTTCATTAGCAACAACATAATTGTGGAGAGATATATTGCTAGGGCGGCCTCGGTGATCGAGTGGTTAGCACGTCGACCCCACAATTGGTTCGATTCCGGCTCCAGCCTCCCTCTGTGGAGTTTGCATGTTCTCCCTGTACATGTGTGGGTTTTCTCTCAATTCTGGTTTCCTCCCACATTCCAAAAACATGCATGGCACATTAATGGAACTCCCTAAATTGTCCCTAGGTGTGAGTGTGAGCGTTGATGGTTATATGTGTTTAAATACATACAACAGAATGCTAATGAAGAAATGAAGGGTTACAGGTGTGCTAAAACCTACCCCAGCTGTCCTTAGGTACACCCTGAACGAGTCACCAGCCAAACGGAAGGCAGAAATAGGCCAGCAGTCACACCCACATTTAGACCCATAAACAATTTTGAGTCTTCAATCAATATTTTAACCCATTTCTCTCTCTCTCTCTCTCGCTCTCTCTCTCAGGACTCGTGTGTGCACACTGACGTATGAATAAAAGAATTTAAAAAATAATAATGAAATAGGAGAAGCCTTGTCGGAGTCACGCTCGACACACATAGCGATAAATGAAAATGTCACGGCAAAGTGAAACATGGCTGTTAGGCATCAGCGCTGCATTGTGTCCTACATTGGAGGTGCGCACACATTTACCTTGTCCGACTTTCATGATGACTTTCATGGCTCGGCTCTTGCAAACGCCTTCCTCACGGTTCTCCAGGCCCTCCACTGTGCCATTGGAAGTTGCTGATGGGGGAGAAGGAGATGAGGAGAAGGGCAAGAAGTGAAGGGGAGTTGAAGAAGATAGAAATATGGGAGAGAAGATGACACAGTGGTTTTAATGAACATGTCAATAATACACAGGACCGATCAATATTTACAACAAGCACTGATTAGCCGTTGCAGCGATAAGCCATACTCACCCTCACACAAGTACCAGCTCCTCTATACCATATCTCTCATTAACACACGAAATGAATGGAGCAACATTAGACTGAATGAGGAGTTGGAAGAGGAGGTCATTGTCAGGCTTGTGCGTGTGTGTGTGTGTGTGTGTGTGTGTGTGCGTGTGTGTGTGTGTGTGTGTGCGTGTGTGTGTGTGTGTGTGTAGTGATGCGAGGAATTGACTATTTGTTGCCGTGAGACACACCAGCCAGCTTCCCCGTTCAGGGCCACATAAGCCATGGCCGGCTGGTAGCGCAGAGGCCTAAATGCAATCATAATATTTGTCTGTGGACATGTGTGTCCAGTTGTGCAGATTGTGAGTGTCAGCTTCTCCGTTTGGTTTCCAAGTATGTGTTCTGCTCTGACATGAGCAAGGGGCTCAGGGTCGAGGGCTGTTTATTCAATGTCACGCTCACTTCACACACCATGACACAACTGGCTGTCTATTTTAGGGCCCATGATAATGACCTGGGGAGACGGAGTGTAGCGCTGACCTTAACACTGAGCGGCTATGCGCAAGGCATTGTGTGTGTGTGTGTGTGTGTGTGTGTGTGTGTTGGGTGTTGGTGTGCATGGAAGCTCTCCGGTTGGAATTTCCCAAATGAACTCCATCTCTGTTTACTCTGTTGTTTAAAGATACTCCCTTCCCTTGAAATAGTTTTTCTTCCTTTTCGGCCTTAACCTCTCGAGACTTTTTCATCTTCCCTTTTGTCCACTACATTGACTCATTCTTTTAAAATGTATTTAATTTCCTTCCATAGCTGACATGTCTCTGTGAGGCGTCAACATTCAGATGAATGCATCATTAGGAGGAGAGGGTGTTTCAAATAATGATAGCATGAAGCCTTGTGGCAATTCAGCGATGCAGTTTGGTACAGTTGAGCACACGATTTTGTAAAATGTTGACAGGAAAAATGTGCGCACCCTTCTGTTGGTCTCAAAACTTCAGTAATGTTATACAATACTGAAAGCATGCCATATAATAAGCAGCCGCTGTGTTTTTATGAGGAAAATTACAAGGCTGCAAACCACATAAAAAAAATAAGTACACTCTCCTATGGTCTGAGGTGATTTTAAAATAGTGATTTCCCACCCAACAGCATTTTTAAAAATCATATGAAAAAAATATGACGTTCATGAAATTCACAACTAAAATTAAAATCTTAGCTTGCATATTAGATCGATTGTTTGTGTGTGCGTCACGTTTGTGCGGCCAACTGTTGCCTGACAAAGTTCATGGGGCAAAACAAGCGGATGACTGTGCCTGGCCTTTGCAAAGAAGACAGAGAGGAACAGGAAATTGAACAGACACAAACTAAGAAGGCTACACTAACACCAACACGAAAATTACAAGACAAGTTTATTGATGTCGGACAGATTCATTTCTTACAGTATGAATCACTGATATGTACTGAATATAAACTACAAAGAGGAAATCAATTAGAACAGCATAATTTAAATGCTTAGCGTACAATGGATTTCCTCTAGGCTTTTCTTTAATTCCCCATGTTAATTTTCTGTTGTTGAATGCATTACATTCACTGTGTCGTCGGTATGATATCACAGTAGTCACATAGCAATCGCCACCGCATGTTTCAGGCGGTCCCACTTCAGGCCACTGGGAGCGAAACGGGATGGGCGTTGAGTCATCGTGAATGGACGTGATGGACAAACGTGACGAGCAGTGACTGTAGTGGAAACCCAGCAAAATGTTTAAATTGTCAAAACAGTCGTTAAATGGGGCGCATTCAATAAAGTTGACACAGTACATAACAGGGTGGAACACAACACTGAGCAGCAGTTTTTGTCCGACTTCGACTTGAGCCTTGTGCAACTCTGCCCTGGCCACAAACATTCAGCAAAGCCCTCCTGGAGTCCACGATTCATCCGTGAAAAGGCTTAACAGAACGTGAGAAACGTGAGGGACCCCTTCAGAACGTGGTAGACTGCAGGCCGAGCCATAGTGCAGCCTTTGGGCCTCTGAGACTCGGCAGCTCAGTATCACCTATGGCATGTCACGATTCTTGTACACCGTAGCAGGACTTGAGCAAACAGGGATGCCTTGGCAGCCGGGAACATCGTTTCAATCCGGTTCTTTTGACCGAAGATCACTTTTCAAGAAAATGTAGTTGCGATCAACCGTTACTGCACATACGCATGCACGCACGCGACCATGCACACGCGCATATACCCAAGCACGCACCCACGCATGAACGCCATGATGAGCAACAGCCACAACGACCCCTAACATGAACGAAACAGAAATATAAAGTAGATAAAAAAGTTTGTAAGTTTGTGGAAAGGAATTCACTGCCTACCTTCGTCGAGACCTGACATGAAGGCGCGCGGTTTAAATCTGGCCCAGGTTGTCGAGGAGCTGCAGGGCGGTTCCATGCAAGCAGTTTAAATTGTGCTCTATCAATTAGGGTTAAAATGGGCCTCTGCTGCTTTCAAAAACTGATCTAGTCGACACGTGCTTTGTCAGTGCTAAATATAATTAATTATTGATTTTTTGTTGCCTTTATGAGTTTCAGCTTTGGAATCTGACAAAATAGAGGACAATAAAATTATGTTGCAAGTATTACTGCGTTGTGTTACATTATGAGATCTGAATTCAGGCTCGAGATTATCACGCGAGCCACAACATTTACTTATTAGCGTAGCCAGAGTATGTGGTAATTTGTGCAAATTAATGCAATGACGCCACGTCACAAGTAAATCCTCTTTTGCAGCGAGGCAACAGAGACTCACCAAGTGAAAATGGTTTGTAAAATAAGATGGCATGAACCGAATAGATGATTACATTGGCAAGAGGAAATTTACACAGTATGCATCTCTTGGTTGATGATCACATTTGTTACATTTGGCACACTATTTTTCTATTGTCTAAGCCCTAGTAGTGGCCAATCAAGCAAATCGAGAGAACCTCTGACAGGTTGCTGAGGTTACACTTTAGAAATGCATCTTGACATCTCAGCTTGTAAACTGACATAATGAATTTGAGATTTGTCACAAAGGTAGTCCAATCAGTTGCTTTGGTTGCTGTTTTCGGTGCGGCGATTAATTAAAAAAAAAAAAAACGTTTAAAAAAAAAAGTCGTGACAACAAGTGTCCTAGCGATATTGCTGTGAAAAATAAACCAAATGGGGATTTACTACTCCAACCTGTATGATGTTGAAACAAATCAGAGTTGCACTTCTTGCTAACAAGTGATTCAGGGTAACTGTTTATACATTTTATAGGGCCACACAAGCTACAGGTATGTTTCCTAGCGGTAAAAAAAAAAAATAAAAGTCAAGTCAAGTCAAGTTTACTACCCCCGTTATTATTCCCTTCAAGTTTTGATTTGTTTTTTGTTTGTTTTTGGTGTGGAATTTTTATGATTAGTTTCAAAGCCATGCTATGAGCATGTCAGGACAACTGCTCGAGACAGTGGAGCCTCTACGCCGGGGTAGGGAACTCCGGTTCCTCGAGAGCCGTATCCTGCCTGGTTTAGATCCCTCCCTATTTCAACACACCTGATTTCAATGATCAGCTCATCAGCAAGGGCTGTGGAGGCCTGAAAAGATCATGAGCAATTGAATCAGGTGTGATGGAGTAGGGAAGGATAGAAAACAGGCAGGATACGCGGCTCTCGAGGAACCGGAGTTCCCTACCCCGTCTTAATGTCTTGGACATTGTTCATCTTAAGTCATCCATTTTCCAACCAAATTTACATCTTTAGAGTTTTTACATTTCCAGAGCCAAGTTAACCCCCCCCCCCCCCCCAAAAAAAAATGCTGTTTGAAGAATGAGCTCAAAGGCACTGGAATAATCACATGAAGAGTTGAGCGTCATGCTTTGAATTTTATATCCACTCGGGGAGAGCAAATCTTCCCAGCGTTAACTTGAATCTGTCATCTAAATGAACTATTCCTTCAGGCTGGCCGAACAGGTTCCAGCATTACTGATGTGGCATGATAGCTTTGCCCTTTGAGGCGTCTGTTTGGTCTAGCAGCTGGAGGCAGGCCGGATTTATGAAGAGATGATCACTTTATATGTTGTTTGTGTTCGGGCCATTTCAAACGTCAAATAATTCCAGGCTTTAGTCGAGCCGGAGGAAATAATAATCTGATTAACTGTGTCCACATTTAACCACATTTCCTTGTGTGTTATTCCATGTGAAGCCCCCCTTTTGAGTATTATTCAAGATAGTAGTCGGCAAAGAGAAACAACTGGTGAGCACATAAGGTAAATGCTGCAGTTCACGTGCTTACAAAAAAACGCTCAATGTTAAATACTCTGTTTGTCATTAGAACATGTCAGATATCACAACTGTTAAATCGATCATGTCAAGACTTCTCGCAGGAAAAAGATGATTGCCAGCCACAGCTCTCAAACGCCACCACCTGACTACACAACAAGGACACGCTGTCAGCTTTTCATCTAATCTGAAAGCCTCTCAGTCACTCCATCTCCTCTTCCTCTCGCTCCATTTTTCCTCCCCGCCTAAATACTCTCCCGCTCTTTCATTTCATCCCTGCACACCGATGGTAATTCCATATCAGGTATTTCCAGATATTAACAGTTCGTCGATCATGTTGTGTTTTGGAAAGAGGAAAGTGGGGAATTGGGTCTTCCTGAGTCTCCACTGAGATAAAAACACAGCAGGAAAAAGAGAACCCCCCCAAAAAAATCCCATTCTTCTGCTAATGATTTAATGGCGGGGAAAAACATTAATAGCAACAGCCCGGAATTCTGAAAGAAGTGGTCATCGCATGAAGAAATGTTGCTTTTTAAAATCAAGCAGTCAGTTCCAAAGTTGTTTTTGTGAGTCTGATTTAAGGCTTTCTTTGTGGGTGTGGATGCTTGGCCGCAGAGTGACTGATGGGAGAACAAAAGATCTACAGCTGCTGAAGTCATAAGAGAAACCAGGTGCCAAATGTCGATGATGGGAAATATCTAAAGTCTCACGTTGGAGCCAAGAGACAGCCTGACAGGGGGAAAAACTGGCTTTGAACATAGCTTTCTCTTCCAGTGCTACACATACACACATTACTTTGTGTCAATATGCATATGAAAAGTAAAATGGAACTTCTAAAGTCCAACGCCACTGAGGTCGCACATTTGGAATGTGTCAGCATATCGAGCGAGATCGCAGATCAGCAAGTATCAAAGGATTACTTTGGTGCCCATTTTGCTTTTAATCAATTTTTGTGGCTTTGGCATTTTCCCCCAAAAAGGACCTATTATCATTTTAGAATGTAAGGTGTATATGTCATGTTTCGGAATGTCATTCAAAGCAGTAAGACTGCAGCCTTAACCGATTTCCTTAGTCTAATTCAAATTATTTTAAAATGTGTCACAGCGCGACAAAAGTATTCCATTAAAGACTGTAAAAAGAGGTGTGGCAGAAGACAAGTGCTGAAGCGAACAGACGCTCACAACGTCTCACAGGTCACAGGCGCTGACTCTCTCCACTTTTACAGTTACTCTGCTTCAAATCAAAGATCAACATACATAAAACTGGTACCCGAGATGCAACAACTGCCGATATTACTGTTCTCACTGGGTCATTAGGTAACCTCTCTTATATTTTTAATTAATTGTACATTGCAAAAAAAAAAAAAAAAAATACAACCTCAAACCAGAAACATTTAATTTTTGCCATTACAAATACGGTAAGTCACGCTAGTAATGTAGCTGCCGTGCTGCACTTAGTGAACTGGATGCGTTTTTTTGGAGCAGCGACATGAGGGCGCGGGATCAGGGAATGAAGTGAGACGACATTCAAATCTTGTTAGCAGTTTGAAAAATGCACTCTCGCTCTATTGTACAAATGCTCTTGCTTTTGACCTTTTCCACAGTGTTTTTGCCCCCCAAAAAATGCGTCGTCTCAGTGCAAATCTTGCAATAAGATTCAATTGTGCAAACTAACCCGATTAAACACTTCTGGACAGATACATGGTATGTATCTGCCAGCTACAGCTCTGACATCGCCATGAAGCCACAATCAGGTCAAACATTAACATGTCCAATTAAGATCAGGAAGCCTGCTAACAAGTTAAAGTAGACCTAAGATTAAGGGTGGGCAAACTACGGCCCGCGGGCCGGATCCGGCCCATTGCTCCTTTTAATCCGCCCCGTCGAAGATTAAGGTTTGATTGCATTAATTTCATTTGGACTTCTAATGACAGGTATTTCAACACCAGGTGGCGCAGTTACTTCAAGTTGTAGAGCACAGGGAGGGAGGGGAAGACAAAGAAAGAGGGAGAGAGTAATGACCATGGAAGGGAAAGTGATATGTATCTGATTAATCGAAGCGGGTAACAAAGTACGAAACATTCAGGAGACGCCTGAGTCGGAAAGACTCAAATCTACTAGACTTTGAAAAACAAGGAAGCGAGTCTTACTCAGTCCGATTCTGTCAATTTCCATGCTCAGAGTGAATTTCTTGTGGCTCGAGTAAATGAACATTTCCTAGAATGGTTTGATTGTTATCATGTTTAAAACTTTCCGCAAGCTGGACCGCTAATAAGTGTCGGAGAGCAGTCAAATGTGTAGAGCGTGAACAACAGGGGGCTCAGTACACATCCTTGAGGAGAACCGGTGCTGAGTGCGATGGTGGAGGAGAATGTTACATTATTACTGGCATACAAAGACATTGTGCTATCTTCTTTATTTTCTATTTCTAATTTTTGGCCCAGCCCTCCACAATATTTTCTGCTTCTCATTTGCCCCCGCCCCCCCCCACCCCACCGGGAAAATAATTGCCCACTCCTGCCTAAGATGGTTAGTAAACTCATGCATACACTCCAAGAGGGAATTAGTTCGCTGCAGTTCGTGATGGTTTCCTCCCACATTTCAAAATCATGCACGGTGGGTTGATTGGGCACCCGACCTGTTTGTCTGTCTACCAGTTCAGGGTGTGCCCCGCTTACTACCCGAAGACAGCTGGGAGAGGCTCCGGCACACCCGCGACCCTCATCAGGATAAGCGGATTAGAAAATGGTCGTTGTTGGATATGACTGACTTACATCGTGACACACTTCAGCCCAATCGCTCAGCCCTACATATGGCACGGTAGTGTATATTAATCACAGTTACATATACACAAATGCACAGGATCCACCTCGATATTTCGGATGGGGAAGGTGGGGTGAGCACTCCCTGGGGCCCTCCGAGCAGAAGAGTGAAATGCGTGTGAGACGTGCTATGCCGACCGACCGACCCAAACGACACCATCTTAGGCCAGAGCGTGACGCACAGCTCTATATTTATTCTCAGGTCTGCTAAATGAGGTCACTCAGGTGGTCCTGCTGAATAGATTCCCTATCTCCATCATGAATCATCTACTGCTTATTATTCCTGTCCGGCCCAAGGGGCTCGCTTCCATACAGCGCAGTCGGCTGTGTCTGTGTGGGTATTTGTGTGTGGTGTGTACATCGACTCTTGTGAGCCTGTGTGTGCAGCATCTGCCCAAAGCACAGAATAAGAAGATCGAGACAGCCCATGTGACGGGCATAGAACAGGTTGTTGAATGAGAAAGTGGATGAGAGGTGACATTCATTGGCTACCTTTCACACAGTGCCCCCCCTTTTTCCCTTGCCATTACCACCACTACTGCTCTGCACGGCATTCAGACTGGCACTTCGATGAGTTAAGCAGGCACGTCATCGTCACTGCAACCACCCGTTATCATGTCGATATTTGTGAAGGGCGACGGGAAAAAAACCCCCCCACAATCTGATCACCCGCACTTAGCATAAAAGCAAAACAGAGGCCATTTCATGCAATGCAGGCGCCACTCAGGAGTGTGGATTGTGCATTAAACACGGCATCACAACAGAAATGGCCACTTCTCATACCTGCAATATTTCCATCTCATTTTTTATTTACGCTTACAAAGCGAAAGAGGAGATGGGAAGGAGGGAAATAGAGGCTATTTGCACAAATATTTCACTCACGAATGAGCACAGAGAGGGTTAGATTAGGTTTACGGGCATGATTCCAGAGATAACCCTCCCCTCTGCAGCCCTGACATGCATACAAGCATGTATGCACACACACACACACACACACACACACACACAGACACACACAGACACACACACCCACAACATGTTCAGAGTGGAAGAGGCAGACTGGAATATTATGAAGGATCTGGATGTTTGCACTTTGGACCTTTTCTAATCCTGAGTATTAGGACAGGTCCAAAGCCTGATTATGCCAGAATGAAATGGATCTAAATAGATGTCCCAGCCTATCAGACCTTCATTTCATTGTCCTAGAAATAGAAATGGAGATATGCAATCAACCTTACAGCCTCTTGCTCGCCATCTCTTCCACAAACGCCTTCTCGACAGCTTGCACTGCAGCGGAAAGGAAAATATATTTGACTTCATATGAGCTCAGATGAATTAGGAATGCACAGCCAGACTTGAAGTTCATTATCGTGTTTCTTTTCCATAATGAATCCTGGCAGTGACTTGGGGAAAAAAAACCCCAAACCTAATAGTAGGACATTCAAAGCACCAACAAGTATGCAACTGTTGCTTGCAAACGGTTTCAGGCGGCACACCTTTACTGAGGTCTCCTGATTAGACTCTGGTGCTCGCACGCATGTAGACACACATTAAATGCAGAAACTGGCACAGTCTCACGCAGACAGACCTTCACTTAAAATATCTACCAAAAATGTAGAGCAGACATTAAAACCGAGTGCAGTGCACCCATGCATGCATGCGTGCACACCCACAAATCCACACAACGCGACAAACACCACAGGTTGGCTGCTGGTGTAGCCAGGAGATCAGGCAGGACTTAAGAGCTCCTTCGGCACCGAAATTACAGGGTACCTCTAAATCCTCCCAGCAGAGAGCACTATGGGCTAGCATGGGGTGGGAGGAGGTGCTGTGGAAGGGTGAGGGAGGGGTGAGTGTGTGGTGATGAGGGTGTTAGGAGAGGAGATGGATTGAAAGAGGAGAGCTGGGTAAGAATTGTCAGCGGAGGAGAGGAAGCTGGTGATTCTTTTTTTGTTTCTTTCAGCACAGGGAGTGGATGCAAGTGTCAGGGAGGAGTGAGACTTGATCTGTCTGACGTGTGCTCGTCCGAGTGTGTGAATGCGCGTGCGCAAGGCGGAGGAGGGCTGCCCTGCGTGCGTGCATGCATATGGCGGCGAGCGGAATTTGAAAGGAGGTGATGAAGTGAGGAGGTGAGAGGAGGCGAGCTTAGTTTGAAACGATAACCAAGTGGGAGGTGATCTCTGTCTGTGAGGCAGAGGGAGCATACGTGCTAGTGCGTATGTGTGTGAATGCATGCGTACAAAACAAGTGCCTGCCAACTTGATTCTCTCACACTAACCAATTTTATTTCTCTCCCCCACGGGTTGTGTGCAACGGTGTGGGTATTTGCACGGTGCCCTATTCAGTAGTGAATGAGGTCATGCTTCAGTACATGGGGAGTGCACACAGAGACGAACAACCATTCGCACTCACACTCACACCTAGGGACAATTTAGAGTGTTCAATCAGCCTGCCATGCATATTTTTGGAATGTGGGAGGAAACCGGAGCACCCGGAGAAAACCCACGCAGGCCCGGGGAGAACATGCAAACTCCACACAGGGAGGCCGGAGCTGGAATCGAACCCGGTACCTCTGCACTGTGAAGCCGACGTGCTAACCACTGGACTACCGGGCCGCCCTATATATATATATATATATATACACACGCACACACACAGTGTATACATGTTCTTGGTAATGGTTGGGTCTTGTAGGTAGGCACTTGCAGGAGCCAGGCCAGGTCCTACGAGGTTGGTGCTTCAAGACTGCCTGTAAAAGCTTTTTAACCTCTGCAGAGGACCTGTCAGCACCTTCCAACATGTCTGAGAGTCTATCTGCGTGTGTGTGCATGCTTGCGTGCGCGTGTGAATACAGGAATCAGCCAGCAGACAGAGCGACTCTGCATCATTTAGCCGCGGGTGTCTTTGTGTCACCTTGTGCTGAATCCAGCAGGGAAGAGCTTTAACACCATTGCACTCTCCACTCTCCATTTCCCAACTCAGCAAGCCGCAAAGCCCCCCCTCGCTCTCATTCATCCCATAAAGCATCCGTGACACAAACACCTGAAGAAAGCATTGTCCTGCGTGCGCGAGGAAATATGGCATTTGAAGTTTCCACATGCACGGCGATGAGGGAATTAAATATGAGCACGCAAGCAGGTCGCTTTTCAGATCAGTACGGATAAAGGATGCAGAATAACAAGAGGACCACGGGGAGCAGAAGAAGTCATCTGTCTCAAACTGGAGCAGACTGAGCCCACTCCAATATGATAGATGTGGGTGCACTCATCTTCGAGCACATCGTCCGTCTGCTGCCCCCTCCCTACACAGACACACAGACACACACACACACACACACACACACACGCAGAATGAGACCTGCTCAAAATGTGTGCGCATGCCTCTGAGCGGATACCCATATAATCAGACAGGAATGCATGCACCGAGGGGAGTGTAGATAGTGGAATTTTGATCTTGGTCGGTCGATTGGCACAATAAAATAGAAAACCCTGCAGGAGGCTGTGTGGGTTCTTTCATGCTTGTGCATAATATTAATGGAAGAGAGCAGCAGCAGCTGAGATATTCACCCAAAAATATCATAATCGCCCCGAATGTGAAATGTAAGCTCATCTTGAGCGTGTTTGCATGGGACATTTCACAACACACCTTCACGAGCTCGTTCTGCAATAATAGAATCTATTGGCAGGAGCCTACGCAAGCCTCGCTAATGACAGAGTACCTAATTGTCTCTAATGGCACTTTTCAGTACGACTGAGCTCCAGCTGCAGAAAACCTCAGCATTTTTATCCACATCATGTGCAGCCAAAAACAGGGTTTGAGGCTCGCAGTAATATTTTGATTCCGATGCACTTTATGTGCAATGCAGTTTAAATTTTACATTCACAACGCTGACAGTGGCCTAATAAAAACGTCTTTTTCTATTTGCCAGGTTTCACGTACAGATGTGGACACTGACATGCCAGGTCAGTACAGCAGCGGGTAAAATGCAATGCATACAGTTTGAGCATCTTGACAACACCTTTGTCAGTGGACAAGAACGTTTTGAAAGTGTGATGTCAAGTAGATAAGCAATGCAACTGGGCGAGTCGCACTCGCAGTGTGGTGAATGTAAACTTCACTGGAGAGGGGTTATCGTCAGCAAAAGCACTACAATGTATTTGCAGACATTGTCAAATGAACGTCTAAAAGGAAACGATATATATTTGCGACTAAAACGTGTCTCGTCAGGTGGGGGAAAAAAAACGTCAGATTGTTATGCGGAGGTTATGCCAGCTGGCACGTGCAGTCATGTTATGCAAATGTCTGACAATAATCTGTTCTGCCAGCCACAAAGGTTGTTGAATGATACATTGGTGAGTGATGTCGGGAACAAGGTGGACCATCAAAAGTTAATGTCTTTGGCATAGTGGTTAACATTAAATCGGAATCACGCTGCCCCCAAAGACCAGGACCCTCTTCAAAATAAAAGCCCTCAATAACCTCTGATCGTGAATCTTTTTTTTTTTTTCAACGCTTTATCATGGCCCTCACTTTGTTTTTCTTTAAATGGCACAGCCGTGGTGGGAACACACACATTAGTACCCTTGAATACACATAAACAGGTGAACAAACGCACTCCGGGTGCAACACACAACACTCACAAGCCCTAAAAGACAAAAATACAGCCGGGGCACAGCCTGTAAAGTCCCCTCTCAGCCACTGACACGGTTTAACTAATGGCAGCCGAAATGTTGGGTGTTCAGAGAAATAAACAAATGAAAAATTGGGTCACAGAGGGAAAAAAATCATTTTACCTTTCAATTGGTTGAAGCCACCTTGAGGAGCAGACACTCACATATAGTCAAGAGCAAAAGGTTAATATTGGTCATACGGCATTTGCTGGTTACTGTTTATCTTGCTCACAACTAGTGTACGTGCACAGGCCTTGTTGATGAGCGCATGTAGCAAATAAGTATACAAACTTGAATCCTTGTTTAAGATTACGAAAGGGCAAATGGGAGGGGGTGGGGGGCAAAATAATATTTCCAAGTCCATGCACGTTTACAGCAGAAAGCAGGAAGGGAACCGTTCTTCTCTCAACAGTCCATCATGTTGCAAGGAAAAAAAATCACTGGCTTGTCATGACCGTTGGCGCCATTACTAGACATTCTGATAAGTTCCTTAAGTCTTCCCTGTCTTCAAACAAAAATGGCAAACACGGTTGAATTGAGCATGTCATTATATTTTCATTCTCTATTAAGCATAAAAACACACTTGTGATGAGAAAAATGGATGGCCAAAGGAAAGTATCACTGAAGGAAAAGTGAAAGAGTCTTGTAATGAAATGAAATAAGTCGTAGCGGCCGCAGTAAATATTTCCGAAACGATCGAAACGGAAAGCTTTGATGCAGCAAATTCAGACAGTGCAGTCTCTTGACTCTTGCACGTCACACTCTTTAGCTGGAGCCCTTTTTATTTTATTTTATTTTTTAATGTCAAAGGAACATTTTGCTTGTCAAGTGCTGCTTTTCAAGTGTGCATGTGCACTCCTTTTATGACGAAGCCGCTACAGTGAAGTGAAGTGCTTCTTTTTACATGGTGATATTAGCACAGCTCGTAAGATAAATCCAAAGTGACCCTTTGCCACATATTATGCCTTGGCAGTTTCACCGAAGAACGATTTTTCCCTCCTAAGATTATTTCACTCTGAGGAGACAAAAGTATGCGAGCTGGGGTCCCAAGAATAAAAGGGGAGGAAAAAGATGTCATGGATTTTAAACATTCTTTTTCAGACACCGGAGATGCTTCAGAGCAACTATGCGGGGACTGGAATCGCTGATTTATATGGCGATACAGATGTTTATCGCCTTTTTTAGCACGCAGATCAGTGAGAGGAGGATGAGATGACAAGCTGCAGGCGACGGGTTCTTATTGCATCGTGAATAAATCCAGGCCTTCATCTTTTACGATGCCTTCCTGTCAAAAGGAAAACCCTTCTTTTCGTTACGACAATTTTTCATTATGGGGCGCTTATGCCAGGAGGCTGACACCTCTCCTGTGCTCAATCGTGGCATGTGAACCATGATTCTATCTATCGACTAATCTATCTATCTATCTATCGTCTAATCTTTTAAAGGCAATCCACTTGATTTGATTTGATTCATCTCTTTTGAAAGCTCCAATTGTTGTTTTCTGCAAGAACAAAACGACACATTTGCAAGTCGTGTTCTATTGTGTGGTTATGTAATTGCCAGATACATGCAGACAAAGAAAGGGTCTCCTGGTGAGCTTGTTCCCGGCAGGAGGCAAACTGAAGTTTTGCTCTCTGGGGCTCATTTGCACTGATAATCACATGAGGTGAATGCGGGTGCACTCAGTAAATCCCACCAGATGATAAAACTGATCCTCTTCTTATTTAGTCCGGTCTTTGTTGTAAATCATATCAAAAGGTGCTTCAGGACTAAGGACTCCAAAAAGAAGTCACCCTCCTCCAGTCTGAAGGTCGACGAGCCACAAATCAACCAATTGTGCTGATAAAAGGAGCAGCGGGTTGGATTGGAATGTGATGGGAGATAGTGGTGGCATGTCAAAGGCCACAAGGCTCCAAAAAGCTATCGTGCGAAAGAGCTCATCTGTGAGCAAAACCGCAGCAGTAAGAACCCTCAAAACACCGCCCACCTCCTGAATGGGGGGAGGAAAAAAATGAGCCGAGGAGCTGGAACACATTAACGAAGAGACAAAGACAAAATATCCACACTTGCCATGACTGCTTATGCGTGTAAAAAAAAAATGCAGTTGTGTGTGCATTTATGCAAATGTGCTTGGATGTCAGTGCATGTGTGTGCCGATGACTCATCTGTGTGCGCTGCTTCCAAGACCGTGTGTGTGTTCATTCACCAAGGAGAAGGGTGCTTCATCGTCACTGACCTTTTCAGGCTGAATTATGACAACCGAGTCGGACCATCCTTCCCGCAATACCACACCTCAAGGATGGCACACAAACAAACAAGTAAACAACAACACACACTGCAGGCCATCACAAGTAGTAGACCCAGGGAGGTAGCAAAAGATTGGGCGACCTGGCCACAAACACAAAGTGACGGTAGAAGAAAAGACGGGTGGAAGAAATGATGATTTCTTGGACGAATTAAAACACATCAACTCATGCGTAATCGATTAATGTCTTTTAATAATGAGTGATAAAATAATGTATAGTTCGCGGAGCTGAAAAAAAATGCAGAATGGAATGATGTGAGTCCCAACCCTAGAAGAATTTTTTTGTAGGTTCCACTTTGTTTTCTCCGCAACAACTGGAGTGTGTCGGACAATGTTGGAAACATACAATTTAATAAAAACATGTCTGGGTAAGATGATGAATGCGAAATTAGAGAGAACTACATCAAGGGAGTCAAGGGAAATGCTTGATTGATTGAGAGATGTGCCCAACAGAGTGTAAGTCTAAGCTAATAATTGGTATATCGAGTACTTGCGAGTATGATTGCCACGGGTAGGAATGGACTCATAAATCAATGATCAGTGCTTGGTTGTTTGCCATCTCTGATGTATTTTCAAACGCAGGGCGCGTCATTTACGAGAAATAAAAAAGCAAAAGATGAAATATGAGAGGCTAAAATTCTAAGTAAATATTTGCCTGATCAACTCTTGTTCTGTAACGTTTCTTTGTGTTAGAGGAGAGTTTTTCCCTCACCACTGTCGCCAAATTCTCACTCAAGGGGTCTCTTCAATTTGATAAAGTGATATATGACAAGAGATAATTGCTATTGTGACTTGGTGCTCGAGGAATAAAATCCGGTGGAGTCAACTCGAAGTGACTGCACTGGAGCGATTCTGTGTGTCATAAGAAAGAGAAAATATACGCCCAAGAGGTCAGCGCGCATGCGAATGCAATCGTAGTACCTAAAGCCCTGGGGTTCCTCATATCCAGGAACCTGCTGGCATACTGTATTCTCACGACTACATACTATTTTCACGACCGCTTGAAGTTTGGATCGTGCTTCGTAGGCGTGTCTCTTCATTGCCATTTTCCGGGGTCCCAAGTTGTCTTGCCCAATGCACATACCGGCATTAAATCCACCTGCTGATGGCCGTGCCTTTAGCATCCTTTTTCGCACCCATCCCATACCCTTTAACATCGCATGCCTTTCCTCGACATAAAGAGAGTGTCTGCATAACATCAGAAAGTCAGGTGGAGCGCTCATCGAAGTCACAAAGCAACATTCACAGATTTTGGAAATTGGTGCAAAGAATAAGTGGCCCGCATTATTAGGCGCCGCGTCCATTTTGGAGAAAATGTAAGACTTTTAAGTGCCCTCTATAGTCGTGAAAATACGGTACACAAACTGAATAAAGGTGCATATCCAAATGCAGTGACGGAGACTGCGATGCGGTTGTGACCGCAGCTGACAAACTTCAGTCAGGCACTAAGGCCTTTCGGTGACACGTTGACGGGAAAAAAAAAAAAGATTTTTCTTCCCTTCGCTTGGTATTTGACAAAAGCTCAATCAGAGGGTGCAGTAGACCATAGAGAAATGCTGCTGATTACATCCTAATACACACAAAGCCAGTAGCTCGTGCACAAACACACACTGATTACGTCCTCCCTGGTGCTCCTCTCTCCTCATCCCCGGTATCGGTTACACGGTAAAGCCACGCTGATCGAGGATCAGTGATTTTGGCGTAGGGCGGTTAAAGAGTTTGGGAGCTTAACCTTGCTTCCAATACAGGAGGGAGCGAACGTGGATCCGGGCCCACCAAACCCTTGAGCCCCCCCAACACAAATAAACAGCTACAACACAAAAATGTCTGGCAGATTCAAAACAATTTCCTGAAGGATCTGTCAGTGTGCAGCAGAAGAGGAGAGGTGGGGAGGATCTAAAGAGTGGAGCGGCTGGAGAGAGTTGAGCAAGATTATGTTGCAGGGGGGAGGGGGGGGGAAGCAAGAGAATGAGGGAGCGAAATGGGACTCGTGGTTTTGGATAATCAAATCATCATGCAAGAGGCTGAAACATACAGCACATACTTAGCTGATGACACTTTCTTTTCAGTATCTATCCATCCATCAACATGAACATACTGTGGTCGTCATCATTCACGCCCAAAATCGGGCTGAAAAGATCTTGTCTGAGCCACTCGTTGAATGCGAAGGAGCATGTGTGGCATGCTGTCTGCCGTTTTCTTTGCCGCATGTCTATTTGGATGCATGTGTGAGCTTCTGAGTGGATATAGATTTGAATTTGCTCATGTGGCTTCCAGGATATTTATTCCTGTGTTTGCACGCACGCGTTTGTCTGCTCTTGTTGCTGCGTTTGTGTGCTTGAGGTCAGGCTGGAATGGAACATGGACATTTTGCCACTGAGTTGAATTCAGAGAAACAGGCCCGGTCCTGGCCTGCAGAACAGTATTTATATTCCCTATTTATCCGTCAGAGAACCACAGCAATCTCGATCACTGTCTTGTGATTCATGTTTGTTTGCTCGAAGCAGATTCAATTTCATCACGGAGACTCTTTTCTCTTGCTTGCCCCCCCCCCCCCTTAAAATTGGCTTTCTCGTAGTAATGTTCACACCGCCGCTCATTTGCGGCCACACCGAGCACGCAGCGGTTTTCCTCAGAAAGGATGAGACATTAAAACTAATAACCTCCATAATTATAAATCCATATTTCTCCGATGAGAATGAGCAAAACAAGCTCATGTTCCAGCTCGAGGAAGAGGACTTCTTGGCAGGAGCCGTCTGAGGGTGCCACGGAGTGGTTGTTGGGAAAACAACGTCGTTTCGGAGCGCGCCTTGGAAAAGAGAAACCGCTGGTTCGATGGCTGCTTGGAGAGGGGGAAAGCGAGGCCCATCTGACAGAGAGCTATGATTTCAGCTCAGTCATTGGCCCACGAAGAAAGAATATCCGTCGTCGGCGCATACAGCCTCAGACATCTGAACTGGAAGAGGAAACATCCATTTGCACGTGTTGCATTGTTTCATCATGCGTCCGTGTTCTTATCCAGGAACACGTCGCAACGTTTCACCAACGATGCTCAACTCTTACATTTACTCTTCGCAATTATTTCCCCAAACATTCATCTTTCCAGCAGTCCTAAACTGTCTCCTCTTCCTTTTGCCTGGAGCTATTCGGAGGTTTTTAAAAGTCCCAAGATGGATTTGACATTGCAGATGGAAAGACATGAAACGGGGAAGCTTACTTTCAACTTTTGAGAAGAGCTCACGGAGAAAAGGAACATTGTGTGAGAGGTTGGCAAATGAGAATAGGAGTGTTGTTGTCTGCGTGCTTTTGTGCTGAACGCAGATCCAAGCCAGAGTGACTCGGACACAATCTTAGCAAGGCACACAAACAAATTTGGAGATCTTCAAGGCGGAATAATGATGTTGGGGATGATTGGAGGAGGGGGAGACGACGAGGTGAGGCGAGTAAAGTGTTCTAATAAGGTAAGCGTGGAGCTCGGCTGAGCGCCTGCGTGAGGAGATGTGCGAAGCTAACTAATTGAGATGAATACATGAATACATCATCTGGCATAGAAGGCTTCGCTCGTAACCACTGACAACCGTTCACTTGTCTGGCCACGTAAGCAGGCGACGACGTCCTCATGAAGGCACACCAACACCCCCCACCCCCTTTAGCCCACACCGTTCCCCAATCTAAACAAACTCCTCTGTAATAAACGAAAGGCAATATCGCTGTGCCTGCTAACCCCCTCAGAATGAAATATCCAAAGGAGAAGTAGCACAGGCAGCCTGGATAGATTTGCAAAGCAAGCACAAAGTCACATATTATATTGCTGCTCCATAAACAATCAGACAGCGGGGGTTAAATCTCCTTATCCTGCGCCGTGCTGCTCCGCCGGGGCTAACCTGAGCTGTTAGCGAGGTTTACTTTGAAAAGGAAATCCGTTAAGTATTACTGATTAGCGACTTAAAACTCTAATCGGTAACATCAATGATAGTTAGACCAAGTCAATGAGCAACTTGGATGTTTTTCGAGTGATGTTTGCATTGGAAGCTAACCAAGCCATTTCAAGTCAAACACAAGCTGGTATAGGACGACTGTAAAATGGCATCTTAACACTTTTGTAAGAGGAATAGCGGAACATTTTTCATCCGTTTACTAGGCTTTAATGTCAAAAGTAAGAACATCTGATCTTGCCGCCGGTTCTGTAAGTGATTTCAAACGTCTCCAGTCTGATAAATGTGCAATAATAGTGTCTGTCCTTTGTTCTGCATTGATAAAAAGCATGCATGAGGCTCAGCCATTTAGACAAAAGGAAAATCTGCAGCAGTCTCTTTCCTGTAATTCAAATCTTCGCGTGATTTGACCGAGGGAGGTTACCAGATGTTAAAAAGCCATTTAATTGCGAGTTGGAAAATGTGTGAGCCATTTGCATCTCTATAATCTGACGTTCAAAATGCCTTTGTCTTTTCAAGAGCGCAGCTGACAAAAATGCATGTCATCTGAACAAGGGGGGGCGGGGGGACTGTGATTTGATTATGGTAATTTCATTTTAACTCTAAAAGATGACTGTGATGACATCTAACATTTTTTTTTCAACAGATGACTTCTTTTGCGAAATCTGAGTCAAAGCCTGACGTAGATTATATCAAACCCAATGTGAGTGAGCGTCACGTGTAAGTGTGGGAGCATGCATACATGTGCGCAGAGGTGGTGTGTTTACGTCCTGCCAAATGTAGGGTAAGGGGGAATCTGGTGTAACCCTGGCCAGGGATTTCATACTTGACCTTCAACTTCAACCCAAAGGCAAGCCGGTTTGTGAAGTAAGACTGCAATAGGGTTCACACAGTCCCTTTGGCAGGGGGAGGGAAAGATCGGTCAAAGTGTATGCAGAGATTGTAAATTATAAAGAAATGTAGAAAACAACTCCAGCCTAAAGAAAATAACTAAGGGTAATGTGCAAAACGACTTGTAACCTTAATCCTGTCAAGTATGAGCACTGCGGAGGTCATCCCACGGTTTCACATACAGCTGTCAAATGTCGTGTTGTGTCCAAAGATGGCTTGAGCAACTACACGTAGGTTAGAGAAAGAACAAAAGGTATTTCCAAATATTGACATAACTGGTTGATCCTTGGACACACATTATCTATCCCTCGCTACTCGTACTTTCCCGTGATTTCGCGTCAGACCCAGCGAGGGCCAAGGGGCACAAACACCTCCGCTGTTTGCCGCAAGTCATACGAGGGTGGGAGTCCTCTGAAGGTGAGGCGGCATGTGCCCCACTGCGGCAGTTTTACGGTGAGGAAGTCTGTGGATGTCAGAGTCCACGATGGCACACTGAGATGGGGAGTGACAGCTGTCAGGAAAGATCAGGCTTACCCTGCGGGCTACACAAGGAATCAAGGGAGAGGTCTTGAGGGGATGTACGAGGACCGGCTGCCACTGTTTATTGCCTCCTGGCCGCAGCCTTCGACAGAACACGTAGTCACAGCCACTATCTTTATTTCGACAAGAGAACTCAAGGAAAGAGCAAATGAACAGACTCGCTATCAAGGCTGGAATTAATATGTTTGTTTATTTCTTTTATTTTGCAAATCAATTGCTTCATTGCAGAAGCAACCTCTTTTCAAATAAATGTGCAGAACGGCACAGTGCGATTACAAGTTCCTGACATTGTGAAAATACCCTGAATGCACCATGCTGCTCGCGTTGGAAGTGTGTAGTATATGTGATGATGATGAAACTGTTGACGATGCAGAGAAGAATGGCCATGACGCTATGATCAGACTTTTGAGTAGTTAGTTTTAGGAGTTAAATAAGTTTTGAAATCAATGAAAACTCATTTGAATCATCGTGATTTCAATCTCAGTCAAACTAATTATGATTATTTTTTCCAACATTTTCCGGCTCTCATATATGCATTCACATCCTCCCCTCTTGCCTGCCCTAATTTATTTTCTCAAAAAGCCTGCTGTCTTAAGTCACTCCTCTCTGAGCTCTCTGGCCTCTAAACCCAGCACAGCTATTTTCCACACAAACATCTCATTCCAAATCCTGTGTTTAGACAACACAATGAAATGCAGACAGTTTGTTTAGTTATGTGTGTGCGTGTGTGCGTGTGTGCGTGCGCGTGATGGATGGCATAGGCTGGAGCTGGTCTGGAGTTTAGATCAGAGCAGGGTTATCATTACTGATCCCTGCTGTGTCTCTGTGACCCTTTGTCCGTGCATTCTGACTTTTAGCCCTGCCACCATCCCCTACTCCCTATCCACGCACAAGCGCACAATAAAACACATTCATGCCTGTCAGAGCTCGCCTGGGATGCCCGGAATCAAGTGGTGGACATCCCCTGCGGTGACACGAGGGCAGCCTGAGAGCCACCTAAACAGGCACCATTTGTTGCTTACTTTACCTCACACCTTTTGTTGCTTGTTCAGCCTCAGTGATGGAGCATAAAGTGAAGGGGAGGGGGGGGGGGGTAGTCGATGAAGGAAAAGGCATAGAGCGCCACAGGGTCAGAGTGCAGCTGAACTTTTGGAATGAGCCCTTGCATTGTATCTTTCTGCAATGCTTGACAATAAATCAGACCAGATAAGCTGGCTCTTTAGATGTGGATTTACATCCTATTGCTGAGTGGGTGGACCACATTCCCACCCCCGGCGATGGGGAAACAATCGCAAAGGCATGCTTTCAAACGCAAACATACGGTGAACGCGACTGTACAGGAAAAGCTGAAAACGTGCTCACCTCTCGCTGCATCTTGGGCTTTAAATGCATGCGGTGCATGCGGTTGGCATGGCAATTATACTGTATATAATACATGATGGATGAAATGGGCCACGGTGTATAGAAAGGCGGCGGTGTAAGAAATAAAGCGAGCTTGTCCTATTGCAAAGGACAACGGCATTAACATACAACAAAGACAACTACAACATCTGAGCGTTGCTGACACGGGAGACTTTCAGTATATGAGGCTAATAATGATGCACCATCACTTAGATGGCGCCTGATCGCCTGCTGAAACACCCCGGCGCCAAGTACTCTTCGTTGCTCTTACACGGCAGACATGGCAGCGAGCCAATAAAATTGTTGTTGTCAGGTCTACAAACAAAAACTCTTTCTGCAAATCCTTCACCTGCCCGTCTGAAAGCTCGACTGCTCCCCTGTGGAGTAAAGTGCCCATTATGACTGCATAATGCTACTTGAGCAAAAGTATGAGTCAATTAGGAACCTTGTATTACAATCCTATACTACAAATTCACTTTTTTCATCAACTATTATTGCCATTAATTGTTATATATATTAACAATTAATAGTCATTGTTGAAATGTAATTATTTACATTATATTAAACATTTTTGATGGTTTAATATAACACCTACATGCTGTAAGTTATTTATTTAAAACAAAACTGGTTGTATATTCTCGACATACGTGAGAAACGGTTCTTATGTCTTTCTGATATTTCCTTCCCTTGGCCAAGGTCGTCTGGGATGATGTCCACCGCACACGCGACTTAAGCGAGGATAGTGTAGAAAATGGTGGATTGCGTCTGTGTGGAACTCGACACGTTTTCCTCTCAGACATAATTTATGATGTAAATGATGACTCCACGCTTTTCCTCTTCTATGTGCAGCTCTAACATGAAGTGATTTAGCTATGTCAGACAACATCGACATTTAAAAATTGTAATTATGTTTGGTTTTAAGAACATGAAAGGTAATCAAACGTTATCGGTGACGATTCACAACTCCTTCTCTATGATAATGCAGGTTAGAGGTCTGCAAAAATGCATATCTCTGTAACAACAAATATCCTGACACAGTATTTTTCCTGAAGATTACATGAAATTGATGGCTATTTTTTTATGGCAATGCTCAGTTTTGATTGGAAAAGTGCAAGAGCTTTTCAGTTGAGATGAGACAATAAATCATCCCATAAGTCTTTCCCAGTGTTTCAACAGGCAACAGTAGCCTCTATCTCCCTTTTAGGTCTGTTGTTAACTTTAATTTCATTGATTTTGTTTTAAATTGATTTAATAGATAGTAATTCCTCATAGGGAAATTCAACTTACACATGGCTTTATATTTGTGTTGAGAAGCAGCTGACACACACGCAAGCAGGCCTGTGGGAGTATAGGGCCATGTTTAATGTGCTGCACTTAAGCTGTGGGGGCAGACAGTATCTTGCTCAAAGGCACGACGACAATGCTACGGAATATTAGCATCTCTCCAACGACCAGTGGCCTTATTTATGAGACGTCATTAAAGATTTCTTGATCCTTAGATGCTGATAAACCAAGAGTTTTCCTGTCGTTTTGAGTTAAACATTGTGTCAGATTTCAGTGCTTTTCTTACGGTTGGCTTATAATGTAAACAGTCATAAAATGCTGGCGCTGGCTGTGGTGGAATGCATGTTTTCATTATGCGCTGTAAAAGCAACGCACTATTTCCTCCCCCAAAGCCCTAAACGCTCCGAGTACCTCAGCAGATTTCAGTTTTAAGCATTATGAAAGGATTTTTTTTAAACTAATCTTGCCAGGGGCGAAGCCAGTGTGACACAACACCTGAGTGAAGGGTGAGCGGGGGTGGCCGTGCATCTGTGTATCATACTATGCCCGGTCAGGGTTTCATCTGATAAAATTCGCACGAATCCAGAAAGCCCGTCACACTCCTGATCAAGCAGCAACAAGTCTAAGTCTAACTTCTAAGTCAAACAATAAGAGTGGTCAATGTGTCACAGACGGCTGACGCCAATTTGCAAAATAGGATCAATGACTCAGTCATTCAAATAATATCTAGAATCAAGCGGTCTTAGTACTGCATGAATATGAAAACAGGAGTGAAATCATCCATCCATCCGTCCATTTTCTGATCCGCTTTATCCTCACAAGGGATCCTTGTGAGGGTGCTGGAGCCTATCCCAGCCGTCTTCGGGCAGTAGGCGGGGGACACCCTGAAGTGGTTGCCATCCAATCGCAGGGTACACAGACGGACAACCATTTGCACTCACACTCACACCTAGGGACAACTTAGAGTGTTCAATCAGCCTGCCATGCCATTTTTGGAATAAGGGAGGAAACCGGTGTAACCAGAACAAACCGACGCAGGTACGGGGAGGACATGCAAACTCCTCATATGGAGGCAAGAGCCGGAATTGAACACTGCACCTCTGCACTGTGAGGCGGATGTCCTAACCTGTCGCCCACCATGCTGCCCGCAGTAAACAGAAATCTGACCCTAGTTGCGGGGGGTGGCCGGAGAGTGACGCTCCGGCCCTGAATCTTGCCTTCCCCGGAATATAAACATGTCTGGAAAACGGTTTACTTGAACTTGGACTGTCAACAGTTGGCAATTACGTGACTTTGGTCCGTTGTCACGGTGATAGCGCAGTCACCGTTATACGACAATTTAACTCAGGAGCGTGAAACAATATGTTACTTGTTCTCTAGTTAAATGAATGTTAAACCACGACAACAATACATCATCTGGCAGAGGAAACTTACACGTGATGTAGTAGTTGACGTTCCTTTTGAATTCCAGGCCCATGTAGTTGGGGCTGAACTCCTGGAATTTGATGGTAAACTTGATGTCCTTCTCCGGCTTGTTGCAATTGACCAGGACATTTGGATCAAGGACCGTGCTGCAGCTCTCCGCCTGCTCCCTCTTTACCAAGTACAGCTTGTAGAACTCATACTCTCGGCCTTGGTCCGCTCTGGGACAGATGATATCCAGCTTGTCACCGATGTCTGGGTAGATAATCAGGCCTTTGCCAGCAACAAATCTGTGAGGCAAAGAACAAAAAAAAAAAAGACCGACTGTAAGTAACACGTCATAAAAAAAAGTCTGGAAAAGCAGCCACAGCATTTCAAAACAGTTTATATAGCCCTAATAGTTTGGGCTTTAATGTAAAGCAGTTCAGATGATGGATGGCTGGATGAATGTCTTTTAAGTCCTAAAGCGTTGGCTCTTGGGCAGAGCTGTTAATTTGGGCCCACTAACATGACAAGTCACAGCTTGACCATATTGAGGGACACAAATCTTCAGAGGTTCTTTCTCACACACAGGTTGGAAGTAAAGAACACCAAAGGAAGGGAACAACCTGGCCACAAACAAAATCGCAGCCATTAAAACGATTAGAGAAAGAGTGGCACAGAATATACTGTCTGCACATAGACCTTTATATAGAAGACCGGTTTGGACTTGATAGTTATTTCACAACCGAAGTCCGAGTATGAGGCGGCAAACGGTATGCGGGGTCAGGCTGCCTGCTTCATCTTCCCACTGGCTGATCATCTGCGAGGGGATTAAAATAATCCATTTGGCTTTACTGTACCGCTCCACCTCGCTCGCTTCCACCAACTCAATCAGATCGGCTTCTATTCTCTTTTATTCACAAAAGGTTGTGAGCAGGAGACGAGTATGTGTGTGAATATGTGCGACAAGCGGGGGCTGGGGCACACCGAGGCATTGTAGTGTGTTTGGGCAGTCGTGTGTGTGTGTTTATACAGGTCAGCAAGTGCGTGTGCGTGTGTGCGTGTGTGATCTTTTTTTCCAGCAAAATGGGCTGAGGTTGCGGTCTGAAAGGAAGGAGGGGGGGGGGGGGTCAGACTGGGCTGAATCATTGTTCTGGACTTGTATGAGGCTTAAAATGTCAACATGGTTCAGCTCTGCTGTCCCAGTTAGCCAAGCATTAACCCAGACAGCCGGACTGACCGTGGGTGTGTGTGTGTGTGTGCGTGCGTGCGTGCGTGCGTGTGTGCGTGTGTGCGTGTGTATGTGTGTGTGTGTGCGTGCGTGCGTGCGTGCGTGCGTGCGTGTGTGTGCGTGTGTGTATGAATGCGTTATGGTCGCAGACAGTGAGCACAGCAGCGAGCCTATCTGTAAGATCTGCCCATGCCAGCGGATTTAAGCAGGATTTAGCTGTGCGCAATGCATTTGTTGTTATTTCTGATCCATCTCATTTTAAGAAGGCATCAGGGGCCGGGACTGGGCGCTGTCTCTCTCTGAGAGTATAATCTCACTTTATCTGCATCCCGTATTTCATCATGGCCCAAATGAATAAGCGACACTTCAGATGGGCTGGGGAAGAGTACTTTTAATATTTAAGACAGAGGAGCGTGTGAGCGCTGGATGATGGGGATATGCCTCCTCCTGTGTTCGACACTGGCAGAAGGTCAGCCATGGTACAGAGCAATCATTTCAGAAGTCACCGTTTCACAGACTAACTCCCCATGAAAATGAACATGATCGGATTAATGCCGTTCACCATTCATGGGCATCCTGAGAGAGACATTACTGAATAATGCTTTCAATCACATAAAAGGATGAACACAGAATGGAATTGACAAAAATAGTCCAACACAGGTGCATCCGACCTCACATTTTTATTCTTTTTTTTTTTTTGCTCATCATATGAGAGAGCAAACTTGAAAGAGGCTGAGGCGCTATTGTCGGTTGGGTGAGGGGAGCGGTTGTGCTCATTCAAGGACCTATAGGAGTGAGAACGCAGGGAATCCTTTGTCCAATGTCTTGATAATTTTCTGTATTTCAGCAGCAACACCCACCCATCAAGTGTGCGCTTGTGCGTGTGCGCGACTAGGCGCATGTGCTTGCGTGCGCGCGTGTATATGCACACACCATAGCCAGCTTCGCGCGTGCGAGTCATCACAATCAGTCTCTAATTGGAACTACAAGATGCATCAGCGAGGCATAAACACGTTTCCATGGCAACGTGGCTTTGTTGCTGACCATCCCATCTACTCCCCGCCTACCCCCGATACCTCACGCGTCTTTTATTTCTGTCCACAAGCCCAACCTCTCTTGCTTTATCCTTTCACCCATCCACCTACTCCACATTTCTCTGGCTGTGCCCCTCCACTTGCCCTTTCCGTACAGACACACAGACGGAAAAAAAACATACCAGACAAACAAGTGAGAAACCAGTGGGGAGAAAAGAAAGTCTATCACAATTAGACTTTAAATGGTCTCACTCAACAAGTAGGTCCTTTGTGGGATCCTTTTTGCAGATATTGCTTTTGTAAGAGTTCCGCTCAATCCCGGCTCTCGCACGCAGCCTAATTCTCAGTTTTCCATACCATTTGTTACAGTATCAAAGACAGCCACGACCATTTAGATGAATCATTAAGATTTCCAAAATCTCAATGTCTTAATATCCCTCAAGGATTTCATCACAAGCCGGTCCCTGTCATTGATTCAATTTTCCAAGCATGTCTTCGAGTCGGCGGTTAGATTGCTATCCTGCTTCTGTTTCCCAGCCTTTGTCAACTGTCTGCTGTAATGAGGCTCTGGCTGCTGTGGAGGTCTGGAAGCGCCATCGCAGATGGGAAAGAAGCAACATAAAAGAAATAGGGCAGCAATTAGTGTTTAGCCCAGTTTAAAAGCCCTCCACTTGGCAAGCTGCATGCTAACTCGCGTCCAGGATGTGAAACTAAACTGGTGGGGCTGCGACTTTGTCTCCCGTTTGTCTCTCAGCTGGCTTAATCGGCAGCAATCCATTGCTACAAACAACCACGCGATGGAGAGGAGGGGATGTGGGACTGAAGATTATTGTACTTTTGAGGAGGTCAAAAGGGAGAGTGGTTTCAAAAGGGAGGATGAATTGCATCTTTCATTCATGATGTCGAGGGACTTGGGAAGCGATGTTGATGAAAGGAGTTTTAGTGCAGAGAGAAACAGCCGTGCAGATACAAATGTAAGTTCATGGGGAGGCAAATGCGTCAATGTGAAACAGGCCTCATCTCCTATCGTCAAATGAGGTGGATCTTGCCGAACCAAACAAAATACAAAGAATTATTTTGATAACAACCCAAAAGAGGTTGATTTTGTTTCATCTGGATGGCTCCAATGTGAGCTCAATCCTGTAAAGAACTTATACAAACAGCACAGAAGAGAGAACAGAAAACAACCAAGCAGAGGAAAAGAGCCGACCCCTGCCTCCCAAACCTCCTAAAAAACACAGATTTTTTTTTTTTTACATTCCACTGGTGAATATGAGCACATGATCTCACATATGCTTCACCCTCCTACTTTCTCATACACACACACATGGATGCGAGAGCGTACAAAAGCACTGTGGGGTGCATCCTGGACCTTCTCAGCCGCCCCTATTCATTCGCCCTGGCCTCGCCGACTTTCACATAAAAAAACACCGCCTACACGAAGGCCCCCTCAGAATCCCTCGCAGAGCCTCAAATCGACCCTCACCTACCCCCGCCCCCGCCCCGTCAACTCGGGCCTGTGCCCCGAGTGTCACGCTGGCATCAACCTTCGCCAATTCAATGGATGGACCCCAAAACACAGGAGCTGGGAGACGAAGAGCCACACGCTTTCCCTATCAACAGAACAGCATCAAATTGATTTGTTCCTGCTGAGCAGCAGCAGCATGAATATGTCACACATATCGAGCAAAAATCAATTATCCGTAATAAGACATCCAGAGGGTTATCAGCCAACAGCTCAGATGCAGATACTGTACAGTAAAGGAAAAAAAAGCCACACACTCTCTCCAACATGGCTTCGCAATTACTGCATGACCTTTAAAATGAGCGCGACAGTGTGAAAACAAACTCACATCCACCAACGCAATCAACGCCACACCAGGTACTCCAATCCACTCTGTATCGGTAATTATCGCACCAGGAAAAGTCATCCCTACCCAATTACCATTTCTTTTTCGCAGTCTACACACAATCGGTGTGGCGTCTGACTCCCGCCCTGGACATTATCACTGAAGACAGCTCACATAGAGCGTCCGTATCTTTTCTATCAATATTGCATGGATTCAGAGTCGGGATTTCCTTTGTGACAGATCATGAAATGTTCAAGTCATTTAATGAAGCAAATCAAGCCCACTTGTGTATTGCAGTGGAGATCTTGAGCGTTGTGTAACATGCATAAACAGAAACCCGGATTAAACAACGCTATAATGGCCCGGGGATTTTTTTTCATCGTGAGATACACAGGCTTCAGCCTGTCCTCCTTTCACGATCATTGTGAAATAATTATCTGCTCGTCGGGGCCGTTTCAGCTTCAAAACGTTTACGAGATCCAGTCGAGATAGAAAGACGCTCACACGAACCACGCGGCCGTGTGTAAACTGTCTCGCTTTATGAGTTGTTCAGGTCCACCGAGAGTTGTTGACTGGTATGAGCATTTCATATGATGGAGAAAGACACGCATGGCGGAGCTGTCGCTGTCAGGATGCTTGAGTGGATGCTCCAGAGTCATGAGAGCCGCCAGTCTCAAAGGTGCCTCCCGCTAGCTTTTACGGTCTTAAGAAAGCATGTTGCTCATCAAGATTGCGACCAGAAAGTCAACCAAAGTGATTGTATACAAAACCGGATTGTGTCTGATTGGCACAGGGGCAGATGTTCCCATAGACTAAAAACACACACACACCCATACGCATACCTAAACACGTAGCCTGCAGCGTACACACACAGATTTCCTCACGTTAAGCACAGCAAACAAGTCACCTCCACGGGACTGCATGCACGAGGAGGCCGCACAGACAAGCATCCTCAAATTAAACAAAACAAAACCCCATATGGCTGCGCAATTGCTTAGCGTAGCAGGAACGATTGGAGCCCGATTGAAGATTCAACTCAGCAGTGGAATTGGATCACCTATGAACTCCCCAAAACTGCATTGCGGGTGAGATGTGACCACCGAGACTGAGAAGCATAAATGAACTGAAGAAAACGAATCACCCTGCAGAGCAGAGAGATGCTTTTGTACGTGTGAAGGCAGACACCTCGCCTCTTTTTCTCACACACACGCACACACACACACACACACACACACACACACACTTGAGTTAGTCAACAGGCTGGCACGCAGAGCAAATCACATTCCGTGTGACGCACAACAGTTGCACACAGACAAGTTTTAACGTGCGCACGCAAACACGCAGCTCCCATGTTCACCAAACAGGCTGAGTACATGCTCGCTCTCGATCACTGTCACACGGGGGGCTAACATGGCGGCCTAATGAGCTAACAAGATGACACCCAGATGGCCTTGCCACGAGGAGGAAAGTGGAGCGGGTTGTACACGAACAGGCTGAAGAGGACCGCTGAGCGAGACGAGTGTCAGGAGTCATTACGGAGTCCGAGGAGCATAATCTGTTTCTTCTCATGGCCTTTGCGGTTTTCCTCGCAGTCGAGCCCATCCCTCTTTAAGAGCAGGCCAGTTAAACACGGGCTGCGTGCGGTCATGATTGAACGTCATCGTCAGCATCGGTGACAGCAAGACGAGGCCCAGACGCTCACTCGCTATGTCTCCACTGAGCATCCATCAGCTGGATGAGCACAGGAGACCATTGACCTCGGAGATTTCCATTTATGAAAAAAACAATTCGTGCAGTCATGCAATTACAACATCGAAGCTGATTTTTTTTTTTTTACCTGTCTTCATCGTAATCATAAACTGAAGATTCTCAAGTTACAAAAAACTATTTTTTTTCAGTCCATTGGAAAGCAAAGCTTGAACATTTGGCTTTGAGTTATATTATGAAACTGCATATTTTCAAACATTCTGTTACCAATTTCTGAACAAACAGTACATAGATGGGCCATCAGATTTATTCTTCCTTGCAAGCCAGATGTTTATTTTGGCTTTTTCAAATCAGGATTATGCTTTCTGCATTATGAATTATTGCATTCTAGGACCCCCCCCCCCACCTAAAATATATATATCATATGAAGTCCATATTCTATTTTTTATTTGTGCACAAAAGAATGATCAACATCAAGTGCCCCCCTTTGGGATAAATCAAACTCCATCCATCCATCCATCCATCCATCCATCCATCCATCATCTACCGCTTATCGGAGGCCAGGTCGCGGGGGCAACAGCTTTAGCAGGGAAGCCCAGACTTCCCTCTCCCTAGCTACTTCTTCCAGCTCTCCCAGGGGGATCCCGAGACGTTCCCAGGCCAGCTGGATGACATAGTCCACAGACCAGCGTGTCCTGGGTCTTCCTCGGGGTCTCCTCCCGGTGGGACATGCCCAGAACACCTCACCAGGGAGGCGCTCAGGAGGCATCTGAATCAGATGCCGAAGCCACCTCATCTGGCTCCTCTCGATGTGGAGGAGAAGCGGCTCGACTCTGAGCCCCTCTCGGATGACCGAGCTTCTCACCTTATCTCTAAGGGAGAGCCCGGACACCCTGCGGAGAAAACTCATTTCGGCCGCTGGTAATCGGGATCTCGTTCTTTCGGTCACGACCCATAGCTCGTGACCATAGATGAGGGTTGGAACGTAGATCGACCGATAAATTGAGAGCTTCGCCCTTTGGCTCAGGTCCTTCTTCACCACGACAGACCGATACAACGTCCGCATCACAGCAGAAGCTGCACCGATCCGCCTGTCGATCTCCCACTCCCTCCTTCCCCCACTCGTGAACAAGACCCCAAGATACTTAAACTCCTCCACTTGGGGCAAGATCTCCTCCCCGACCCGGAGGGGGCACTCCACCCTTTTCCGACTGAGGACCATGGTTTCAGATTTGGAGGTGCTGATCTTAATCCCAACCGCTTCACACTCGGCTGCGAAACGCTCCAGTGAGAGTTGGAGAACCCCGTTTGAAGGAGCCAACAGCACAACATCATCTGCAAAAAGCAGGGATGCAATACCTAGGCCCCCAAAACTGACCCCCTCAACGCTTCGGCTGCGCCTAGAAATTCTGTCAATAAAGGTTATGAACAGAATCGGCGACAAAGGGCAGCCTTGGCGGAGTCCTACGCCCACTGGAAACGATTCCGACTTACTGCCGGCAATGTGAACCAAACTCTGACATCGGTGGTATAGTGACCGAACAGCCCGTATCAGGGGGTTCGGTACCCCATACCCACGAAGCACCCCCTAAAGAACTCCCCGAGGGACACGGTCAAACGCCTTTTCCAAGTCCACAAAACACATGTAGACTGGTTGGGCGAATTCCCACATACCCTCGAGGACCCAGCTAAGGGTGTAGAGCTGGTCCACCGATGTGGTTAAAAAGCTCCTCAGTGGCAAGGCCCCACGGCCGGATCTCATCCACCCCTGGGGCCTTGCCACTGAGGAGCTTTTTAACCACATTGGTGACGTCAACCACAGAGATAGGAGATCCCACCTCAGAGTCCCCAGGCTCTGCTTCCTCCAAGGAAGGCGTGTTGGTGGAGTTGAGGAGGTCTTCGAAGTACTCTGCCCACCGATTCACAACGTCCCGAGTTGAAGTCAGCAGCGCCCCATCCCCACTGTACACAGTGTTAGTGGTGCACTGCTTCACCCTCCTGAGACGTCGGATGGTGGACCAGAATTTCCTCGAAGCCGTCCGGAAGTCGGCTTGCATGGCCTCACCGAACTCTTCCCACGCTCTGGTTTTTGCCTCGCCGACCACCGAAGCTGCGTTCCGCTTGGCCAGTCGATACCCGTCAGCTGCCTCTGGGGTCCCACAGGCCATAAAGGCTCGATAGGACTCCTTCTTCAGCTTGACGGCATTCTTTACTGTTGGTGTCCACCAGCGAGTACGGGGGTTGCCGCCACGACAGGCATCAACCACCTTACGGCCACAACTCAGATTGGCCGCCTCAATAATAGAGGCACGGAACATGGTCCACTCGGGCTCAATGTCCCCCGCCTCCCCCGGAACATGGGAAAAGCTCTGTCGAAGGTGGGAGTTGAAACTCTTTCTGACAGGGGATTCCGCCACACGCTCCCAACAAACCCTCACAATACGTTTGGGTCTGCCAGGACGGACCGGCATCTTCCCCCACCATCGGGGCCTACTCACCACCAGGTGGTGATCAGTTGACAGCTCCGCCCCTCTCTTCACCCGAGTGTCCAGAACATGCGGCCGCAAATCCGATGATACAACTACAAAGTCGATCATCGAACTGCGGCCGACGGTGTCCTGGTGCCAAGTGCACATATGGACACCCTTATGTTTGAACAAGGTGTTCGCTATGGACAATCCGTGGTGAGCACAGAAGTCCAATAACAAAACACCACTCGAGTTCTAATCGGAGGGGCCGTTCCTCCCAATCACGCCCCTCCAGGTCTCACTGTCATTGCCCACGTGAGCAGTGAAGTCACCCAGCAGAACAAGGGAGTCCCCAGCAGGAGTACTCTCCAGTACACCCTCCAAGGACTCCAAAAAGGGTGGGTATGCTGAGCTGCTGTTTGGTGCATATGCACAAACAACAGTCAGGACCCGTTCACCCACCCGAAGGCGGAGGGAGGCAACCCTCTCGTCTACCAGTGTGAACCCCAATGTACAGGCACTGAGCCGGGGGGCAATGAGTATGCCCACACCTGTTCTGCGCCTCTCACTGTGAGCAACTCTAGAGTGGAAGAGAGTCCAACCCCTCTCGAGAACTGGTACCAGAACCCAGGCTGTGTGTGGATGTAAGTCTGACTATATCCCTGCCAGAGAGGTAACATTCCATGTCCCAAGAGCTAGCTTCTGCAGCCGAGGATCGGACCGCCATGGTCCCCGCCTTTGGCTGATGCCCAGCTCACATTGCACCCGACCCCTATGGCCCCTCTCATGGGTGGTGAACCCATGGGAATGGGGGACCCACGTTGCCTCTTCCGGCTGTGCCTGGCCGGGCCCCAAGGGTGTATGCCCGGCCACCAGGCGCTTGCCAACGAGCCCCACCTCCAAGCCTGGCTCCAGAGGGGGGCCCCGGTGACCCGTGTCCGGGCAAGGGAAACCTTCGTCCATATATTTTTCTCATCATAAGGGGTCTTTGAGCCGTGCTTTGTCTGGCCCCTCACCTAGAACCTGTTTGCCATGGGTGACTCTGCCAGGTGCATAAAGCCCCAGACAACTTAGCTCCTAGGATCATTGGGACACACAAACCCTTCCACCACGGTAAGGTGACGACTCACGGAGGGTTAATAATAAATCAAACTCTGTTTTCAAAAAGAGGTCTTTCACTTACGTTTAAATAAAGTTCTCAAGTGATTGGCAGGTCATGCTGGGTGGCATATGACATTATCTGATGGGGGAGGCCGGCTTTTTAGGATAACTGAACATGAAATGTTTACAAAATGTAATAATAATCTTCAATGGAATTTTGTACGGATGGTACTTTTTGCAATATATTTTAAAACCTGCTATACCCCCTGGAGTGCCTTCACATACCCCCAGAACCACTGCTCTAAACAGTATTTAATTGTGTTGTGGCTTATGTATCTGCTTTACAGCAAATTTCAACAGGGAGTGACAAATAAAATAGGTTGAGGCAAGCACTTTTTGCATTTTATTTGGAGAATGTGACCCATAGAGTCTTCTTTTTGTATGATGTTTTACGATAGTCTCCCTTTTACTGACACGGACAGCATTGAGAACAGGTGTTCTGGAACACTTTTTCTTCAAGTGTTTTAGTAGAAGTGTGAAATGTGGTAATAGGTTTAAATTTGTACAAGAAGTGTCAAGAGTGTGACATATTTATGTTGGATACGGTCTCTCGATATCACAGATTTCCACCTGATGTGTTTCTTTCAGGGCCATCGCCGTTGCGATAAAGGGAAATGTCCTCTTTTTCTTTCAACGCAAAAGTTCAGCCTCATTCTGAGCTTCCTCTGTGACCGACACACACATAAGATGGGTCATCACACATTTTGTGACACACACACAGCCAGCTGCCTTCCATCCCTGAGGAGCAGCCACAGATGGGCTCTGCTTGCTCCGTAAAGATCTCTCCACAGGCCCAGTCTACAGTGGCTGCCAAAACCCGCCTGGCTAGAACCCATTGAATGTGTGACTGTGTTTGGAGATATATGTGTGTCGAAACATGTCTGAGCAGCTCTGTGCTAGCCTGCCCAACACCCGTGTGGGACGTGGGAGAGTTGGTGTGACAGTTCAGAGAGAGAGAGAGAGAGAGAAAGCAAGACAGAAAGAGAGTGAGAGAGATCTTTTGCTTGACAGTCCAACCGGGCTGTACCCCAAGGGCCAAGAGCTGTAGAGCCCAAGTCAAGAGCTGGACGTGCATGTGAGGTTGTAATCAGCACTGAGCAGAGCACGAGGGAAGTGAGCAAGAAGACCTCCCTGACGAACAATAGCATCTCACTCTCCAAAAAGATTGAATTTCACGCGCACTTGAGGGATGAAACTAGGGGGGAAAAGAATCCTAACCATTATCAAAGCCAAGCAGGCAGCATAGGCCGTTAACCAGCAGCCATTTTCTTCTCCGTAACGACATTATAAGCAAACCATCTCTTCAGCAACCAGCCATTTAATGATGCGGCCTAATCAGCACATCACTGTACGAATAAAAGTGCACACGCTCATGTACAAATGCACGCGGCCGCACACACGGCTTTGCCCAAGCAATTTTAATTGTTTTTGCATTCAGTAGAGCCATTCACAGTTAAATTCAATTTTTGACAATTACTCTGCTATCTCAGCATGGCTCATTTAAACTCATTGGATCATGGTTTTAGACTGAATAATGAGGCAAAGTTCGGCGCGGTTGAGAGAAAGGGTGCATTTTGAGATAAATGTTCACAAATTTGTGTGGAATGTGTCAGTTCTCTGCCATAATTTGTCATGTGATAATATGCATCTTATCACTTATTGTACAGTATGCATGTACAATTGTACATCAATACACTTACAGTATGCGCTGCATTTACTCTGTTACATTTACTCAAGTCACTTTTGGGATGACTTGTACTACTGCCAGAATAGTTTTAATTCAAAATGCTTTTTACTGTAAATTTATCATGTTTGTTAATTTGTTAGCAAGTGCTGCGCGCTGGTTGACCAAAGGCATTTTCTATTCAACTTTCCTGGTGCACCTGGGTGCCAGGCGGTCTCCAATTGCCAGGTCACACAGGTGGTCGAACACATCATCCACAAGGGGAGATCTTGCAATTTAACTGTGTGAACACACTTGCTAATGTCATGCATGGATCCCGGCGTCCGCAATGTCAAGCGCGTTGTGCACTTTGTCCGCCTTGATTGTAGAGTGCAAATGTGTCGGCTATGTTACATCCCATAACGACAAACAATGGCGCAAAAGCCCTCTTATATGCAGTTCTACCTGTGCAAAGTATAGGAAAATACGAAAAGAAAGGAAACTCCATCCATGCAAACAGCATAGTCTTGCGCAAGGCACAAAAACAGGGTCCCATAGGAGTAGAAGAAACTCATTTTTTCCTTCACGTTTGAGCTGAATTCCGTTCACTCGTGTGAATTTTATCAATCAGTCTAGACTTAATTCTCTCAGCTCATTATGAGCTGTCATCTGTGTCTGCCCAAACATGGACATTTCAGTTTCAAAAAGTTCAACCACTGCCAAACTGTCACTTTGCTCCAACCCGCTTCTTTCAGGACAACCATGCCATGAATTGTTCAATAAGAAAATAATGTCGTGAAATCTATATTTAATAGACCCGAAACCAACAGACTCTTGGATTTAATGGACAGAAAATAGTATCCAGTCCACTCAAAAGGCCCCTTTTTACAGCAGTTGTCAAAGTCCAGAATTGGCCGCTGTCATTTACTGGCACTGTGGTACAATCAACAGACAGAGACTGTGAAACGTATTCCCATATGTGCTGCTGTTGTTACAGAAATAGAGTACAAGTGTGTGTGTGTGTGTGTGTGTGTGTGTATCTATAATATGACAATAAAGTTGTACTTGACTTTATATTATATATATATATATATATATATATATATATATATATATATATATATATATATATATATATAGCCGCTTTATCCTCACTAGGGTCGCGGAGGGTGCTGGAGCCCATTCCAGCCATCTTTGGGCAGTAGGCGGGGGGCACCCTGAACCGGTTGGAAGCCAATAGCAGGGCGCATAGAGACGACCAAACATCAACAATTTAGACTAGAGTGTTCAATCGGCCTGCCATGTATGTTTTTGGAACAAGGGAGGAAATTGGAGTAACCAGAACAAGCCCAGGTGTCTTTGGGCAGTAGACGGGGGACACCCTGAACCGGTTACCAGCCAATCAGAGGGCACACAGACGGACAACCATCCGCGCTCACACTCAGACCTAAGGATAATTTTAAGGGTTCAATCAGTCTGCCATGCATGTTTTTGGAATGTGGGAGGAAACCGGAGGACCCGTAGAATACCCTCGCAAGCACAAGAACATGCAAACGCCACACAGGAAGGCCGGAGCTGGAATTGAACCCGGTCCTGCTGCCCTGTGAAGTTGACGTGCTATGCGCCAAACATACCTTTTGGAATTGTGATCAAAAGTTTAAATGTTCAAGTTGATGGTGCTGTGGCACATGGTACTTTATATGAAATCAATATGTCAATACACTAAAAGTACAACCAAAAGTCTGGAATACTAAAGAGAAAAGCAAATGTACGTTTAATAACAAAGGGAAGACGAAATGCTCAGACTCAAATAGCTTCATTGAATTGAAGATAGATGTGAAATAGCAAAGAGGAAAGTTCAAAATACTTTGATTGTTCTTCTGTCAGTGAGAAGGACAGCAGAAAGAGGGAGGAACACGCAATATTTATCTGGTCTGCCCTTCTCTTCAGACAAACACTATTTTAATGTATTCCGGCTATTGTGTGGGGCACTCGGAGATAGAAAGACGGATGAGTTTTGCTCGTTGATATGGAACTGCTCCACAGGCTAGTCGCTCATGCGTTTCCCCTGCCTATAATCTTAGGGGCCGCCTATAATTCAGGCCAATGACAAACAGTGATGTTTTGTGGCATTTGAATCGTCGCTCGCTGGTGGGTTTTTCCCCGTCATTGTTCTTTAAAGCGCCTCCATGGGAAACTGGGGAAAAGTCAAACAGCTGACGAGATGTCACCTCATGAACTCTCTCCTCGGTTTCACACACTTGCAAACCCGCCACGTCTGCGATCCGACACAATTCTCCTTCTCATTCTCTTTTTTTCCTCCCTGCACACACACGCGCACGCACACACACACACACACACACACACACACACACACACACCGAGAAGATTCCAAGACTCGCTCTCTGACTGCTTGTCAAGCTCAAAGGCACAAAACAGGCAACGATCTACAAAAGCGACAGTTTTTATGTTGCGTTTCATAGCTGCTGACTCTTGATCGTATCACGTCACACACGAATGTCGTACGATGGCCTCACAAGTCACTGCCGATGCGAGCGATTTCTTGGCCGTGCAAAAAGATTTCCTTTAACTTTCACTTTGCCTTAAGCAGAACAAGTGCAAAGAAAGAGCTTTTGAACAGTCACTTCCTTGTAGTCAGAGCTGCTCACTATGCATGCCCGTACCTGGGCCTCGACATGCCTGTGGCGACTGGTCATGCGCGTGACCTGAGGGCTGTACATGGCCAGAGTTATGCATATGCACATATACCCTCACTCGTGTTTTTGCGCGAGCATTGGCTGTCTTACAGTCTGTACCCGTGCATTCTTTTCAGATTCAACAGAAGCAACATAAGAGAGGATGGGCCACTAAAAGTGCAACTGACAGAGGCAATTACAGCCGGAGCCCAAAACAGCGGCTTCTTGACTCACGCAGCAACAACCAGTGGCTGGCTTTCAGATGGATTTGGTCGAATCTTGTACAAACAACGAGTCAATAATGAGGTAATGGCCGATCATTGAGGAAGAACAATTCACGAGTGATTCGCTTGGGGCGCTTTGCACCAGCGCCTGTCACCGGGCATAATAAGGGCGCCCTGCCGATAGGATCCATTTCCAGAACTGCACGCAGGTGTCCTGAGCCCTTCATACTGTCTGTATGCGTACTCACTCCATTTTCCTTCATGCAAGTGGGCCTACGAGGGGTGGAAAAGAAATTCCACTGATAAAAAGCTGATAACGACGCCCGTCTGATATGACGCGATTCAGAAAGCGATGAAATCATTGGCAAATTTGCCTTCTGAGCGACAGTACAAGACATTAAATTCCTTGAACACTTTGCTCGGCATATTTATGTCTATTGCTGCCGCTTTCATTATCATAAAAGGTGTTTAATATTTCCGAGCCGTGTGAGAGTGTGCGGCCACGCTACGGGTGATTGAGCACACAAGATTTAGTGGCTCTTTCCGCGTCTTCCTCCAGCTGTGTCCGCGTACTTCAGACCGGTCTCGCACACAACCCGGTGGATGGAGCGGTGAAGAGGGTGAGGGGAGGGGAGGAGAGGGAGGGAGGAAGCGGCGAGGACACGGTGCCAACCAGAGAGGCCCACCGTGCCTCGGTCCCATCTCTCCAGCTGAGGGCTTTGATTCGCCTGATTGTCTCCAATATTGAGACACACAATAAACACAACACTTGGCGGACATTTGCAATTCTAATCAGTCCCTCTCAACCGGCCCGGACAACCCGGCTTCAGCCCACTGGGATATCACTCATCTGACTGCAAAATAATGACACAATCATCGCCATGGCGACGCTCCTTTCGCATCCCCTGAGCGGCCACGCAGAGAGGATATTAATACACGGGAGTTCTCCGAGGACCAAATGAATCGGCTAAGAGATTAGCGAGGCTCCCGGGTTAATGAATGTGCCATGCGGGCAAATTCTCCAGGCTGGCGTTTGGAGAAAGTTCACACACTGCCCCCCACTCTTCCCACAAATTCACTGGCAGGTCCCCACCTGCCTCCGCGAGGCGTGCCGCAACTTGATTTCAATAAACCATTTCCTGTCAACATCAGATTCCCTCTAAGTGTTTAGATTGCGAAGAAGCAAGCTGTCAGCTTGTGACACTCCTATCTGACTTGAATATGACGAAGCAGGCTGCGATATGATCGTTATCATCGCAAAACTGTTTGCGTTTCCGACCCTCAAATCAATGCACGCGGGGTTTTATCTTTTGCAAAACAGCCCTTAAAAGTCATAAAAGCCCATCTGCGGGCTTTTACGGCAGTGTTTTCATTTACTTGACAACATGATGGGAATAGATGTTCACGCGCAAATGAGAGCAAAGTGTCACGCAATCATACCGGTTTGAGTAGCCTGGATGTATTTGCTTTAACAGTCCCTCAAAAGATGGGGAAATTCAAATGTATTTCAGAAAATAACTGGCACGTCCTATGAAACTGGCTATTTGACTTGCAAATCATTGCACACTGACTGTCCTCATTTTCTTGCAAATACCTACGCGCCTACGAGTGCGCGCGCACGCACAGGCGTGTGAATGACAGTCTGTCAGTGAAAGAGACGTTATTATCTGCGTGATGTGTGTGTGAGCGGGGAGCAGGTGCAGGGTCACATCACTCGTGGCGAGCTGACACTGTGGACAGGAAACATTACTTTCTGATTTCCCTCTAGAGGGGAAACACTCTTGTCACAATGTGCAGTGCTGCTGTTCCACCTCTTCTGGAAGGTTATTCCAATATGTGCAGCAGCTAAGTGTGCAAGTGCGGCTGCCAGCCATGACAGATAGTATATCGAAAACAGAGGCCATTGCTTTCAAGCTATATAATTACAATAATAAAATTGTGGGGAGTGGGTGGAGGTCTCCCTTTTTCTGGCCTTGAAGAGAAGAGTTCTGGTAAACCTCTCCCTTCCCCCGTCCTTAGCCTTTGACTTTTTCTGTGTAACAACAATACGAGGGGTTTAGTTCAGTGTCCTGCGGTCGATCTGTGAGCACGCTGATAAGAGAACCTGATGGATAGGTTTAATCAGCCGAGCCCAGGGATCAAGACCGTGGGACCGATCAATCAAATGCTGTGTGCTTTATAATAGAAGTGGCTTTTATCAAGCTCACAGGGGTATTTGCTCGCTCTTTTTTTTTTTTATTGTGGGAAGGGGCCTATTTTGGTTGAGAGAGCCAACTGTACAAATAAAGGTAGCACGTGTTAAAACCTTTTCAGTGTAGGGCTGCTAAAACACAAGAAAAGAGGAAACATGTTGTGATGTGACTGTTCCTCCTCAATGTTTCAGTTGCTTGCAGTTGCCGTGGCCCGTTCATGCTTTGTGTCTTGATATGCTGTCACAGAGGCTTGATGTGGCACGGTATAGAAACTTGGATTACTCAGTGACATGTACGTCGAGCTTTCTTCCAGTGTGTCAGCTCTCTTCTGTGTCTTCTCCCACCAGCCCTGCTCTCTGCGGTTACTTTGTATTTTCGTATTAAAAGGCTTTTACTTTTCAACTTTGTGTCATGACTGCTTGTGGATCCGAACTCCGCTCCTCACGTGACAAACCGTTCTTAGCACTTTCAAGCAACCTTCGTGACATGATTGAGAACAAAAGCCCAATCGGAAATGAATACCGCAAACTACATGACACCGAGAGACAAATCTGCATGAGAGATAGGAAGATGGCTTCTAACTAGGACACTGTTTTAATTTATTTTACGCAGCTGCCTCGTGTGTCTTAAAAGGAGCCTTTTATCACAGAATTTGAGTGACAGATCTATTTTCTGTTTACTCTAAACTCGCGATAGTCAAAGACAGTTACACATGTCCTACCTAATGCCAGACAAATTATAGTTGATCTTTCTCGTCTCCCTCGGATTGGAGATCTTATCCCAACAGACATACAAAAGTTGTCAGAGGGTTTGGAGAGGCCTTATTGAACGCCATATTGACTGATGCGATCTCACAGACACACATCATTAGGCTCATTAACAGTGAATGCAAAAGGGGGCGGGTGGCCTGACTGCTGTAGTCTGATAACACTCAACAGGCAAGATGCAGGCTGTCGGTTTTAAATTGAAATGTGCGCGTGTGTTAATAAATAGCCGGTTTGACATGAAGCTATTCACATTCGCACCACTCGTTCGCGCTACGATAGTCGGGAGGATTGTGGCCTCGTAAAGACGCTCCATGTGTTGTTTTAGGAAGCCATTACAAACTGGGCCGTCTCCATTACAAGGGCTATCTGATCGTTATTACCACCATCTGTAGCGCGCACTCAAATGTTAATCTCCGCACGCCAACCGCAGCTGAGTCCTGAGCAAGCGCTTGCCTCCACGCCACCTTCCGCTACGGTACAAGCAGGCATGTACATCCAAATATGACACGGCAGCTGTTGCGTTGTCACATTGCAGCTTTCGGGTCGCCGCGTTTACTCTCAGCGGAGCCGAGGGTAAAATCGCAAAGAGGTCGAACCCCGACACCCGTACCGCACAATCTCGCCGCCAGGAACGCTCGCTCCCTTCAAAGGCTCATCACGGGACGCAAGTCTAATGCAGAGGGAAGGCCGCTTCAAGCCTGAGCCAGATGTGCCGCTTTGAAGCGACTGCCGCAGTCCCTCCAACAGAAGAGAAATCATTTCCCTTCCTGCTGCCATTTCGTTGCGCAAAGGGCGCACCGGTCAGCTCGATTCGGTTGGCCACATGTGAGCCGTCTCCAAGAATCACGCAACTCAATTCCGGAGCAGGACAGCGGCACGATGTGAGACTCTCCCGGGAGTGCCGGGGTTCTTCCACAATACATACATAGTTGAAGATTTTGGGGGAAAAAAAAATCTTCACGCACACACAAAAGTCTTGACGTGCATGAGGTGGAACAATCGGACGTAGATAAATGAACGAGAAAAAGCAGCAACGGGAGGTAGAAAAATCAGCAACATGAGCCAGGTCCAGCCTGCATGAAGGGACCATCTGGAAAGAAACGCTTTCATCTCGGAGAGCAGAGGAGTGATGTGGCGGTGCGGCCTGTCATGTTCCACAGTGGGAGATCGATGAGCGGAACAGTTAAAAGTAGTCAACGTATTCGGTGCAATCGGAAGATGAGACTGCAGGGGGAGCACCGCATAATGGCAAACCTACTTGATATCAAAGTGTGCATTATGATGCAAGTCCAGGCAGCAACTCGGGATGTAAATCTTCATCTGGTGGGTGCAAAGATATTGTGTTTGCTTCAGCGGACCTTCCCTGCTATTTCCAATATAGGAGCGATGAGGGGCTTCTATATGCCGCGCACATCATGGGGGAGAATAAACACGCATCTAATGGGAAGCACATGTGCAAGAGATGAAGCAGCCTCCCCTCATATGAATAGGATGAAATATAGACATGTGCCCCACTGCGCAGCAATCACCGCCGTAAGAACTTGGTGTGGGAGGGGCGGGGGGTGCAGGTTGGTATGGGAGGGGGGGCATCAGACCTCCGACATCCTCTCTCTCTCTCTCCACACACACAGCTGCCAATCTGGTCATTCTGGAGGGGATTCATGAGGAGGCCAGTGTCTGACAGTGACATCTCCATTCACTCTTGAATTCTTCGTCGCGCCTCTCAACATGCGAGGACACACCCACTCCCTCAGACGCACACTCACAAACTCACACACACAGTGCTAAAGGCCACGAGAGGAAGCACAGCACATGGACATTTAAAAAAAAAGGAAAAAAGAAAAAAAAGACCCATTTTCCCCGCCGTAGGTCTCTGTGGGGTTTAGCATGGCATTATGTGAAGATTAGACTTTAGAGTGCTCAGCTGTCTGATGTCATTGTTGGTTTTACGTCGTCTGGAAGGCTTGTGGAACTCAGACCTCATGGAAGGGCCAATTTCTCTCTCAACAAAACGCTCCGGGTTGTCGTCGTGATTGATAGCAGGTTCCTATTGTATCTGTCTGGTTTGGCTGTATTGGAAGACGAATTAGTGGGATAAAACTCACGGAAAACGTTCCCCATCTGACTCCATCAATCAAGTCAGCAATCAAAATAATTCAATTAAGAGACTCAAATCCTGCTGGCTAGCGAGTCCCTGCTCCAACAGGCCTAAGACAAACTCAATTTGCTGACAATCCATACATGATAGCATTAACTCCACTTTAAGGCTCAAATGTTTTTCCATTACTGACATTTTCTAAATATCCCGGGACGTTCAACTGAAATCGCTGAATTAGACTGTTTACTTCGGGAAGGAATAATTCAGGGGATAAAGTAAACAAGAACAAACTTTCATGAAATTGCACACAGGCAGCCTGGACAGCTAAACTCATTTGCAAGTTCTTATTTGCAAAACGTCACAAACTGGAGATGTTTCTCAAAGATCCACTTAATGGCCGCACATCACAGATTGAGTGCTCGTGGGGAGACTGAGAAGAGGAGATTGCTGAATACGTGTGTAATTGTCTTTCTCTGCCGTTTCCGAGGAGTGAAAGGGAATGTGGCCTTGCGCTGTGGTGTCCCGGGGAGCGCCGATTGAAGTGTCAGTCACAGCTGCCACACGGGCCCCGCCGCGCAGCAAATCCCAGGACCGGCCCACGCGGGAAGAGGGGCTGGGCCCGGGCCTGGGAGCAGCAGGAGTCCCGTTGGCTTTTTCTTCCAGCCCCTCACTAACACAAGGGGGAGCGGCTTCATGCTGGGAATTTGCTTAGAAAAGGATGAGCCGAGACTTGGCAGCAAGGGTTAACGGACGCATGCATACATACACTCGCGTAACACAGCACAAAACACACAAACACTCTAACTCAAAGGCTTTTGAGGCTGTTGCCAGTGGGGCATGGTGAAGGAAAAGGACAAATATCAAATCTTCTCGAAATTTGGGAAACATTTGTAGCGGGGGTTGAGGGAGGGAGGGGGTGGGGTGTGGTGGCGAAAGAGGGGGCACCAACTAAATTACTGGAGGAATGACTGTTCTTAGTTTGGGGTTTTTTTTTTTTTTTGCTGGGGGGCCAGGGAGCCTAATGGTGGCTAAATCCTGAGGATTATTCACTGTGCAATTTCCATGCTCTCACTAATAGTCTCCATGTCCTGCCACAGTATGTCGTAGATGGATTATGATGCTTTATAATTAACGAAGTTGTGCGTGTTGGGAGAAGGGAACGATCACCGACCACCCATCTGCCATGCTGACACACTTTACCGGGGGCTCCCTCGGGAAAAACGGGCTCCTCTCCCAAGCTATTCCATTACTTTATCATTCGATCATTCTATTATCTTACCACTCCATTCAATTACACTGTCGCTCCATTAGTGTATTCATAACAGTGAACAAAGAGCTCCGTGATGATCATTGATGAGATGTTCAGAGCTCGTTCGGCGCGGCCATGATTCATTCAGTCTCCTAGTACTTACAGTCACATCTGAAGTCAAAGTCCTTCGGTGCTAATTACTTTCTCTTTCTTTTCAACGGTGCGCAAGTCCTGAGAAAAGTTCCTTCAAGATTACTTGATGCTGTATTGCGAAACATGTTGACCACTTGCACATGACAACCAATACAACAGCTGCGTTGAATATTCCGTCTTTACAAAGATGCTAATGGTCAACGTTGTGATACATTTAGCCACATATTCATGAGTGTGGCTGTAGTTTGCAGAAACCAGACTGCAGCTTACACTGCATGGACTGGGTGCACGCATTTACCTTTACTCAACCTGACTTAACGCGGGCAATTTGAGCCGGCAGGGTTCGGTACTGGTTGCCACTCAATCACAGGTCACAAACAGAGATGCAAATATAAACAATTTGTATTCACAATCACAAATATGGAGAAAACCCACACAAGCGCGGAAGGAACATGCTAACTCTAATCAGAGATGTTCCAAAAGCGATTCAAATATGGAACTCCTGACTGTGAAGTAGACATTCGAACCACCAACTCAACAAATGGCGCTGTCGAATCAAGAGATGCATCCTTAAAACCTGAACTGACCTGTGGCAGTCAGCATGGTGCCACGGGGCATCCAGTGGGCCGAAAGACAGAAAGAGGAGTGGAGTAGTTGTAGTAGAAGAAGTAGAAATAAGCTCAGCTAGCTCTGCTTATTTGTAATGACAACTGCAATGCGTGCACATCTCCGTGTCATTTCTCTTTTTTTTGGGGGGGGGGTGCTCTTATATAAATAATCAACCAGTTGAACGACTTTATGTGAAGTCTGGCAACAAGCTTCAAGTCACTTCCTGATTGGCATTCCATTTCACACCACAATCACAGAGTCTGTGCCTTGGCCATCATCAGTGTTGACCGCGCACACATATGCACACAGACATGAACACACACTCAGATTTTTTTTTTTAAATAACAAACATTTACCAAAATATTTACCAATGTCAGCCACACCTGTTTTCATAACAGATCGGTGAGAAAAAAAAAAACACGCTCACACCACAAGATAATCATCGGGATTATCTTTACTGCCACCCGATAATTGTGCCTTTGCTGACCTTGGTTAAAAAGGGAGGAATTGGGCTAAAAAAAACAAACAAATGTCTTATGTGAAGTAGGCTTTAGTTAAATACTGTATTTTACGCACAGTGAGCCGCTACTTTTTTCCCCACGCTTTGAAACGTGCAGCGCTTAGCGTGACGGGGTTTATGAATTTGTATTTGAAGGGAAATTGTTGTTTAAGGGAAATAAAAGTTTTTAATGAGCTCTTTGTTTATCCCAATATCATTTTCATGGGCTTTACATCACTTGCATTTTATAGTCCAGAAATCACAGTATATCACTGTGCTCATTTTAAGTACATTTTCTGGGGTCTTACATGCATGGAAATTCATTTTGGTTGGTGCTGTTTACAGTGTCAATATTGACATAAATGTGAATCTTCATATATTCATATTTAGTTATTGTATTCAGAATAAAACTTGTTACGATGCTCTTGGTGCGTGTATCGGTGTTTAAATTTATTTTTTTATTGCAGCAATATCTTAATTGTACTCGTGTGGTAGAGTTGTTCATAAAATTGTTAGAGAAACGTTTGATATAATTTCTTCTTTACTTTGTGTACCTATTTGAATGACTTACCAGCATAATAGGCTATTACCGTATTGGCCAGAATATAAGACGGCCCTGATTATAAGACGACCCCCTCTTTTTCAAGACTCAAGTTTGAAAAAAGACCGTTTTGAACACCAAATTAAAATAATTACAGTCCATCTGAAACAAATGATTATAACAATATATTTGAGAGAAAAAGCATGTTATTTTGCCTCATTCAAATCTTAATATCTGAACATTTAAATATGTAAACTAAAGTGCAATCACTTTCTTAAATGAATGGCTTCTGATTTTTGAATTGTAAATTACATCATAACTTCTCAGCTGCCGGTTAACCTGGTTGATCTTTGACCCACTTTTCTCCAGATTATCGCCATGTTTCTCCATTTTCTATCTCTTCGATTATTTTCTTCTCTTTTCTTTCTTACTGCTATTTTTTATTTTTCTTCTTCGTGCTACCGCTATTTTTATTTTTATTCTTCGTGACAGGGGTTCGCTTTGGCCTGGGGAGACAAGTTCAGCATTTACTTCGATGATATCTGGCGCCATCTAGCGTCATGAATGGGTATAATGTCAAGACCCCGAATATAAGACGACCCCCACTGTTTCAGTCTTATTTCAGTGCAAAAAAAACTCATTTTCGGGCCAATACGGTATATATATATTTTATTAGAACTTTTTCACTATTGTATATTTTGCTGCGTGTTTGGGGGAACTCTACCTTAAAAGCCTGAGCATGTAGCGTCCATTTCAACATCAGCTGCCTAAACGTGAAAAATAACGATAATGTTCCCAAAGGTTTGAAAAGCGCTTTCCCATGACGGTGCTACTTTTCTGAGAAGAGCCAGGCAAGTTAACATTTTGGAAAATAAATTGTCCTTCCAACACTTCCTTGCTGCACGCTGTAGTGTGCCCCCCCCCCCCACCCCCCAGTCCAAGCACAGTGAATGCCAGCATCCCCACAAAAGTCTTTGCGGTGCAACAAACGAGAGGCAAAATACATCTGTCCCCGCCTGCATGCCAATGACAAGTCATGACGTCTTAAAGGACGTGCAGTGCGGCTGGTTGTGAAGGTTGCCGGCTGCCCTGCCCAGCAGTTTGGGCCCGCTTCTGATGAGGTCTGCCTCGGCTGCACAGTGGGTGAAGTCAGTGCGAATGAGGAGGTTACGAGTTCTCCAGCGGGAGCCGCGAGGGTAATGGTTTTAGAGATGGCTGTCACACAGATCCGTTCCACTGTCCAACACCAGCGCTGATCTGCGGCAATCCAAAGCTACTCTCTTTTCAATCGCTCAACTTCTCTCCCCGTGTCCCCCTGCTTCTTTATTCCCTCGCCTTCCACCTCGCGCTGACACATGGAAGTAATCTGGGAGCTGTACGCTGGTCTGAAAGGATGTGTGGTTGAGCCCAGGGCTGTGTTGCGACGCTCTATATTAGCTTCCTTTCCTCTGGTGCTTAATCCTTTTCATATTCATCTGCTCTTATGTAAAAGATCCTAAAATGGCAAACAAAGACCGACTTTGCGCATTCAACTTTCTCCCTATTTCCTGTTACTCTGCAGAACAACATTTTCAATTAATACAGCCCGCAGACGAGGAGACACGTAGTGTCTGAAATGTTCAAGGAAGATTTTCCCGCGGCTGTGCCGGCGCTTGGCACGGCCGAAGCTGATGGGAACTTCCTCCCACTCACTGCCAGCCAGGCTTCTGTCTAATGAAGGCCGCTTGCTAACAGCCTGTAAGGCAGGCTCTGTTGAGCCACTCCACACTCTTCCTCGACACTTTCACAGGGGCGCACTGGCACACTCCTCACACTTCCTTAATGTTCCACCGCGGCTGAACAAAGAACAATAGCACGGTGACATTCTCAAGCGCTCGCTTGCTGCTTGCCATAAGCTTACACTTGCCCCTTTCACATGCTACCTTCATGTTTTCGAGCAAGAGCGTGAACTCGCACAGTAGCAGAAATTGTACGGACTTGACTCATTCCAAGTGGCCCTCTCAGTGCAGTAAAATCAAATTGGCAGTTTTTTAGGGTAATTATACCTTCTCAATAATGTGCTGGATTGTAAAGAGTGGAGGTGCAGTTTTATGTGCCACATTCAACAGTCAACCAAGAAGTGCTCCAGTGTCAGCACTTAAGCGTTTTTATAATGGTCATTTGGAGGACTCTAAATTGTCATTCTGTTTTGGGTGTTAAAAAGGCGTTCCTAATGTTTAAAACATGGGTTGATTTAAATGTAACCACCCAAAAAAACCCACTAATGTGACCAATCTCAATAAAAATGAACATAATTGTATTTATTTTGCAATAAACAATTAGAACTATTTTTTCATTTAGGTTGTATTTTCATTTTGGTTTTCATTATTTAATGTCAAAATTAAAAATACATGTGTTAAAAGAAGATTTCTCTAAAATAGGGAAACACGCCATTTTGTACCAATACTAGTTTCAGCTGTACCTGTCACTGTTATTTTGTCTCCCGTCCAATGTTTTTTTTTTTAGATGGTGACAGTCTCATCTTTCTCATGACTCAATTCCTATAAACTGGATTTTTTGCAAGCCTGGAGGCACCAGATGAATGGCGAATAAGATAAAGAACAAACACTGCAACCCAGTCTGCTTAGTAACCCATCGTAGAAGCATTCCTTTCTGTTTGAGGGGGAAAAAAAGTATCAAACTCATGAATGACTTCAGTATTGGCCCCTGATCATTTCAATTAATGTTCCGTCCATCAAGTAATTATTATGCGATGAATCAAGCCAGCAGAGGCCCGTCTTTCCGATTCATTTATTACATTCAGCTGTTGTTCCAGTTGTGAAATCAGTCCTATAATATGTCTTCAAAGAAAACCAACTGTAGCTCACGTCACATCGGCCGGCCAGGAATACATGGAGCATGCACAGACCAGAGAGAGAAAAAGAAACTTAAATGAGTTGCAAATGCAACTGGTTTCAAAATAACAGAGCTGAGCTGGGCTGAGTCGGGAATGTGCAACTGCTTGAATAAACAGAAATGATTCATCAATAGCAGAGAAAATCAGTATGATCAGTTTTCAGTGATGCAGCAGCCAAACCGCCAGCGGATAAAGTGACTCCATCTGGATTGAAACCATGAGGGAAAAGAAAACATTTTCCCCAAAAATATCCCAAGGAGCTGCTACTCCTTTTCCGGGCCCAGGTGTGTGTGTGTGTGTGTATGTGTGTGTGTGTGTGTCGTTACGCGGCCCTGAAACAACAGACACGTCGACACAGAAGTGCACGCACATGAAAGCTAATGCAGCTGTCGTCATACTGAGACACAGGGTGCCTTTACAGCAGTGTGCGCCAGTTGCTTGACAAAAGTATTTCTTCTCTTCCAGCTTTTGGAATGGGGCTCAGGCTCGAAGTCCTCTCTGCGTGTAATAAGATCTCTATCAGAGGGAAACACAATCAGAGTCGAAAGAGTGAAGGGGGCACGGAGGTGCATATCGTAGGGATAAAGGGGGCAAGCAGGCCTCTGACCCTCTCAGCAGTGACCCACACAGCAGCCAGAAGCGGAGAGGAGCGAGCGCTCCATGCAACGAACCAAATCCTGTTGCTGGACTTGCACAGTTTCTGCTTCTTGTTCAACAGGTTGTGTGAGTTTCGGGTTTTGCAAGCAAGTTATATATATATATTTTTAAACCTCCTTCTGAAATTGTATTTTGAATGACAGCACAGAGCCGCGTTTTGAACATTTATTAGCTCACGTCAACGGCTTGAAACAGTTTGCTGTGCTTATCAAAGTTGTTGATAAAAAAAACTGAAAGAAAAGATAAGACAGATGTTCTTTAATACTAATTGCTCATTGGAAACGCATTTTCCCTTTTATCGTATCAAGCTAATTACAGAAGAAAAACTTTAAATAGAATTCTTATCAGAAAAAAAAAGCAAATTGATCAGCCCTTTTTACTTTCCACTTGCAACAACTAAAACAATCAAAATGCTCTTTTCTCCTTTAATAAAATGTTAAAGATGAGTGCTCATCAAATCTACATTTGTCATGAAATTTAGTGAGGCATTAAGCATGCGAAAACAAAGCAGTCAACTGTTAAAATGAGTCAGCCAGCTAAGGTCAATTGACACACACCAACATAACAAAAGAAGAGAGTCGTAGCAAAGAGAAGCTTGTGTTGACCTTTCTCAGACACAAAAATAGTTTTTTTTTTATTTTGTGGCCTTAAAATGCAAGTCAGTGGCCAAAAAAAGTGTTTCCAAGCCTCAACAAAATGCGAGTTCAACATCAGTGCACCAGACTGATGGCCTGCCTGCAGCCGTCGTCTTGCTTTATTATTTCAGAGGTGCTCAAGAATGTTTCCCAGCCTCTCCCATCGTTACTGTTTGCCTCCTGAGCTGCGGCAAACAGGCCGCCATGACTGTGGGTCATGAGGTAAATATTAGCTAGGGAGGGTTGGACTGGAGGACGTGCGGGAGCCACTCTGAGCAACCTTGTCAGATTAGCATTAAATTGGCATCGCTGCAACATTCCTGGATGTGCTGTGCTGTGTGTGTGTATTGCTGTATGGATTTCAGCCATACCGACAGGACGTGATCAGTCATAACAAAGTGACATTTTCTGGAGTAATCCCACTCAGCTAAATGAGAGCTAATCCGATTTGCTCCGATCAAATGTTACAGTTTTGTTTTTGCTTCTTTTTTTTTTCAGCGTAAATAGTGAAAGATCCAACCTCCTTCTGCACAGCCTGTCCTTGTAAATGTATGTCACCCATTAACTGTCAGGGATATAAATGATCAAGAAACCATCAATTGTTTTTTTTCAATGCATTTTTTTTGTTTTTAATGGGATAGAAGGAATTTGGTCGGAATGTTGTGAACTTCTGTTTCAATGCCAGCGTTGAGTTGAGGAAAAATCCTGTTGCCCACAGGAGTCGTGCCAGAGCGTGGATTTGGCTCAACTTTTCATGGCCGACGTCGGGCTGCTCTTCTTTTGACAACATTCTAGTTGGCAGTGTCTCAACAGCACCCCTGCTGGTTTAGGCCAAACGGTGCACTTCATTTTGCCTCACTTGCTTCAAGATGGGATTAATTCACAAACACTTCCATAGAATCAACAGAATTTTTAATGACCTGTTAATGGATTACCGTCTACCCTGAAGTAAAAGTTTGTTTGACTCTTTCCCACAATGCACTTTTGTCATGACGTATCTTTGCTGTTCAAACACTCTGGAAAGAAATCAATTAGGTAGACTCGCAGTTATTGATAAGACAGGCGCCAGAGTTCTAACACATTAAAATCTTTGACTAATGGAGCACCAGCAGCGATGCAAACATAAAGGCCGACACACACCTAAATAAAAATAACAGGTCCAGCCCTTCTGCTTTCCTATACTTAGACTCATAACTCATGGCCTGCGGGGAGGCGCTGGTATTGTTATATTTGGTGTGTATATGTGGTACAGTGTGCAACCAGAGGGCTGCGTTAATTTATTAGCCGAGACAGCATTTCTCCCCAAACGGGGAATAGAAAGTAAGGCATCATAAATCGAGATAAGTCACCTGATAGTGTACTGTACCGTAGACTTCTGTGTTATCACAGCGCAGCGATATAGGCCCTGAGTCAGATGGATTTAAAAAAAAAAAACAATGCTGATTGCTGTACATGTCTTCCTTTTTTTTATTGGCCGTCAAACAGCGCTGCTGACGGATATGTTACAGGAGAAAAACAGGTTTGTCTGTTGTTATTGCCGAGCCTGCAAACGGCAAGATAATTGTCTATTGTTTTCTAAGCACACAGCAGCAGGATAATTAGATTGGGGGGAGAACACTTTGCCGAGCGAGCGCCTTATTGTTCCACTGTGAACTTTATGAAATATTCGGTCAGCGTGGGGAATTGACACGGAGAAGAGTGAAGAAACAGATGGAGGAATAATATTCGACTCCCTAAAGCGGCGTGGCAACTTTTGAGAATTTCCCTTTAGGTGACATCAACAATAAATCAATAAATGTAATAAATGTCACATTGTTTTGTATTTGTCTAGAACCCGCTGGGTTTTTTTTTAATGAGTTAAACTTCAGTATCTGACGACGATTATTGCTTCTGAAAGCATGGGAAAATCAAAGCTGACGGGTCGGCCTTTCGGGTCCGAGTCTGACCTCACACACATCCTGCATAGATTCTGTCCAAATATAAATACACCAATGAACACAACTAATATTGCTAGCCACTGGCTACACAGCAAGCTCCTATGACATGTGACATTTAAGGGATAAATCAATTTTGGCCTCACTTGCTGCTGAAGGTCAGCTCTCTCGCGTCATGCACACAGAGCCTATTTTTGTTTTTTTGTTTCTTTTTACTAAATTTTCCCACAAGGCGTGTGCGATTCGACACCACGCAAATACAGGAGTTGAGTCTGAGTGGGTGATAATTGCTACCAGAATGTATTTTATTATAAGCGGTCTTGGCTCTCACTGCTGTGTTTTGATGAGAATAATAGGATCTTTTTCCCGGCAGCTTGCATCTGAGAACCTAACCCCTGATTTCCCTGATTTGGTGAACAGAACGTCAACCTGGATCCAAGTGCAATTCAGCTCCCAAACACGTATTCCCCTGTTATCTGAAACCACGGCTTCACACATTTCTGCGGGTTAATGTTGGAAGGGTGCAAAGCTGCCCTCCCAGGAGCCAGTGTTCTGAACACCTGGACCAAACTTGATTTCATTTGACTGGACCACACCTTTCGACTTGTACGTTTGGAACAAGATTTATAATCTAGATCCTATTGATTGCGATAATTAGGAGAAATGGGAGCAAATGAGTGGAAAATTCTTAGAGCTCCCACATAGCCAAAATGTCCTCGTTAATGTGGCGTATAAAGGTGCGTGTTACAATTTGTCATAATGAACCATTTATCACGGCGCCTTTTGTGAAGTATTGTTTAGAGTGCGTTAGCGTGTAGCTGGTGGTTGAAATTAATCACGCACACAAAAAAAGCAACAACAACGACCAAGAATATTTTAGTTTAGCTGTGAATAATTGCCACATTTCACAGAACATTTAAAGTAAGACTGCAGCCTGGCAGGTTTTGTAATGCTGCCTCGATTACGCACGTACCCAAAGATTAAAAAAAAAAAGATATAAACAAAACAAGAAACTTACTTGGGATTTTGTGAGCTCCAAATGATCGTCTCCAGTGTTTTGGCTGAAAGTAGGACCGTTCTGCACGTCAAGATAAAGATCCAAAGGTAATACTTCCAACAAGCCAGTACTGCCATGCTGATAAATGTACACGCACACACACGCACACACAGTGGGAGCCGAGGCGGCCGGGACAGCAAGTCCTGAACGGCAGCACCTAGTCGTACAGTCTTTATGAGAGTGTGGGCTGGTGGGAAGATAAGCGTCGGTCAGTCGGGAGCATGTGAGCTTGCTATCACATTCATGTCCTTGTGGCCAACTTCGTGAGCTCTAGTCCGGGCCCAGCGTCCTTGACTGAACCCTCGCTTTCGGTGGATGACAAGTGTCCTGGAAGGCCTGTGGATGACGCACAGGCGGCGGCGACCTTCAGGTCAACTGAACCGAACTATAAGAAATGTCAGCTTTTAAAGAATGGAGGCGCACAGTCGGACAGCTTTGTCAATTTTCGCTCTCTGTCTGTCTACTGGTACCTGTCGCTGCCTCCACATCCATCCATCAGTCACAAGTCCGGTTGGGGGTTCCAAAAGCTCTGAGACATTCCAGGGTGCCTTTTCAATCCCCGCTATTCTTATGGGGAATGAAGTGAGTTTCTATTGTAAATATCCCTCCGGTCTCCAGGGGCTGCTCCGCGTGCGTTCCCGCCGGGTATATGCTCCGACTCGGACACGCTCGTTGGCCCCAAAATAGCAAAAAACAAAAAAGCTCTTGTTCATTCGCCTTTGCGGGTAGACAAAACAAAACAGCAAGATGCAGTCAGCTCGCTCCGTGATTCACAATCCAGCCGCTTCCTTGCATGCCGGTGCATTTGTTTCGCCGCGTCCAAATCGACCTCTCTCCGTCCGTCGGCTCCAGCCCGACTGTAACCAGAGCTGAAGCAAACTGGGCTTGAGGGACCGCCCATCGCCCACGAGTCAGCCAATCGCATCGCTCCGTCCCAACTCGCAAGTAGGAAGCGTTGGCATTTGTGGCTTGGGAGGGGGGGCGAGGAGGGGCAAACCAGTGTTTATTGGGCTCAGCCCCACACCCCCATACCCCCGCCACCATCACCAGTTCCTCCACCCAAATTCAAATGGACTTTGATTTGACTATTCGTCATAGCGAACCCTCAGCAAATTGGATGACAGCATGCCCCGGTGGACTTTAAACACTCGCCCCTGTAAATTCAAGCTTGCCGGAATAGCCCTTTAACACTCGCCTATAAACATATCTTCAGTGTTGACGCATATATAAATCTAACTGACTGACTATCATTTCTATGTAAACAAAACGTCTAAATCGGTATCACTTGGGAGTGTTTCAAATGTTTCGAAATGACTGTATAGGATTACAGTGGCAGTTATTCTGGTCCTGTCTTTCTCCTCTTTGAAGGGAATGGTGATTAATGGCCTCTTTGGATCTCTTTCGAGTTGTCCCCTTTCGGGATAATGAACTGCATGAGAACTTATCCTCCAGTGTTTAAAGACAATAGAGGGCCGGTAGGCTATAGTCACTGCAGGCCATTCATTCACTGAAGAAGAAATGCTTGACACATAATTGATCATGTCCATGTCTGTGCCCCCTTTGTGAGATTGCTGTGTGTGTGTGTTTAGCTTGGAAGACGCGAGGAGAGAGTTTCTCCTCATTTTGAACCAAGTTTGGTCAAGCGTTGCTGCCCCCTAACGGCTGTGATGTTTGGGAGGAATGTGAGACGAGCATGCAGCTGTTCAGCAGCATTTCCCAAACTTTATTGAGTAAAGACACATATTTTACATTACAAAAGTGTCACGGCACACAACAAACAAAAATGTCACAAAAAGCGGATGCACGGTTCAGATAAACTCTTCTGTCATTTAATGGAAGAGATTTTAATTGTTCTGCTCGTCACTGTGTGGCTGTACGTTTCTGGCATAGAACAACAATACACTAATTGTTGTAGCTAATCATTTTTCAAAACTCGTAATGGAATGAAGTAATTTCAAGCGCATTATGCAACCGCATATGGGCTTCTAGCAGGAGTTTTTTCTACCTCCATCAAGAAGATTGTGTTTTCCTCTTTATTTGATATAGCAGGATTCAAAAATGCAACATCTGCCCACTGTTTTCAATGGAACAACTGAATTTTATTTGAGAATGTTTCAAATGTAAATACTGTTTTTTGTAAATGAAGGATTTTCTTTATTTCTAAATGAATTAAACATGGGTCTTGAGAAGGCTACACACACCACTGTAATCAGTAAAAAAAATGGCGGAAATCCCATTTTTCAGATTAAATTCAGCAAAGGCTGATTATTCAATGTCACTAAAAGGTTATTGTGATTTATTTTCCCCATTTTTATTCCCTGGCCATGTTGGAAAACCGGTGTGGGTGGATAATCATAAATGTTCAAAGGTCTAATATCCCTAATCAGTGTGTGGTCAACACCAGGTTGGACCGAGCAACGGACTCCTTGAGTGTAACATGAAATAGAATGGCGGCCGATTAGGAAGTGACCTGAAGCTTGGGCTGTTGCAGGACACAAATAGAGGAGCAACTGGTAATTCAGCACAGTTGTAGAATGACTAAGGTATCCTAGTAAATGAGTAGATATCTAGATAAATGGTGAAGTTTTCCTCCTGCCTTCCAGGACCGAATCATATTTTTGCACATTGGTTGAACGACTTGGGTACACTCGTGGAATAACTACTACATGTTACGAGTGAGGCAAAACTGTATTGCTTCACTATTGACATTCTAGTAGAAGAGTAGGGTGAACAGGGTTTGATCCAAAGTATACCACATCATGGTCGAAGCAATGTACTGTATGACAGCTAATGTATGGGCCTCACTAGATTATATTGACCGGGGTGACTACTTACAGAGGAAGCAAGATCAATTCTGAGGTGCAGTGGAATGCAGGTATGCGCTGTTCACATACAGCCCAATTGTTACAGAACCTTACAGATGAATAGTGGCCCGAAACACACTGCCATAGAAATGTATGACTTTCCAATGGCAAACATAATGAAATCTTGCTTGTTTTTTTTTTTTTTAGTGACACTATCCAAATACCTCAGGAACTAATTATATAGGTCTCCAAAGACATTTGGGCTTAACCTGATACCTCTGCTGTACAGAGCCTCAGATTGACACCTGATCTTGCAGAAAGCAGCCTGTATAGAAGAGCTTGAGGTCTACCACAGCCAGTGCTAACAGTCCAATAGGAATCGGACTCCAAGGCGTTAATAGTCGACATCTTGCACTACTCTGATCAAGCCGTAGCTTGGGGATCAGAAGCACTTTATTTGCCAAGGACAACATTACACCAAGATTTGTTGTGGGAAGCAATCAAAATGAATGTTGAACCAGCAGCGTTTACCATGACGCATGGCACCGGAGCAAGAACAACAAGTCGTTGTATCTATTTCTTGGGGATTATGGAAAGAATGTGAAAGATCTACAGAAAAACACATCGGCTTAACAAAGAATGATGTGCTTGTAAGGAAAAACAAGTGTTGAATGATGCTTTCAGGTCCCTCACCGTGGCCCACCCACGCACACACACACAGAAGAAGAGAGAGCCATCTAAGAAATGGTGGCATTTCCCAGTAATGAGGTCATCACGTTAATGTGTATACTTGGCGATTACTGCTTCTATTAATAGCCAGAATTAACTTGGAAGCTGCCGCAATAACCCGTCATAATTTTAACCGTGTGCTAATGTGTTGTAAACGTGTTTCCATTACTCGAATAACGGTTACTCGAACGACACAAATCAAATGAAAGCAGGGCAGCTTTCTTTGTCTTTTGTTTCGCCGAAGCTGAACCCTGCTACCAAAGGACATAGTCCCCGTCCAATCTGATATTTGCACTAAACCAACACAGAAACCATGACATCATTCCTGGATAAGGCAGCCGGCAGTCGGGCCAGCAACCTCAAAGTGAAAATAAATCACAGTGTAAATAGCCTTCTCTTGCTTTTAATCTGCCTTTAATGAAGTCTGGCACATTACCCCCCGGTGTAGCTCAGTGACACCACCGTGATCTACAGGCATGGCTCGGAGCGCGGCGGGCCGTAGCGTCGCCGTGAGCCGGGCCTCTTTATCAGGCTGCGTGGACGCAGGTGAGCCGAGCCCCTTGGCATGCACCGGGTCAAGTGGTTAACCTTCGTTATCTTTGAGAGTACAAGGAACATGTGACTCCAACGTTCCAGCTGTAATCAATAATGAATAGCCATTAACCGCTGAGACAACACATCCTCAAAAACACTCACTTACACACACACACACACACACACACACACACACACACACGCACACGCACACACACACAACTACACACATTTGCCATCTGTCTCACGCAGAGTTAAGTGTTCTCTATTATAGTTGCGGATACACGCGGGCATAAACAACAGGGATTCTCTGCAAACAGCGAGCCATTGAGACAGCGGGAAAACTCCGTTAATGTAAACGGGCTATTTCGGGCGCTGTTGTACGAGTTGTTTCATTTCGCTTTGATTCAACTGGAACAGCAGCAAGGCCAAACAAAACAGCCGGGCCATCCGCAGACGTACATTTCCTGTTTGTGCAGCGCTTGATTGCCGACCAGACATCTTCCTGCTGGTTCCGTCGCCCACTTCCCTCTCCATCTCTCCCATCCATCATCTCGTGACTGACGGCGAAGTGCTGATTACAGACAAATAATCATCTCTGATAAACATATGCTCATTGGAACATCCCGGCAGGAGATGGAAGCATCACTCCCGCTTCCTCTTCTCCCTCCTCTGTCGTATCCCCAACCGGATCAGATGGCAAGCCCAGACAATAGATGTTTTCCGCGTAACCATTTTTGCCGACATATAAACATACGGGGGCTCCTGATAGCAATCCTAATTAGTGGATGGCTGTGATCCTTTAATCTTAACTTGCCACATCTCCCGCCGTTATAGCTTCTTCTTTAGAGCTCAGATGAGATTTCAAGAAGAGAAATCGTGCTTTGAAGCTGAATGTCACAAATCCGATGAAGGAAAATAGGCAGTTAAGGCATGCACTTGCGCATTTTATTAACTGGCTGATTATCTGTTTGCATAAGCTGCATTTTGTAGGTCTGTGGCCTGGAGGGCTTAGGGAAGAGCTAAATTGATGGAGAGTATACGCCAAATGCTTGCCCGGGGGATGTTCTGTCCATTCTAATAGAATTACAAGCTTCTGATAGATGAGATGCATCTTTTCTCCAAGGCTACTTGTCTGTCAAACATTAGGTCACACTCAACGCCAAAACTGGTGGGAGAGCGCCTGCAGAAGAGAGGAATTGAAGGGGGCAGAGGGCCGCGAGAAGAAAACGTCTGGAGAGGTGCCTCGCTCCCTGCCAAGAAAAGAAGGCAACAAAAGTGAGAAAAAGGGGGTGAGGCTGCAACGAGAGAAAGCGGGAGGGTGGGAGCGAGTGAAGGAGAGTGAAGTGAGTGGAGGTTGGGGGCGAAAGAAAGAGGAGAGAGTGAGAAGGCTACAAAAGGGGTGCATTTGAATCTACCCTAATTACGCTCCGCGTGATGGACAGGACCTGCAGACATGTCTGCTATTCTTTTCGAGTGTGTGTGTGTGTGTGTGTGTATGTGCAGGGACGGTGTGACGATGGGAGGGGCCGGCCTCGAGTAGAGATGTCTACTGCCAGCAGTCTGAATGGGACAAAGACCTGAATAGAAACTTCAAAGCGACCTCACCGAGTCCTCCCCTCCCCATCATGGTCCCTCGGCTGTATGATGGTCAACAAGCTCCTGTTCAAGTGTCGTGTGTTTGAGTGTGTGTGTGCGTGTGTGCGCGTGTGTTTGAGATTCTCATGTTATTTTCGAGCTGTCGTGTGAATTTCTTGAGGGGAAAAAAAAACAGGCATTTCAAAGTGTGGCTTCTTTTGTGGATGTGTTTTTTCCTGATTCGTGATGCTGTTCTGCATTTAAGGGCACATTGCAGGATGCAGAAATAATTGGAGTGGAGGATCTGACTCATTGGCCACCCCCTCCCCCGTTCCCCTCGTCACTCTCTTCACATCCCTCCCTCTGAAATGAGCGCTGGCTGCCTTTGGCACGACCAGAAGAAAACGAAGGAGCCCACAGAGCTAACGTGCTGAAGACATGATTGCTGCTAAATGACACCGAGGGATTTAACATCTAATTTGATGTTAGTCTCCTTACTGATTTTGGCTTGTGTTATAAGATCTTGTGGTGTGAGTCATCTAATTATTCCATCTAGCGTGGGCTTCTGATGAACATCCACTTATCTCCACCTTCTCCTCTTGAAAATGTTTCCTCTTGCAGCTCGACTCCACTAGTGGCTGTGGGAATAAACAGGAAGACTCGAGGGTGAGGGCCAAGCCAAAAGTGGGAAGATAAGATTTGTGTGAGTTGTGCGCTTGTGCAAATATGAGACTGTGTGTGTGCGTGTGTGTGCGTGTCCACTTGGACCAGTCAAGAGTCAGGTCAGGCCCCAAAGCTCATGGGATTAGCATGTCATTGTTGCTGCCTGGTGTCACCGACACGTCGTCGGTGACATCATCACTCAGGAGCACATGATTCATCTCACTTCACTGCTTAGCTGAATTCAAGAGCCATTATACTCCACCTCTAATCTGAGGACTGAATAAAGAAGCCTTATCAGAGTTCTATTTTACGCTGGCAGGTGCAGCACGGAGGCCCACAGCAGCTTTGATCATATTCAGTATATACCGAGCCGTAATAGGAGGCGTGTGTGTGTATCTATCGATTTTAAACTTCTATCAGTGTGGCTTCTTTTTTTTTAAGTCTTTCCAGTAGCCATCAGCCGCTTCTGGGAAAATGAAAATACACTTGTACTTGAGCCACAGAAAATCCCCACCAAGATAACCTTATCATAAGATACGTTATCCGTCACTCTGATGATGTCATGTGTTTTCAGTCTCGCTATAAATACGATGGCCATAAACATTCCTGAGCAGAAATAAAACAGCTTGATCATGCACCTTGACATTTATTCTTAAAGGCAATAAATTATGGAAAACAAATAAACCTTTTTATTGTTTGTATGAAAACTGCTCTGGAAAACTATCAAGTGTGAAATTCTTATTCATCAATATATTTCCGAAAAAGTGTGCAAGTCGTTCTGTACTTCCGCACCTCCATTAATCAGCAGGGGCACTACTGGCAAATTAGCCGGTTGTAAGTACACAAGGTAAGCAGGGCTGCATTGGGTTCTGTTAAATGCCCAGGTTAGCATTAGCTAGCAATGTTACCAGATGAACAGCATTGAGGTGGTTGCTCAGTGAAGTTGCCAACGTGGTGAAAGTTGTGCTATTTGTGTTTGGTGACGTGTCCGTGTGCTACATATACACTGTACAGTCAGTGTATGAACTTCTCCTTCCACGAGTTAAAACCCTTTTTTTGTACTCTGTTGCTGCAAGTAACAAAGGTTTCTATGAATGTGACGTGATAGTGGTGGTCTTGAGATGCGATCAAGTCTCCACCGGAAGCCCAGGTACCTTCTGGTCGTTTGTCCTTAAGGATAATATTTTTAAGCATTCCATCTTCCAGGGATTAATTTATTTTTACACTTGACACATATAGCAATAAAGACCGGTATCCTGGAATGGACAGGATTTAACATTCGAGGAACCATTGTGGATTTTCCCTCTGTTGCAGCTACAGCGACTGCCTTTTCTCTGCAGACTTCCCACAAGCTTTTTGGTCTTGCCCTTGATCAACTAATTAACTAAATAGTTCACTGATTAAACAGTCCTACATGTGTTTGTTTTCTCTCCCTCAAAATCTGTTTATTGTGTTTTAAAAAAGAGAAGGAGAAACGTGTTATTTTGGAAGTAGCAGGTTTGGGCTATAAACACACCTTTGGCATCCAGCGATAGAGACAAAAATACGGTAATATAAACTTGTAAATCTAAAAGTGTCCATATTACTAAGCGGCTGAGGGTACACAAGCACACTCAGCCTCACCATCAAAGCATTAGCAATTACTCCCATGCTCCTTCACTCTGGCATAAATCTGCTCTTATCTCGGCTCGCTGCAGGATCTGGGAATATCAAGTCTCAGCATCTGCTCAAACTACAAACCCAGCCTCTAAAAGCACAACAAAGTGCTTCTGCAGGCATAAATAAAGGAGGGAGGGGCACCGGAAAGAAGAGAAGGCAGTATAGGAAGGAGCAGACCAAAAAAAAAGAGATAGGCAGAGGGGCGTGCAGGGGTGTGTCCCTGCTTGTCTTATTAGCCCGGAGCATTTTGACTCATTTATATTGTAATCTGCCAATCAGCGAGAAAGAATCTTCTCAAGCTGTTTTTTTCTCAACTGTTACGTGTGACTCAGCCAGCAAAGGTGAATAAAAGTACTCGCAGGAAATGAGGATGAGTATGAAAGAAAAGGTCAACAACCTTGGTTGGGGTAAAAGGTCAGAGTTGAACAGTTAGTGAGTGAAGGCCACTGTGTCATATTTATTAGATGCGGGTGAGCTGTCTGTAAGGGGATCTGTAAACTCAGCTGAGAAGTTGCTTTCTGAGGGACCGCCTCATATGTTAAACCGAACATTTGGAAAACAAAGCAAAACAAAATCGTCTTTGACAGGTTTGTTGATACAACAATGGCATTTTGGAGCCCTAAAACATTTAAAAGGGGTCCGAAGATTGAAGGTTTTGGATAACAACACAGTTCTCATTTCCATGAAAACACCAAATGTGTTAATCTGTCAAAAAAAAACACGTTGGAGCATGTTGAAAAGTGATCAGTAACACAAATAGTTTAATAAATAAATAATTAAACAACATAGCGTATGTCGTTGTGACACTTGCCCCACACCCAAAAAAATGTACATTGACTTTTTGAAAACCTGTGTGAAAACCTTAAAGGGGAACTCAATTCAAAATATTTCTTTGCAATGTGTTGTGTGCCCAACTGGTCTAAACACAGTATCCTGATTGAGATTGTGTTTGTGGAATCAAACTGAATCCACCCATTATCGTCCGTTTTTAGGGGGCTGACAAACCGTACCACCCCTCTACTGTCGACTGATATTGACATCAAAGCAAGGTTTTTCCACTTAAGGAAAACTAATGAAATAATGCAAACAAAAATTGAAAAAAAATCAAAATTCAAACAAATAAAAAGTAAAAATAAGTGTTCTTAAAAAAAGATAACTACCGGTAACCGAAAGTACATTTTGCACAAACAAAATATATATACGATATAGTCAGAGCAAGAATGTCCTTTCTTCATCATTGTCAAGTGATTTCCTACCCAAGATTTTGATGTTGATTTTAAATGTTTATTTTGGTATTAATGTTCTGTCAGTGGCATCCTTCCATCCATCCAATTGTCTATGACTGTCACAGATAAAAGCGAATAGCCAAAGTAGCTCGTAGTGCGATATGTGTGTGAAATACTTCTCAACAGAAATTCAAGCCACAAATCCACTTAAGAAGTTGGCAACGGATGGAAAGCAAGACCATCCTAGCTTTAATGAAAACATCAAAATTGTGATGCATTGAAGTGTACAAGCAGAAATATGCACTTATTGTATTTCAAAGTTTGCTCAATGTTAGTCAGTACCTGTATTGAGTGCTGTATGAGTTTTTACTACACAATACTTGCTGTGACCTTTTTTTTTAATATTGCACAACAAGAAATAAACCAATATTCGAGAAAATAAAACGAAACTAACCTAACAGGATACAGGTGAGCCGTGAAGTTTGCAACGTCGACCTGAGGGCACTTGGACATCAATTCAAGGTGAACGCAGAGGATGCTATCAAGTCAAAATGGCAGCACCCTCAAATGGATGAAAACCGGTGGATGTTTGTTTCTGGGGCCGGAGATCTTTTTGCTGGATACTTTGTGCGTTGAGAACTTTTCCTTGTCCAGTTGATAAAGTTCACAAAGCTTAAGGATGTTCTAGACCTCGATGGGTGTCTATGGGCAGTGGTAACCCATGAGACGGAATCTCTTTGGTTCCAATTATCGGTAACCACATTGGACCAGTTCTGTATGTTTTGGCGGTAAAATTGGATCACAATTCACCAGCCAAATATGAATTGTTGGTGAGTTTATTTTTCCATTTTCATTGTTCTTCAATAAGCACTTCAAGTGGTTAAATCCAGTTGGTTTGTGTGTTTTAACGTGCTGGCGGAATATGACAATTTACAGTTGGGTTTTCAAAAGGATTGTACTCAGTCCCTTCCTCTGCATCGTTCTTGTAATTGTGCCCCTGACCTAATTCCAAATTCTCCATTACCTCATGCCAAATTGTATAAGGTTTCGACGGCTGAACAAGAACATGTCTGTCTTGCTTCAGAGTTAATTGGTCCCTCTACCTCACCGGTGGGTGCCAGTTTCTTTTTAATAAACAAGAAGGATCAGACCTTACTCATGGAGAAGGGCCAACTTAGATTCACATCCAGGCTGTGGTCGATTCGCCAACTTCTAAATCATGGACAAACTTGCAGAAGTTTTGGGGGGGGGGTTGGCAATTTTTAGAGATATTTACAGTGTTATGGCGCAAGCTTAAGTCTGCTGGTTAGGAACACAAGCTTAAACCGCCTTTATTGGTCTTTTCAGTGGCTCACAAGTCGTTATTCAAGCTTATTCTGACCTTCCTTTTGTTGTAGCGGTAGATCCATCGGATACGGGAGTGTTCTTAACCTGGGTTCGATCGAACCCTAGCGGTTCGGTAAATCAGTCTCAGGGGTTCGATGGAGCCTCTGCCATGGAGGTTAAGGCACACCTGACTGACTGTCCCTCCGCTCATGCGACAACAGAGACAGTCGTATTGAACTATGCTCTTTCCATAAACCAACTTCAGTTGTTTTTTTTTTAAAGATTATTTCTATCTTTCTCCATGATATTTTTTTGTCGTTGGTTTTTGTTTCCTTTTTAGCTGCTACAATGTATTTCCTCCTCCTTGTGTTCTTCAATAAATTACTTCCTTGTTTTCCAATGATCTGGTTTGCTTTGGGATCTTTTATTTGGTTATCACCACATCTTGCAACCACTACCTTTCTTGTCCTTTTTCACCGCACTGATTTTGTCATGGTTTGAATCTCTGTTAGAACAATTCTGTGTGGAGTTTGCACGCCCCCCCCCCCCCCCTCCCGAGGTACTCAGCTCTCCTCCCACATCCCAAAGACACGCTTCCTCGGGTCACTTCAGATTTTCAATTGCCCATAAGTGTGTAAAATGAAATGTGCCCTGCGACTGACTGACCTTCTTTCTCCACAGTAACTCCACTCTTGTCCAAAGTCAGCTGGGAATAGCCCCAGTTCACCTGCAACCCTGATGAGGACAAGCAGCACAGGATGGATGGGAGATTCTGACGCAGTGAAATCGTTAATGGTACGACAGATATCATACAGTTAGGAGGACTAGCTCTTGTAGGCTCTGTGATGGACAAATATTTGAGGCCAGACGTTTCAGCATCCGGCGCTTGACCAAGGAATGACCGTCAGATGTGTGACGAGAGAGGGACCGGTACGCCCTGCAACACTCATGCAGTTCCCTCCGGTACTCTTCTGAGGGAGGAACAGTAAAAGAGGATGTGCAGCAGAATAGATGTCAGCCCCAGAAGTAATCAAATCGGTGTGAGCCCTGTGCGGCATTTGTGTGCAGAGCAAAAAAGTCAGCCTGTGTGGCTAAGGTACACTTACAGCTGGTCGATTTGAGAGCTCGCAAAAGTTCCCTTCAGTAAGGGAAGCCATTTAGATTATTATCATTGGGTAGCAGCGGGTCCGCCGTCTTCGTGTGATGCCCTCTCGGCCAAGTCCCCATGCGATGGGGGCGAGGCCGTTTCTGCCTGTCCTCAGAGCGCCTGTGCCTAATTATAGGTCGAATGTTCATGAGTAGTGGCGTTGATTTCTAATCATGTATCCCTAGTTGCACAGATATGGAAGTTTGTTTCTTGTACATTCATTGACCAGTTGGTGTGATTAAACAGTGTGGTTATTAAATGCTGCATCCATGAGTGATCATCGGGTGGAATCGTAAAGGGAGCTTTTTTTTATGAGGGTAAGGTAATATAGCATGATCAAATTAGCAGTGGTAGCTTCATCCAAGGTAAGCACAGCTACAAGTTGTACATTGGTTCACAGGTCATTACTTGGTAGAGAAGTGCTAGGAGTGGAGTTCAAATGCTCTAAATATTTTCAAGCGGAAGGAGCTCTGCCTCTGCAAGTACAGTCGAAGAAAGCAGCCAGCCAATGTAACACTTGCTGTCGAAAGAGATGAAAAAGGAGACAGCCATTCACCAGAGGGCAAACATCTGCGAAATGCCGATCGGTGATCGTCAGACGAGTAAAATCGGGAGCCGCCACTGGTCCGGCAGTTTTGTGGGGCAGAATGAGGGCTGGCTCACTGCGAGTGACCGATCGTCCCATCAAAGAAGCTAGCTTTAGCATGACAAGAAATACGATCAATTCGATAATTCTTGATATTTGGAGTATTTTGATGAAAGCCTCTCACGGCTAAGTGAAGACACCTGGGATCTGTTTTAACTTGAAAAAAGAAAAAGGACAATCAGTAACGCCCAAAGCATTTTCAGACTTTTTCAGAGGTTCGCGTGAACAGCGAGGTAGAGCATGCAAACTCCACACAAAAAGGGCGGAGTGGAGATTCTAACCCGAACCCTCAGAACTAGAAGGCAGATGTGCTAACCACTCTTCTATCATGCTGCGTGATGCAAATTACTCAAAGGACTTGTTTCACTTGTTGTGTCAGCAAACTGCCATCAACTGCCCCTGGACACATTTTCCACATTGTTAACCCAGTTTGCGAGATCACACAAGTTTGCCGTTCCCTGCTCTGTGATCAAGCGCCACATTGCTCGCACCCGACACACACGACACAGGTGACAAATGAACAAGTCTCCAAACTATTTTAAGGGGAGTTTTTTTTTTTGCGCTCGCTCTCAATCGAGCAACATCTTTCATTGTGACCTCTTTGTCGCAGCTCCACTCTTAGCGCTGCTTTTTCCTTTCCCTCCCTCCTGTCCATGCCACCCAGTCTCGGAGTGAAAACCAGTACCCACTCTGATGTTGTAGTGTGAGACCTCAGAGTGTTACTTACCAGTTCAAAGCGAATATGAGGCCCAAAAATGCCCCTGGGTCACAAATGTGTTTTTTGAGACAAAATGTTACAAGTAAATGTTATGAGGAAATACCTCAGCTCCAGGTGCTGGGATCGGGGTCATGGGTGAAAGGTGAGGGGTCACACACTGCCGCCTCAGGCCTGCATGAACCATGACCTCACGAGACAGATGAATTGTGTGCTAACAAGGACCAGCTCTCCCCTTACTGTGCCTGCACTCTCTCGTCTTGTCTTGGCTCGGGCTAATTCCACGCCGTCCTTCCCTCCTCTGCAGAGGAGTTATACCTGCTTGAACCTTTAAAGTACCTTACCATCTTTCCACTCCCTTGGATTTATAATCATCATCATAACACAGTCCAACTCGGTACAGCAGCACCCTCGCATCGTCTAACCCCCGTCTCCTCACGCATGCCATAGTTTAGAATAGATTGAATGAATCCGTATTGGGAAGGGGGATCACTCTTGGCCAGCCATTGAAGTGCTCTCGTTCTAATGAGGCGAGCCTACCTCATCGCTGGCTCACAGTCACACACAAGCGAAAATCTAATCACTGGCACGCGAGGCCAGCACAGAGAGACATTGCACCAACACACATCTGCACCTTGGTCCATTACACACCGTAGAGCCAATTAAAGAGAAGAGTCTTATTAGCGGCGGTGTCCCGGATCTCGTTAATCACTGGGGTTTCCTGGCAGGGGCTTCGTGACACCGAGTTCTTTGTCATCTTTATAGGACTTGTCTCATCACTCCTTATAAGACACTCATCCAAACTTCAGTGAGACTCATGATTTAGCAGAGCAGCTTGGCCCGGCAATGCATTCAGTCATCCGCGGGTCACCTTTGAATAAGCTTTGTTGGATTAAGGAATAGGGAAGTGTAGAAGTGTAGGTCACACGCGGCGCGCGCGCGCACACACAACGCGTGCACACAACGCGTGCACCATTTCAACTGTAAAATGACTACAGACTACACTTTCGGCATGAGAAGCCATGATAATCCTCGGCGCTCAAGCTCAGACCCGGTGGGATGAGGGAAAGTGGCCCGACAACAATAATGTGACGCGAGGCGAGAAGCTGAAGAGAATACGATTCCAGGGTAAATATCCTTCTAGTCCCCGCTGAAAAGCGCTCTTGTTTTCTCGCCTGGTGAGGCCGAATGGCCCGCTTGGACCTTTGGACCACCTGCAGCTCCGCTGATGACAGATTCCCTCCACACACTTGGACCATCTCGGGCCTCAGCGCTAATCCTACCGCTTGTGTCCTCTAAGGTCAATAGCCCTATCACTCGTGCACACCTTTAGCTGCGTTGACGCCTGCGCGTCAGTTCACAGCAAACCAACGGCACACAATTCGGAAGGTCCCACGGCGCTCTTATTCATTATCTCTAACCTGTTCGGGCCTGTCTCGTCATTGAAGGGCATTGATCCTTTACTCACTTTACAGTCACATTAACACTGCTTCCTCCCCCTAATCCAAAACACATTCCTTCACTTTATTTGCTCAACACATATTTTACTGTATCGTTGCAATTCCGGGGCCTACGGGCGCTGAGCCAGAAGCTGTCTGGTGTTTGCACTGTTGTGGTGCCCTTAAGAGTAGGGAACACACGTATATGTACACACATGCACGCACACACATGGATTTTGAATGGATTGGGGTTTTTTTTTTCAATGTGAGAGACCCCACACACAATGAGGACAAGATCAAGGGTGTTCTTACTGCTCTTATAGTGTGTGGCGTGCTCGAGATAACCAAGACAGCACACCACACACAACACACAAAGACCTCTCCACAGAAAAGTGAGTGCCTCCTCCCCCAAACCAGGTCTGTTGCAATACCAAGACTGCCAGCGGGCATCCGGATTGTTGGAAAATCCAAAAGAAGTAGAAATGGTAGTACTTCAGTCAAAGAAACACAAGAGGCTAGGCTAACTGTTAGCTTATTTAGTAATGAGATTGCGACATTTAACTCTTCTCATTTTCATTTTTGTTGTGGTGAATGATTTTGCCTAATTTTTTCTGAGCAGATCTGGGAGCAGAACCCCCCCCCCCCCCAAAAAAAAAAACACCACCACCACAGGATAATCGTTCAGGATAATTCTTCAAGTATCCGATAAGTGGTTGCTTGCTCAATTGTCGGTATGTGTTTACCCAATGCGCTGAAGTATTTCACTGCAGCCCACTCATAACCTCAAAATTGCAGATGTCAGGACCGCTATAAACGGCGGACACGGTGGACAAAAGATTGCACATTGTTCATATCTTGGTAGCGTGGTTAAGTGGTGGTGAGCACAACTGCTGTGTGCACCCGTCAACTGTAACAAAGAAAGACAATTTCAACAGCTTCCCGAGAGTCACATGTTTGATTTGTTTGGCATAGTTTTTCTACCTGATGCCCTTCCTGGTGCAACCAACACATTTTTATCCATGTTCGGGCCAGGCAGTGGTGGGAATCCAACACCGACTGCATGTAGCACTAAACTGTCAGTGCAAATATACATGTAATAATCCTAAAAACAAGAAGTCATGGATAAAAATAGAGAGGATAGAAATACCTTATTGACCGTGACACACTTTTCAAGTGCAATTAGTTGTGTTTAAGTGTGTTTCCGAGTTCTAATCTGGAGCAGGTGCTGGTGAATGATTTTCTAAAATCAGCTGCTTTGCCTTTACAAGCAGATTACCACTGGCACTCTCATTAATGATTTATTCACTGAATTCAACATGTTCTGGATTTATCTTCACGGAGACTCGTCAATCTCAGGCTGTGTTCAGAAGCCCTTGAGAGTTCCCCCCACCCCCTCCACCCCACGCCCCCGTACTGTACATGAAAGAAGAGGTTGTGTTTAACGTACAGCATGTGCATTTTACGTTTTCATGAAGTACTGTTGTGTGTGAAACATGTATGCCAGTCCCCCTTGACCCTCTTGAGGTCTTAACGTGGTCTGTGCTGATAGGCCTGTGGAGGGCCAGGGGTTATCAGGAGTAAATGGAAGCCACTCAAGAGGCTCAGATTTAGGTCTGCAGCCATGTTACAACTCAACCCAACACATACACATAAAATGTTGTAGGATCGAGTAAGAGAAAGTGAAACTTGATTTACCGCAACAGCAACGTGGACAAAGGGAGTCTTTCGGCTTTCAGGAAACTGGCTTGACAGTTTCAGCTGCATGCAGAACTGGATTCCCAATTACAAAAATTCCTATCACAAAGGAGTGATAAAGATGAGGCTTTTTTTCTGCACGTTTCTGATCGCAGACACTTTTCGAGCAGAATGTCACGAGTGACCACCGTAAAAATCTGCCACTGTTGTCAATAATGCAGCACTTGCAGTATAGGACATTTTTCTGTCAATTCTTTTTCAGGGAATTAAATGTAAACTTCCACAAACACGCTGTACACAACAACATCTATGTATATAAATATGTACACACTATATTGTATGTGTATATGTATATATTGTAAATACTTAGTGCTATTGATGTTTGCAGCTTATCATTGTTATTGGGCGGCAAAACATAATGTGTTTTTGTTTCCTTATTCTCAGCTAAAAAGACGGCCAAAATATAAGCCTCTCAGTATGATACAAACAGCACAACAACAATATGAGTCGAGTAAATAGCACGTAGTCTACCATAACAGAGCAATATTGTCTCTCGGATGGGACAATGTGAACAATACAAAAGAGCAAGTGGCATCGTTTGCAAAAATAGCACTTCAGTGGCAGTTTAGTAACGTTGGGTGACTACAACTTGGTCTACGTTGCCCCCTGGCGTCTGCAAAGTGAACCACACGGGGTGTTGGCATGAGGGCTCGATCGAGCATTCTGACCTGTCAAATCCAAAATATTTCACCTTCTGGTCAAATTTTGAGTTTGTGCTTTTTTTCTTTCGTTTTTATAAATTTGGTAAATTACCTTTTTTAGTTAGATGGCCATCAGTATGAATATCACATTACTCATTGCGGGTATACAGGTATTCCATGTTCTAAATTTATACCTGATGAGAATGTTCTAGACGACATTATGTTGATCGGGATTTTGAGTGCTACATATATTTTAAAAAATCAATTATCTTTTGTTTCACTCTTGGTCAGAAACAAATCCATTGAACTCAAAATTGCAACAGCGTGGTTGGTAAATGGAGTAAATAGCTATCACAGTAGAAATTGTGTGTTGATTTTTATTCAAAAGTTACTGTCTCCAGACAAGTACAAATCAGAAAACAGAGTGACTGAAAGAGGATGGGAGAATAGTAGACAACTCAGGGTGTAGGCAAGAGTGCAGAACACAAAATAGCCAAAAAAGAAAAAAAATTGAAGATATATACACAATATCTAATAAGGATTTATACCAATGTAGTGGTAAGCAACAAATAAACAGTACATTTTCCTTAAAAGAATTTTCTTTTTACTTACATAAATTAATTAGGCAAAACACACATAGACTGCTCATCTACTTGATCACATTGATACATTTGACCATCTCATGTTTCATGTTCTAAGAAGCCAATTATCCACCCTTTAAACATGACCAATCTGCTGACATGGAAGATTAGAGTGAGAGAAGAAGCATGTTTAAGGCTTTAGCATGGAATGACTACAAAAACAAACTCAGTAGACAAAACAGTTCATTAAAAGTCATGTGTGACAAATATAAGTCAAAATCTAAGCTTTGTCTAGCTGCCACATCACTGCTGAATAGCTTGCGTTCAGTAATTTCTGAAAGACGACCTCCCGGTTATTAACATTTGAAGTCTCTTTGAAGTATTTTCGTGACAGGACTCGAGCGGAGAAACTCTTAAAGCTGAATTTCATTCGTTTTATCCAAACTAATTTACACGTTAGGAAAGAAGGTAAAAACCCGAAGACATTATCAAGACAAAAGGAAGAAAAGAAAATCAAAATGTAAAAAATACAAATCTAAAAATCTTTCTCGCTGCATGGATTGACGTGTTCAATTTTTCAGTTTCTTACACACTTCTTTCATTTGTGACTGAAGGTTAAAAATAAGAAAAACAAAGCACATATATAAAAATCAGCACCAATTCATATGTTGTTGTTTTTTTTTATTTAAAATGTAGAGATACCCATTTTGACATGATGCTGCTAGATTGGAAAGAAAACAAAACAAACAATTTCATTGGACCAGGCTACTTGTGGTTCAAGGGAACAATTCTCTGGAGTGGTCCAAATCTTGGGGTAAGCGCCAAGACTTACGTACTACTGGACTGTGGGAAGCTTCACAGCATAAACAAGGATTGAGACTGATTCTACATGACATCTCACAATCTTAACCACCAGTGGTTATCAGGACCTCAAAGCGGGAAGATGAACTCAAGAGAGAGGAGGGCAATGAAAGTACAAGAACAGAAAGACCTCCATTCACTTGGCTAACACGGTACAGGCAAGCTACTACAGTCTGTTTATAAATTACTACATCACACCTGGTAACTTACTACAAATGTAAAATGGGTTAGACAAAAAAAAAAAAAAACAACAACAACAAAAAGCTATGTTTCTTAAGTTATAACACACCAATCCATCCTCACTGGGAGAGAAATGAAAAAAAAAAAGAGGGAAAATGCTATTATGGATTTTTATTCAGACATATATCGTCTTTGATAGGTTTGGAAGTGGCCTGTTTCACTATTCTGGAACAGGAAGATCTTAACCAAGATTATAAAAGTATATATTTGAAGTCCTCTCTGAGCAAGCAACACTGAGTGTGGGTCATCATTGGTCCACATGAAGTACAAGCCAAAACTTTTTTTTTTTAATTTTTGCTTTTTCTTACAGAAAACACACTTGTTTTCGCATCTAAAATTCTCTTTAAATACAAAGCTCCTCTTCTCGTATCCCAGTTTCAACATAATTTGGATATTAGTTTAAAACATAGACACTCCCAGGACCTAAAAGGAAAAAAAAATTCACTCAGATGACACGTCCAAAATTTATGAAAGGCTTGACCCGCACACACGCACACACAGACACACACACAAGTGCGCAATAGCGGCTAAATTATTTTAATTTACTTTTTAAGAAAACCTTTATTAGTCTCGCAATGGAGGAATTCCAGATTCACAGCAGCAAAGTTTGTACAATATGTTGCTGAATGTGCCAGAGAACACAAGAACATACTGTAGCTACAATTGGTAAGAGTGGCAAAAAGTAATCTGTGGCACAATGTTTCTCAACAAATTTCAAATGAAACCCGTTTATGAGAAATGCGAGTGATGAATCATTTGGAGTGGACACAAGACACTCATGAACATTGTTCAGGGCTGAGCGTCTGCTGTCTGACCTGGATTTCAAGGCCAAGGTGAAAGGAATTTGGCTAGGGTGCACACAGCTCAGATGGCTGAACGCGTACAAAGACGGGTCATAAGCTTCATGTCAGCAAATCCAATGAACCATGGATGACACAGCCAAGTTTTATGTTTGAGCGGGGGGACACTTGGTTGTCAACATACAAACACCACACATGTAAGCAGCAACTCGGTCTTACCGACTCATCCATGATAGAGGCAGGGTCAAAGTAGTCCGGCTTTAGCTCAGACCTTTCACGTCGATTTTTAGATGGCGGCTAGATGAGAGGAGGAAAGGTGTGTTGAAAAGTGACTCAAGAGGGAGGGGGGTTAAAAAAATAATCAGAGGTCACTTAGGTCGGTTTACCCGTTTTAATATGAGAAATCGGTGGAATGACTTACTGTAGGTACTTGTGAAATCAACTTGACGTTTGGTATGCAGTTGAGACATATGTTTCCGATTACATTTAGTTCTGGTTTTACAGTCATCATGCATGGTTTTGTGGAGCGGGTGTAAATTGTCAACTAAATTGGTCATGATGTTGCAATGCACTGTCAACACAATGTTTCATTAAACAAGACACAGAGGCCCTTTTACACGCAGCCAAAACCAAGCTTTTGATGATTACAGTTCTTTTCTTTGTGCATTTGGAAACGACATTGAAAAATCAGCACAAGATGGTCTGTAATAGTTGTTGTAGGCCTAACAAATAAGTCTTCTCTGACTGACTGGATCCTCAAAGTCAACAAGAGCTCTGAGGATTTTAGTAAACCTCACATGTCGTCTGGGTCAAAGAAAGATGTCTGTTGGAAGGAGCGGTGATGAAATAAATTGAATGGTTATGTTTGGGGAAACAACTGCCAAAGGAAAATGGGCAACTGTACGTTATTTTGGATCCTCAGATTTGAGTGCTAAAATGCGACATTAAAATTTAAGAGCACATGAGGATAAATTCAACCAGATGGGAAAAAAACCCATACTTATATTGCCCAATCACCTCCATTGCAGTGACCTCAAAGACCCATTGCAGGCGCTTTGTGATGGTGCTGCAAATCAACAAAGTCTAGGAATGTAACAACAATTAAGACCATAACAGCTTCTTCATGCAATTATTTTCTCAACCATCTTCTTTCAAAAGTACCATTAAAAATTATGGATGTACAATATCCAAATGTCCTAATACCATACTATTGAGATATCGACCTCATGATACAATAATCACGATACTGTGGTGAGGTTTGTGATATAAAAAGAGCTCACGTTACTGTATAAAAACTCACAATATTGCTTTTTTTTTTAAGTGCTCGATACTATATTGTGTTTTTGTTCATCATAACAGCAGTGACTAAGAACGAGGCATGGCCAGTCATTTTATTCCTTTTGGCTCAGTGGCTTATCATGGTCTATAGTGAGTATAGATCATGGTCTATACTCAATATAGACCATGATTGGTCTATTCTTCACTCAGATGACATGCTGAGTTCTCCTGAAGCAAGCCAATGTTAGTCAGTATTTTGACGGAGATGCGTTGTTGCTTTTAAACTTGTAACATGACAATGATGATATTGTGGCAATTTTAATATTGAGCCTCACAAAAGCACAATGGAAATGCTACATTTGTGGCTCGATGTAATCTTTGCTACTCATAAATAAGGAGCGTGCAATAAATGATGAATGGTAAATGCTTCTCACCAGGTCGATGTCCATTGTATCAAAGTCCATGCCTTCATTCAGGTCATCCATACGACCCTCAGATGACATCATCACATCCTCCACAATCGGCTCTTCATCTTCCTCCATGAGGCCAGTGCCACGACGTCTGCGTGAATGTACCAATATGCATTTATTAAAAGGTTTTGGGCTTTTTAGAGACATTATATCACCTCAACGTCACCGTCCCACTGGTTGAATATCTTACATAGCATGCTGCAAATTGGTCCTGAGCTTTGCGTAGTTCATTGCTCTTTCTTGCTGCTGACGAGCCTCTTCTTGCTGTCTCTGGGCAAGCATCCACGTCACCTGGGAACTAGACAAGTTACATTAATTAGCCATTACTGTTCACCTACAGCTAGAAATACTGTTTTGTTGTCTCACTGGCCGGCTATCAAAAAAACATCAACATCAATCACTGTCACTATAAGACCACCTGGTAGGCTGCACATTCAAATTCTAATCCCAGTCTCACACGATAGGCACTCAACTGAAGAATGAGCCTTGGTCCAAACGAACACTTATTAAAGTACACAGACTGTAAATATTAGGAATCAAAGGAGCCATCCAAGTGTTGAAACTGAAACTTAGCAGTGAAATGTTACGAATGACAAGTGAAAATTACAGCACAAAACTAAGGGCCAACGTGTACGAAAGCTTAAATTCCATTCATTTAAATAAAATCATCACAAAAGCTTAACAGCCCCAAGTCAATCGTAGTCTGTTCTTTTGTATTCGACTGGTCAACAATCAGAGATCAAAGTGGACTTTCCTGAAAATACAAATGCGAGCACGCATATATAGACACTGTATATATATGAGAGATTTTAACTGACTTACCAAGTTTGTCGACCTTTCTAATGTAGTCGGACCAAAAAAAAAATCTCCCTTCAAGTCCTTTTCCTCAAGCCATGACCACTTGAACGTTTTCCTAACACGCGCGTCTATTGCACGTAGGTCAGCTTGCCTGTCTACCTGTTTGAACATTGCGCTGGAGCCGTACCTGGCCGATCACACATGAATTAGTTTACACAAAACACTATTCAAATATTGGCATTCAATGATTAATCTGCCTTTTGTGTGCACCCTTTGTGGCTTCCGTTTTCGCCGAAATTTCGAAATCTCCGAGATATGTCGAGGCCATGAGAATGCGAGGAGAGGGATGTTACTGTTAATGTTAGTGCCTCAATATGGCTACGATCGTGAAAGCCAAACAACAAACTCAAACGCGTGTTCGTTCAATGTTGTCAACTAATATCCAAATTAATTTTAGGCATTCTTTCCTCAATGTTCCGTAGGAATTTTCATGAAAATGTGAAAATCTGAAATCCCGGGAAAATACGGAGGACTTTCATCACTGAACAATTAGAAAGTCATAACTAAAACGAAATACGAATCGACTTCAATCCAAGCGGAATTAATAGAGAATTTCAACGACTCCAATGTAGCAGACAGTGAAGTCTATAGATTTGCGTACTTGTAATCCATGGGGGTCTGATGATGCTGAGATGCCTGTTGGTGGTGTTGTTGTGGGTGTTGCTGGGGCGGCGGCTGGTCGTGAGGGAGGGCGTAGACACCCATGTAGCTGTCATCACGACCCCGTTTCGGGTCTCGCATGGCAGTGGAGGTGAGGTGGGGCGATGGCAACATGACTGGGGTTTGAATGCCTTGCGGCCACACCTCGCTGCTACTGCTTTCCTCTGGAAGGAAAGGAAAAGACAGATGAAACATGAACACCGGTTCCATCCCAGTTACGTAGACTTCACTTTGCACAGATGGCTTGTAGTTTTTGTCAACGTTTCAATCAAAATTCCTGTGATGACAGCAACTTGATCCAAACTCCACTACAGTCACCACCTTGGGTGATCCAGTACTGAATTGCATTTTCTCGTTGTTGATGAAATGATGCGGAAATTGTGGTTATTAGTAGGCTTCTACCATCTGCTGTTTTATCCCTTTGCCCATCGACTCGACTGCGAGAGCCAAGATGCTTGGAACGCATTGAAAACGTTGAAAGACATTCTTGCTTTTCTGGACTTCAACTGTACTATTGCAGCCACGTATTAATGCATGCCACTCTCATGGCTAACGGGATTGTTTATAGGTGGTAGTGTAACAGAAAAGCGAGACTTGTTCTGAGTGTTAAACAATGCAGAGAAATCAGATTGCCAAATGCTCACCACCTTCTGGCAGCTTCCGCTTTGCTACAGAAGTTCCAGTTGTAGTAGCAGGAGCCTTGGTCTTTTTCGACCGAATGGAGGAGCCTCTGCTGGAGTAGCCACTCATCACCGACATCGTGTCGTCATCACCGCCAGCCTGTAGGGAATTCCTGTATGAAATGAGGGGGAGCCAGCAGTCCTCTCTTTGCAGTGCCATCTGGAACGTCATGAAACGCTCCAAGTACATGTGGCTGTGGAGAAATGGAAAAGTGACAGGGATTAGAGAAACAAACACACGCTGCCACCAAAAAGAACAAATACTCCAAAGAAGGCAGGTTTTGAATGAAGAATTAAGTCTTTTTTTAATTTTGTCACAAACACCTGTTGCACTGAGCCTCCCACTTCGTAGCACAACAGAAATCAAACTTACACAGTCCTCTTGTCCTGTTTCATCAGCTTAGAGGAGAATTCGCTGAGGATGTCTAAGAAAGCCAAGTTGAGGGGAGGGCCTCCTTCTCCCTGGGGACTTGGATCTTTAAAAGAAAACTCTATTCCATCCCTAGGATATAAGCAAATGTGGACAAGAAGAAAAGGAAGCATTGAGGTGGCAAGAGGGGGTGTTTCATTGGCTTTAAATGCATTAAATCTTACATTGAAGCTTTTGATTTAATTTCTTATATTATTGATGTGGTGTTTGCAAGTTGGAACGTCCAAGGTGAACAAACATGAAAGAAAAGTCGTACTTGTGCAGCATGGCAATGGCATCTCTGGTTTTCACTTGGTCAAGGCCAAAGGTTAGAGAAAATCGACGGGCCAACTCTTTGATTCCACAGAAAGCAGAGGAGGAGCGATCGAACCCATGGCCCAGTTCTGACAGCATCTCGTTGAAAAGCTAAGAGAGACAGAGAGGAAACATTTGTATTAACATTTGCAATATGGCTCAAACAAATTGGAAGCTACCGAATGCCTGGATGAAAGAAACTGAGCAAAACTGAACACTGACCTGCTGAAGGCTGAGGATGAGGGTTTTGGCGCACTGAATCTTGTCAATTTGCCGCGTCTTACTCATTGTTTCCTTTATAATGTCGCCATAATCATTGTAATACTGCATAAATGAAGGGGGGGGGCACATAGTTAGTTGCAAAGATAGTTTTGGATGTGGTGCTCCTGCTTCAAAGAATGTGGATTGGAAACAAAATCATCCTTAAATAAATTATGATTAAAAAAAACAAACTAACCCTCATGTACTGTTTGAAAATGTCAGCTCCGGTTTTCATTTCGACCACACAGTAGATGATCAGTTTACAATAGCCAGCCAGGAGGTTTCTCCTCTTGTGTAATGCTTCAATTTTCACTGCCTCATCGTCCTGTTGGCCATCTAAAGACAGAAAACAATCCAAATATTAGTCTTCACAACAAATACTAGTTAACACATCGTAAAGTAATCCCCTTTTTCGTTTACTATCATCTATATAGGCCAAAGGTTGAAGTAAAATCATGTCAATTACAATGATCAATTTCTTTGAAATGATAAGTAGATTTAGGAGGACGGTTTGTTTTTCTGTTGTGGCAAAATCATTTATTTTTGCCTTTGAGGTCACACTTGTTCCAGATGTCATGACCACTCTTTTCAGGCGTTCCAGAAATTAATGGCAAAGAGATGAAACTGAGGGAGGTCAGAGTGACCTTGGATTTTCAAAATCTAATCAGGTCTTCTCTGATTCTTTGTAGAAATTCCTTGAAAGCAGTCATACATATCACTTTCACAAGAATAGGATGTAAACAGAAGTTAAAACAAAATGCCCCTGGCCATGGCTGCTGCCAGCTCATGAAAAGGCATGGAAAAACTATAGGCCATGTGGCTTCGACCTTTGCAAGGCCCGTTTGAACTTTTGATTAGATTGGTCTGAAAACAACACAAAAGCTGAAAGCAATTTAAAAGCAGGAGCGCAGTGAATATGTGCTCTAGTCAAAATAGGCCTTTCCAAATGAACTCACGTATTTCCGCACCGCTTCTGTGTGAATATTTGTTATCTGGAGCAATAGCACAACCAAAGCCAATGCAAATTTTAAATTTCTATACAATATTGACTTTAGCATTCTTGAGGAACGATATTTTTAAAACGATGCATGTTTTGTATTTAAATACACAATGTGTGTAATTCTTTTTTGTGTGTGTTTAGTTTTATACTAAATGCCAACTGCTTACAGCTTAAAGGACGCTGAGTGATGACAGAATCACTTATGCTACACGCATGCTACGCTGCCTACATGGCGCATTCAGGGTACTTTCTCTACGTCGGGAACTTGTAAACATCCCGTACTTTTCTGCATAATAATCATTTTTCTTCTACGATGTTTTAAAGATCAAGAGATCTAGTCATACAAGCTCCTCCTCGTCATTGGAACCATTGCACGTATGCATGGCAGCGAACTGAAATCATACAAAATCAAACGATGCCCAACCCTAGTTCTCAACACACCCAACTGAGCAGCGGATACATATTTGCTTGTACCTGTGCTATTGGTGTCATCATCCTGGTCTATGAAAACATGATTTAGGATGAAGGAAAGCAGTTCAGACTGAAGCGAGTCCTCAGGGGAATAAACCAAGGGCTCCAGGTGTTCTCTGCCACCAGCCACCATTTGGTGGCTGAAGATGAGCAGGAGGTCACAAAGGATGGTGAATGCCTGCAGTGGAAAGAAAAGGAAAACGTAGTAATAACCTGTATACTCCCCTACATAACAATACAGGAGGAGTCCTAAAATATAACAATGAGTCACAGGATTTCTCATCGCTTAAGTCCAAGGTACTTTTTACCTGTTCTTTAACAGCTGTATTGATATTCGTGAGGTATCGTTGACACATCATACAGAAGGCCCTCATCTGTTTCCTCAAGGTAACCATGTCCTCCTGAAAGGTCAGATAGTGATTTGACCGGCACAGTCATGCTTCACAGAAGTACACTGACGTTGGGCGAGTCGACACTCACCTTTCGGGAGCTGCCTTCAGATAACTTGGCCAGCTGCCACAGGATGACATAGTGGGTGCACTGCAGTGAATGGATGACTATCTGCTCAAAAAAGAGATGAACATTAAAATTGCAAATGCTGATCAGAGTGGGCTTAATTTTGAGAACATGACAGTCAATGCATTCAATCAATTTATTTGAAAGTGTTTTTAAATAACCTGCTCGGGCATATCGCCATTCTCGATCCCTGTATTGAGCAACTTAAAGTTGCTGGTGAACAGATCCCATCCAGAGAGATCATGTGCACTACAAGATATACAAATAATCAAGTTAAAAGAAGACACTTCTCACTTACATTCGTCATCATGGACAGACATGAGAAAGAGCAGCCTACAAATAGAAGACATTCATACTTGTGAAAAGCTGTGATCCTTTTTAGAGTTGACAAAACCTGATAAGCATCGTCTTCATCAGTTTCTTCACCCTGGAAAGAGACATTCAGTTCAATGAACAATACTTGTGATGGGCTTGGCAAAACGAATGCATCGTCGAGTTCCATATGACGAGTTCATAATAGTGAAGCCTTGGTGAAGGTTGTGACAACAGGTTGCGTCTCTGCCAAAAGAATCACAATTCTTCCCTTCAAGCCAGTGTGAAAAGGAACCCGAAAGAAGGAGAAAGGATTCAAGTATGTATGTATGATTGTTTTTATTGGGCTATTTAATTTATGAATATCATGCTTCTATGTACTCCTGTATTAGTGTCCCCTTGTGTTCAGACTTAGACACGACATAATCAAAATGCCTTGTGTGACATCTGACATTTTAAGTGAAACGTGTAGCCATATAGGAAGAAGATGCAGTTGGATGTTCAATATGTCAGTTATGACAAGTTGTTCGTTTAAAAAGTGTTACATTTGAGTAAAAGTTATGCAATGGTAAAGAATAAAATGCTTTGTGTTTTCCGAACAATTTCTGACTGTAATAAAAGTAATTCTTTACAATTGTAAGATGTAATGACATTATGAAGTATCACATATCGGTGCACAGTGTTGGTTCGTACTCAAATCTAAGTACTTCCACTCGTATTTGGTCTGAAAAAAGTGGTATCAGCCCATCCCAACCTAATATGATTCCAGAAGTACACAAAAATAAATATTAAAATAAATTCTGCATGAACTGCAGCATTTTGGGTGACATGGCACAATTAACCCATTAATTAACATTAAATTACTACTTAAGATGAGCATCTAAAAGGAAAAGACTAAAAGTAAGAATCTTTCTTAAACAAATTAAAAAAGGGGGGCGTGAGAATAATCAAGTATGGTTATCAGGAAGAGGGCTTACAAAAAGTCAACTTTGACTCATACCTCTTGGAGAAAATCCTCCAGTAGCCTGTTGAACTTGTCCACCAGCTCATCCAGCAGCTGGGAGCGGGCAATGTCGACCCTGTTAAATATTGTGAACTCTTCATTGCACAAGGCATGGTACGTCTTAGAGCATGTCTCCAAAACTTCTGTGTCTGTGTGCTTCTCCACAATTTCCTTGATTTGGCGGAGCAGGGCTTCAAGGTGCTGCAGTCAACAGTAAACAGATAACACAGTCAACAAAGTCCAAAATGTGGGATTGAAAATGCGCACTGATGAATTGGTAATATTTATACAGTGCAACAACAACACGTCTGGAGGTACTTTTTCGATTTCTCAAGGTCACCTTACAACATAATGTAAATAAATACAAGTAGGAATCCCATAAAAGTAACAAATTGCATAAAAATGGAGTATTTAGATCAAATAACGGAAAAACATTTTTAGGATACTGGTGGAGACAGTCAATACCAAGGAATTGAGGAAGTGTGAGCAGGAAAGCTCTGGATCATATTGAATGAAATGCATAATATCATATAATAATACAACCTGTTCCGATGAGCGCAGCATGTATGACATGCATGGGTGGTGTATTACTCTTATTATAATTCATTAAATCAATATAATCTAAGAAGAACATTTGACAGACCTTTTCCAGACGTCCTGTGGTGTAAATTTCAAGGTCAAAGAACTGAGGGAGCTGCAACAGGTTGGTCACCTTCTCTGCATCCACGGCATACTGTCAACAGGGCAAACATTCAATTTAGCTATTTTCTGAAGAACATGCACAAGACCACGTGTCAACGTAATGACATACCTTGGCCAGTAGAGGGGGCAAAGACACAGCAAAGAGCTCTGTCATTCTGGTTCTGTCATCAAGCTGAGTCTTTTTTTCTTTGGCTGTCATCACCTGAATGCAAGTCAAATACCTTTGTGCTGTCAGAATTCATGATTAATGAAAAATACACTAGCGACTAGAAATACATGGACTAGAAAACCGCAACAACTCATAGTAATTCCTTTAATTGTTTAGGCATTAGACAGAGGAAGCCGGTTTCAGCAAATAGTCAACAGTTTCCAGGGTTGTTCCAATATATTGACGACTGTTACCAACATTATAATTACCTTACAAGGGCCAAGGAAAAAATTACTATATGTCGCTGTGGATCTGGATTAGCACATTAATATCTTTTGTTGAGTTTGAACATGATGCTGATAAACGCTGAAAGGGCGTTGAACAGTTGTTGCTTATTTCAATGTGTGGAGAGAACGAAACCTTTGTTATAGGCTCTAAACTGATAATGCTCCATACAAAAAAAAAATCAAGAGAAAGGACTACAATCCCATAAATGCAACTTACACGCTTCCCCGTGCCTCTTCCCACAGGGGGGTGACATTCAGCAGCCTGGCGCACAGTGCACAACATGATTTCAATCAAAGCTGTCTCTTGTCTATCTGTAAGAGCTACAAGTCAAGAAGAAAAAAAAAAGTCCTGGTTAGTAAATACACGCATTTGCTCTCAGCCACTTGTCAGTGGCACGTGATGAGGTTTTCGTCATACCTTCCTCTCCTGCGAATGGGTCATCTAATAGTAAGCTGATCGTACAGTCCCAGTCCTTCAGTAACTCCGGACCACAATCCCAGAGAGAGTCCACCAAGTAGGCGGCATGTTCATGGAGCTAAAAAGATTTTCACACAGCATGGGTGAATAACTTGATAGTTTGCATGCAATAAATGAAGACAGAATGAAAATGTGTGTACCTCACTCTCCAGGAAGAAGAAGACAGTGGTCTTGATGAGGTTGGCGTTTGGACTTTGTCTGCCTCTCCTCTTAGGGGCACCTTCCTCCTCTGGTTCCCTCTGGCTAAACAATCTTTGAAAACATAGTAGTTTGGCAACTCACTCCCACAACATCCTCTATTTGAGCATCAAATGTAATCACGCAAAGAAGCAGCAAGGGTCTCTCAAAAAGAAGCATACAGGGGGTCGCTGGCGTCGATGTTTGGATTTTGTAAATTGTTCCGGTGGACACAATGTCGGTGAACCTGCCACATTTTGGTTTTTGTAAGTGTCATGTCACGGGTTGTGATACGCAAATTCAAAATAAAGAATCCACAAGTGTAAACTCTACTTTTTGAACATTGTAACCTGTACTGGCAATACCCACTGAGGAAATAACAGTACTATAACAGAACACTAAACCCTTTAAACTTCACTGCAATCCAAATTTGGTTATTAGAAGAGAGTTACAAGCCCCTCATGTAAACACAGTATACAAAATAAAATAAATTCCGTGTATCCTGGTAGGTAAGACACAAAACCCGAGCCGAGGAGAAAGACAGATGGCAAATGTAGAATGTCAGCGAAACGCTCAATTCTGTTTAAATTACGTCTGACGTACTTTTTGTAGAGGAATTCTCCTGCTGCTACAGCAACCGGCCTGTGTGCCGAGTAGACCAGATGATAGACACTCTCGCAATCCTCAGGGGTCAGTACCTCATCTGTACTACTGCAGAAACAAACAAAAAAAAGAGCCATTCAAGTGGAAGGTGCAAACAAAATTGTTACAAGTTACTCCGTGTCCTGGATGGAGTACTTTGTGCGCGTGTGCATACAACGGGTTTACAAGTAGAATATTTTTTTTCCATTGATAAGTGGTAAACAAGGTTCAAAACTGGGATAACCATTTATAGAACTTACTTCAAAACTAGCGTGAGCAACTTGATTGCTTGTACTGCAACGTCATACTCCTTATCGAGGGTCATGGAGACAATTCGGTCCTTGGAAAAATAAAAGGGTAGAAAAATGTAACATGTTTGTCAGTACAAATGAAGCAATTGAAAAAAAAAACCCCAAGTTTTGTCCGTTGTGTCAGACATATCAATGGCTGCCGAGATTGACAAATATGTACTAAGTATTGTATTGTAAGTAGTGTAATTGTGGTGTTTAAGCTGTCCAGCAGGTGGCACTGACCTTAAAGCGACTGGTGAAGAGTTCCAGCCTTGCATTAAGCTCTCTGTTGTAATACAGACCCTGTAGAGCTGTCAAACACTTCAGTCGTACCTCACCTTGCTAAAAAATAATTTGGAAATATTCAAATGTTGTATTAAAATTAAACAATTCGGTAACCACACACACAAATTTGCATCAAACAAGTGAAATATTGTAGGAAGCTTGATGAAACACGTTAGAAAAAAATCTTTTAATTGAAACACTAGGAAACATGTAATCAAGATCTTTGGATTTTGGGGTTCATAAATGAATGATTATGTTTTCAACCATGTGTCTGAATCACAAAGTAGGAATGGGATGTTAAATGGGCCTTAATGTAGCCTTTTGGAAAATAGTTGTTTTTGTTTTTGCAATGCACTTTGCATTTACATTTTGTGTCACAGTTCCAACTTGAAAGTGCAGCTAACAGATGCAGTGAAACAGCGAATTTCAGAGCTGAACATTTGAAGATTCTTCAGCCAAATCTACGGTGTCGATTAGTTTCAATTTCATCATTAAAGACAGTGGCAAGTAGAGAAAACGGTCCACTTTGTACTGTGTGCAAGCGGTGCTTGAAACATCTCCCGGACTTTGAACAAAAGAAGCAAAATGAACAAAAGAAGCCTCTCCTGTGTTTGAATCCTTATCCTAATTGCTTGTTGGACTTCAACAGGTCACACCAGCAAAACAAGAGTCTATTGAGAATGCTACGGAGCACCTATGCAGTGGGAGTAATAATAGCTTAACGTTTGCAGCCCTTTTTTATGTGCTTGAAAACGTGTGGTTTGGTTGAACGAGGACATTTCAGCCATGTTTTAATTCCCAACCTAATGCTGCATGCAGTCATACTGAACACAAACTGAGCATTTCTGGTGGCGTGTTTCCATAGTAGTAAATGCAGTTTGCTGCGCAGATTAACCAAAAGTGTTGCTTCTTTGTCCATTTCGCCGGGGCTGGCAAATTTGAACTTTTGGCGTTGTCGCATCGACACCAGCCAATCGACGTCTCAAATGCAGTTACTATGTCACACGCAGCGCAAGCAGGAACAGAGTGTACTGACTTGTTGATAACTATTGAAAGGTCAGACAAGATAGCAGTCAGCAGCCACAATAACACAGCCAGATTGACTTTCGCTGTTCAATGTACAGGTATTTATTTATTTATGTTGGAGGAGGAGCAGGCCCACATCTTCTCCACAGGAAGCAACCTTGTGTAGTTCCCCAGTGAAAAAAAGCACGCGAGACATACAGGGTGCCGCAAAATTTCATGTTCGGTCTGAACCTACCATAAGTGTAGCAGTTGGATAAAGCGCGGGTCAATTGGTCATGCCTGCAGAGGGCTGTGCAGGCAAGACCAATCAAACCAGTGTTGTTTTTTCTACATGTTTATGCTTTGTTTTACATTTTTGATATTACTCTATTGTCACGTGGAATAAAATTTGTCAAGGAATAAGAGGCCGTTTACAATTCAAGAGTGTTCAATGGTCAACTTGAAATCAATTATAATTATTCAATACAACACAATACGCAAATAAATATCAAAGTTGGACCGAACCGTCGCCCAAAATCCAGGGTGGGGACCGTAGCGTGGGCTACCGTGGGTTTTATATTTGGGAGAACATAGGGCATTGGTAAAGATTTTTTATTTCCGGGGGTGAAATTTGAGTTTTACACAGGTATCCCAGGCAGGAGTCCAAAATAAAGAAATATTCGATTTGACTAAAACATTAAGATAGCACCTTCATGCAGCAAAGGAAACAATGTTCTGTCAAAAATTTTTAAGCAAGGGTAAATTTCTTAGCTGACCCACCTTATCGTGCATGGTCCATCCCACATACTTTAGATAACTGTCGTTAAGGAAGGCATCACTGTAGAGCTTCATCCAAACTCCAATCTCTTCTATACAGATGGCTCTTATTTCTGCTATTGAATCACTGGGGAAACATCATGATTATTGGTTAAAAGACAATACAACAACTCTGTCTTACACAGCAGCCCAAAAAAAGACAGAAATAGTTCATTTCATGGTCACATACCGATAACGATGTACAAAGACTCCTTTAAATATTGCATTCATCATGTTTTCAATCTCATCCTGGTTTTCTTGGAGCTGAAATGGAAACAAAGTTAATTCCTCAATATTGCCTGAAAAAAATGTGGGAGGAACATCATCATGCAAGAGTTCTGTGGCGGAAAGGTTAAGATTTTCTTGGTATACATTATGTGTGGATTGAACTGATATGACTTTCCAAAAGTTGCCTAAACTGTCCAAAGGAACTTCTTCCATACATTTTGTGGAATGACGATGTCGTCTTGTCAGTTATTTCAGTGACCATTGTGGGATTTTCCTTCCTTTACCAAAAGTGCATGATCATATTGTGGCAGCCAAATACGCCACTAGAGTGTAGCAAGGCAATACACTGTGCCGTCAAGGTAAATGGGAGCCATGTGGGACTTGCTGTGATATAAACCAGTTAACAGTAGATGCTAGTTGAATAAAACTAGAAGTGAACTTGAAAACATGTCGACCACCAAATTAACGGTTACACCTCCAAAACAGGAATTCTGTCGCAAAATAAAGTGATTCCTTTACACTGATTAACTGATGCACCATAGCCAAGACACAAATGGGTAAAATAACTAGCAAATACTGTACTGCATTTTTACTGTAACCGTGCTTCCTACTTGTCATTAATTTAATGGGGGATACAATCCAAACACAGACTTTGAGACATGGTGAAAGTTGTTCCATTATCAGAATGTTAAAAGGAAAATAGCTAAATAAATAGAGCTGCAGAATTCTTAACACTAACCCAGAGGACATATTATTCGCTACCCTTTCTATTTAAAAAATAAATACAAACACACCCATCCATTTGGCAAACAATAACAGAAGGCCAAATGACAATAATTTGCACAATTGTTGGCATGCATCGAATGACATGTTGCTGTTGCTCAACATTCTCCGGTATAAATAATCTGGCATTTGGCTGGTCATACCCTTTCTTTTCATTCCAAATTAATTTCTAATTGAAAATGAACTCCACTTTTCCTAAATTAGATTGATATAAATGAAAGTGACCATACCTCTTTACGTTTCTGCAAGAGCAGCTCCAGTCTGTCATTGGCCCTTTTGGCCACCATCTTATTCCTCTCTGCCTCATATTGTCGTTGGGTGTTGTCCATGTTAATGCTCAAATTTAGAGCTACATTCACCAGGGCTGTCATCAGCTTCATTGCTGTTAAGAAAGATACAGCGTCAATATGGGCAATTTTCATAAATCAAGCATTAGTTTCCGGACTACAAACCGTTTCTGATTAAAAGCCGCAACAGCTACATTTAGCCATAAAAACAAATTTACATTAGTCACTTTTTATTAATGGCTGATGAATAATTCAGAAAGAGGACAGACTCTGGTTGGTTGCATTCGTCCAATGTGACGTGTTCTGTAATTTCGCTGGTCAAATGTGACTAGACTTTGGATAAATCTATTGACGGCTCGACGATCACCTACAAAAATTCATAAACAAACCGTGCCACATTAAAAGCCTCAGGGTTCAAAGTGTGGGAAAAAAGTAGTGGCTTATAGTCTGGAAAATACGGTAATGCTCTTCACAGGTCAGCTCGAGGCAATTCAAGATTAGTTATTATGGTGAAAACTCCAACCCTTCTATTCAATTTCAAACAGCAACAATCTTACCTGCCAGTGTAGATGTGTGTCTGAAGGCTCTGACTTGAGAGTCTGATAGTCCGGTGAGAAGGGAGATAACCGTGTCCATCATATATTCATCATAGATGATACTGTATTGACACTGCCGCACAAGGACTGAAATGAATTCACAAAAACTTGACTTGAACTTCTTCCACAGGGGCCCCGCTATAGTGAGAGGGTAATCTCCACTATCCTACAGAGGAAAAGAGAATGCTTATTAGCAAGTGCCCTTAATCACGTGCCATGAAGCAGTATGTGCAAAGAGCAACGATTTTAAGACAATCTCAAAAATCAACACAATCTACTACAAAGTAAAGGGTCAAATCGAATTACCTCATCAAATTCCTCTGTCATTCGTCTGATAATTTCTGAGTTCTGCATGTTGCGGAACATCTCTCCACTAACAACACCTTATCGTTTCAGGACAAAAAAAGAATTAGAAGCATTATCAACAGTGACACGGAGTCAGTGAAACTATTTAAAAAGTCAAATTAACTAGTCAATTTAAAGATTAAGTAACCGTCTTAGTATGGCAGAGCGAATTGCAAGAAAATAACATTTAGTAACATACCTTTACACCCTGAGCACTGGATGAAGAAGTTGATGAGATCAAGCAGCGCAACATCTCTGTCATGTTTGTAAGACTCAATCCATTCATCAACAACCGACTGTAAAGGGCAATACATATGTTTAAAGAAACATAAGAAAAGTTTTGGATTTTTTAAAATGACAACATAGGTGTTTGTGACATAACATATCCCACCTGCATTGCACTCCGCCCCAACTTCACCACCTCAAACAGCATCATGTTTTCCATGCCATTCTCCTGGTGATGGCCATTTATCCGACCTGCCCCCTTTCCCCCCTTGCTTTTGTCTCCTGCTGGTTTCTTGCCTTTCTTTCCACCCTGAAAGAAAGCCATTGACATGAGGGAAACATGAAAAACACTTTCCTACAACTGTCTGTTCAACAATTCAGTCTGTTCTGTCAAAATCCGAGATTGTGCAATATTTACATATTATTATTATATTAAGAAAGGGTATTCTAGTTGTGCAGTTTTTTGCAGCTTTGTCTAATTTTGACATCCATCCATCTTCTATAGCACTTTGAGCCTACCCCAGCTGACTTGGGGTAAACGGGTTGCTAATTTTTGTCATCAACATGTTTAGAGTATGTGTTGGTCAAAGCCAGGGTCACGATGAACAGATATAACAAAACGCTTCTCATAATCGCACTGTTCACCCAGTGTGTGGATTTGCCCAGGAGGTCCGATTGACTAAAATGTAAAAAAAAAAATATGATTCAGTTACTGTCAGTAACATGTCAGAAAATAAGGGCCGTATTTTCCCCATCTAAATGCAGCTGTTTGCAAAAGTCGTATTATTACTCACGTTTACATAGAGTTTTGTATTCCAATTAAACCAAATTAACAAATGGAATGACATTTCATTTGTGTTTAAAGGGGTGAAACAAAATGCCTTCATGTAGCCAATGTTGTACTATATAGTTAGGTATAAGTACAATAGGGCGGCACGGCGGCTGACTGGTTAGGACGTCTGCCTCACAGTGCAGAGGCCTTGATTTAGTATTTGGCTCCGGCCTCCCCGTTCCTGTGTGGCTGTTCTCCGGGTACTCCGGTTTTCTCCCACATTCCAAAAACATGCATGGTAGGTTGAGTGGGCACTCTAAATTGTCCATTGGTGTGACTGTGGGTTTGAACGGTTGTTCGCCAATGTGTGCCCTGAGATTGGCTGGCAAACGGTTCAGGGTGTATCCCACCTACAGCCTGAAGACAGCTGGTAAAGACTCTAGCATGCCCGCGAACCCTCGTGAGGATAAGAGGCTCAGGAAATGGATGAATGAATTGATGGATGGATGGATGGATGGATGGATGGATGGATAAGTAAAATACAACTTTGTAGAAGGAATATGAGTGCTTCAAGTAACATTCAGGTTTTCAACTGCAGTTTTTCTACCCGAGTACTGGATGGCACCCACATAACCTTGAAGAAATCTGAAGTGACGTCATATCTTGGTGCTCTGCTACACCGTAAATGTGTAAATAAATAAATATTATCGTAGTCAAATTTGTAGGTCAACAAGTCCAGAAACCAACCGTTGCCCATTCTGAAACACTTGGTGGCATTGACCCTCTGCGGGTGTTGATGCTCGTTCCAAAGGAAGGCAAAGCCAATCCATGTGCATTGAACAAAAGCCACAGAAACGCTTTTCATGAGGCTGACTTATTTTGGCAATGCCAAAATGTGTGCTATCAATACAGAGCATACGCCCTTGCCTTTTTTTCCCCTTAAGTTTTTATGCCACCGATCAACAGAACACAGCGACACTGCACAGGGGTGTCCTATGATGTAGCGACTCGGTTCCCAGAGTGCATTGCTCGGCACAATTCATTTAATCAACAAAGTTTTTATTACGTTGGTCCTCGTCATATACGTGCGTTTCTGTTACCACTAACTGAATGTCATATTTGTGACTTTTTTTTCTTTTCATTTAAAAATGGTTAGTTACAAGAGAAGAAAACCAATACTGCTTAACATACCTTTCCTTTCGCTGAATTTGAAGTCCTCCCATCTGGATCTTCTGAAAAGTCTGTGTCTGAGGAAAATTGTGTGTCTGTATCCCTAGAGATGGAAAAATAATTGATAAAATGAACATTTGGGCCGATACTAAGCAAGCTAACAGAGCTAAAAATTACAAGGAGCACTTACTGAGCGTAGGGGAAGTCTGCTGGTATTTCTGGTGCTGCTATCATTTCTCTAACATCTTCTGGATAACTTCCACTTTATTACGGTCTTGTAACACGCAGAAAATACAAGATGGAAGCTTGCATGAAATCTAAAGATATAAAATAAGAAGTACCACTTAGACAAACAAACTGATGAAAACAGATTTTTCTTGCTTCACATGGTAACGGTGGGCGGTACAGATGCTATTGTGGCGCTCAGCACTCAAAGCATTGGTTCCCTTTTCCTCGCCCTGCTTGCTTTTCAATTATTGGAGTATCTTCCTCACTGGCCATATATGGACGTGCCCCCCCCCCCCCCAACTCCCCCGCGCGTACTTCAACCAATCAGAACACGTTACCAACATCAACAAGATACAGTACTGCAGGCCACAACTACTGCTTTACTGTACTGTGTGTAAAAGTGGCACATACATGCATGCGTTTCGGGAGAGTAACTTTTCAAAGGCAATCACCGACTTGTCAACTGCAAAATAAACGATATAATACACACTTTATCCGATGCTAATAAATCACATCGTGCATCCTACAACAGAAAGTGAATTAGCCGATATTACAGTACTCGAGCCGATTAATAAGCGAATTAATAAACGAGGGAATAATACAAGAGGAGGCCTGTCGCTGCTTACAATAGGTAGTATTTGCCACGATAATACAAGTAACAAATCTATCTACCGGAAACTACGACGATATCAGTCACAGCTCAACACAGGTGCTTTGTTTGTAATGTAACATGGCATTGTTCGTTATAACCATTCTTCTTTGCCATTTGAAGACATGTGGCCGTTTCGCGAGTTAATACGTAAATATTAGGTGATGACAAGATGACGGGATTCAATGGGTGTTGACTGAAAAAGTGGCGCCAAATCGCTCAGTGAATCTCATAAACTTGCCACAATGAAGCTCGGGGAGAAGATCTTGGCTAGCAAAGAGCCGTAAAGCTCAAAACTGAGGAGTTCCAGAGTCAACGCAGCAGCACACACGCCTCCGTTCCCTCCAACGGAGCCGACGCGACCACGCTCTTCGTCGGTTCCTGTCAAAATTGACACCGGTGCGCGGGTGTTGCTAGCGGCGCTAGCAGCCGTGAATTTCGGAGGCTTCAAGAGTGGAAATGCACAAGCAAGTGCACTATACCTGAGCGTAAAAGTATGATTTGGATTTCGGCAACGGGTCAGTGTTTGTTGCCGCGATCTTAGGACGACCATAATAACACAACAACGCAAGCTCGACGGTGCCCTCACATGCTAATATGAGCGAGAAGAAACTGGCGTGAGAAGCAAGCGCATCCAATGACCGTTTCATAAACTACTCGTATCCCAGGTTCAACTTAATACCATAAACACTGATGATTAAGGAAAAAATCACGAGCACGATAAACTACGAATGGTCAACCATGCTAACAGTACGTGCTAACGTTCCCAAAAAAAACATCACGTCCTTGCGTCCTCCATCTTGCCTCGGGAGTTCCAGCACCGTATTGCATAAGCAACAAACATTGTTTACAATTATTGTGAAGTGCAACCAAGTCCATCGAAACAACAAAATACTTCGTTGCGTTGCAAGAGTTCTATTTTGCGTCAATTTGGTAAAAGAATCGTGTGCGTTAGCTCGCTACAAACCTGGGCGCAGCTAGCCTCTCACAGCGGAGCTAGCGAGGCGACTTGACTGAGGCAGACATCCGCGCTCTAGGCTCAACTAGCCTCGTTAGCAAGCAGCTAGCAAAATACAAATCAACTAAGTTGCATATAGCTTTCCGCCATTTTACAGCTAACTTACCTTGCTGAGAAATAGCAGTCCCAGATGATTCCTAACTTGTACTTCTTCGACAAGCCCCAGGACGAATCTCACACTTAATTTAGTAAAAAAAAAAAAAAAGTTTAAAAGTCGCGGTCAGAGGCGGTTTCGGACGTTCCTTCGCCCGCTTGCTCCGTAGTTCAATTTGTTGTTTCGACGACCTGGGAGGAGGAAATCCTTGTACAGAGCTACCACCTAGCGGCCACAACAGCGGCGCTCGACCATTCCGACACCCACTGGCCACTGCTCAGTATTGCACGTCAGACACCCATGTTTATGTTGTACTGTAGGGGATCGAAACCATTTTCTTGCACACTCCCTTTATCAACCCAATTTAAATAAATAATTCCAAATTATGTCATTGAAATATATATTTGTTTTAACTTGGTAGTAATTTACTGTGCTTCAGTATAAATATGCATTACAACATGATTTATGACCAAATAGTAAATTTTATTGGTGAAGCCGTTTTCACATGAGCGATATGAGGAGTTTTTGTGGATCCATTACTTACATTATTGATCATTTATTTCAACACAAATAGCCATTTAAGTGAATTCTTCAAAATGTCAAGGTATTATAAACAAAAGCAAAGTCAAACGAGCATGAAATCAAATACAGTATTTCCCAATACAAGTAATTTGGATCTATTCCAAACACATCAAATAAAAAGCAAATTAAGTGAAGGCACATCTGGAATGGAAAGAAATCATTCAGTGTTTATGTACTAACTATTCACCTATTAAAAACGCTTTTATGATATACTCTTGCTTAACCTTACAATAGCCACTCTTGTGGTCAAACAGTCCTTTGCAATATTACAGGTTATCTACACTTAATATTAAAATACAAAGTCAGGCATTATGAGACACCAGCACAGAAGGTCCGTTTGGTAAAAGTCTATTTTTCTTAAGCGATGTACGTCTTGACCTTCTGTGTAATGTCCCCACAACAAATTGGACACTTAATAAGCGTCTGTGAACATTCCTCACAGGTGGCCAGATGACCGCACGGGATGAAGACGACGCAAGTATCTCTGTCCATACACACTTTGCACTGTTTTTCCCTCTGCAGTTTCCGTAGTGTTTCCAATGGGTCCTCATCTGAAAGGCGAAAGAAAAGAACACTCTTACTATTCAGAAGATCATGAGTGCACACAACAACATACACGATTGCCCATCTTCTGACACCGTGTTTTTTAGTGGTATGTGCATACACCTTACAAGCTGAGGGGCAAAATAACATCACAATGTTATTTTCTCTCACAGGATTAAAGGAGACAACCTTTTTTCCAATAAAAACTAATCTCACGTGCCATAACACATCTGTGACATACTTTGGACAAAATACAACGAAAATACAAAATTGATCAACAATTTTAGCCAACTTTCCACCCCCATTTTACAACCCTCTTGAAAGCATTTTATTTTGTGATTTATTTTTTTAATGTTACTTTGATTTTGATAGGGGGGGAAAACGGGTTCACTTGTACATTGTCCTATTCAAATACTGTAATGTTTCTACAGGTTGACCGAATGTTCCAATATATAGATTAATGCACATTTACTGTACAGCACAGCAGCACCAAGGTTAATATATAGCGTGAAATAATATCAAGGATTTAATTTGCTATTTTAATCCCTTACACCTTCTGCCAGTTTCTGTCAATGTAAAACAAGCAAGAGAAAGAACAAAATCCATTCGAAGTCACTGATGGTGTAGTGCTATACCTGCCTGACTTCTGTTGTGTCGTTGTGGGTTAATTTCCCACTCAGTAACATTGTAAATATGAGTGTGTCTGATTCTTTGTCTTTATATGGGTTCCATGATTAATTAGTGTTAGGTCCAGCCAGGCGGTAGTCTGCATTTCACCCAAAATCAGCTGAAATAAGATCTGGCTTCCCATGACCCTGAACTGAAAAGTGGTACAGAAAATGGATGGATCGATGGATCGATGGATGGATGAAAGCTAGTCTATAAATGTATTTACCATTTTTGTACGCTGTGAATCCATTTTGATGACTTGAGGTCTGAAAACAAACATGTGCATAGTTAGAAAATGGGGGGAATACTCCTGACAATATCCTGCACAGACATATTCAATCTTCCAGTACACTATTTTCCCAAACGTAATAACTACCGTAGGTTAAATTGACAAAAATTGTTGCTGTCCATTTCAGGTACAGAAAATGTACCTATATATATATATTTCGGTATTGCTCTATGTCCGTACAGAAGTTCAGTCGTTTGAGAATTGGAAACCAACCCCAACCGGCCCCCCCCAAAAAAGTCAAAATGAAATAAAAATGAATGAAAATGCAAAAATCCCAAACTGTTATAACCCTGATTCAGGGACAAAGACCTCATACTAATTCACATTTAATAGAATAGACAAATAAATATAAATAATCAATTCAAAGAAACTGTCATCTTCTTGAAAATATGTACAGGATATATTTAACTATACTTGTTTCCCTATAAAAACATTCTTAAATGTCATACAAATTTGAGAAGATTTCTTTCTGTCATTCATGAGGCATAATTGTCAACAAAAGTGATACATTTCCAACTTGGCATAATCAATTGAGATTTAAAATTTGAGTGGGAAATAAATGTAATGTAGGCTTACAGCTTTGTTTTGTTGAGGATCTTGTAGCTGGATGATGTTGATAAATTCTTGTCCTTTTTCTGCTAACAAGAAGCTGCATCTAATGGAGAGTTTGGAATGTCATAAGAGTTAAGTTTGAACACCAACATTAGGTGAAATGCTTGTTGAAATTTTTGTTGTTACCCAGGATAACTTTTGGCATGCTCTTCCCATGGGTCTTCATCAGGCTGCCAGCCCTTTAGTCCTCCACCACAACGAAAACACATCACCATGTCTCCTGTCCCTACGCACGCACACAAACATTTAAAAAAATATATTCAGATGGAGTAATTTCAGAATAAAAACAACATGGGAATCAACTACCGGTAGCATTACATAATGGATCATGTTCAATTTAGGAGGTTCCACTGTACATGCAATTTACAAATTATAATAATTACTGATCTAAGTCAGGTGCCTACCTGTCCTGTAGAAGCCAGCCCTTGCAAGTCGAGCATGATCGACAGGGTGCTGAACTCCTGTAAAGCTGCGTAGCCTCTCTTCGAAGCTCCCCATAGGCACGTGAGCGTTTACTTGAGGTGGATTCCTACGATTCTCCACTCCCGTACCCCCCTCGGATGGGCTGTTGCCCACATCATGGCCGAGGATGAAGAAGCAGTGGGGAAAATGTTTGCCATGTTCACCCCAGGCCGTGTCCCCTGCTTCCCAGCCCCCTAGGATGCCACCGCAGCAAAAACACTGAACCCGGTCACCCTGGCCCAGGTAGTACAGGCCAGCTTGTGCCAGATCTCTGGCTGTCACAGGAACAGTAGATGGCCAAGACGAGAAGGTCTGACGTCTGGCCTCCTCCCGCCTCATGTGAGGGATCATTGGGTAGGTGGACTCGTCAACCACCTCGCCTGTTCTCAAACGATATTCCATATCTTCAGCTTCTTCATTGTATCTAGAGCCTGTCAACTGTGAACTGTGGTGGAAATCGGTGCGATGGGTGCAGCTGAGGAACTTGCACAGTGGGGAAACCTAAAATTCAGATCAAATATGTTGGAAGCAGATAAGAAGGTGTGTGTGTGTTTGTGTTTGTGTGTGTGTGTGTGTGTGTGTGTGTGTGTCCCATTTCCATCTCATCCAGACTTACCTCCTTATGCCTCTCTACAGGTGTGTCTCCCCTGCACCAGTTTTCAACCGTCATTTCACAGCTGAAACAGCGGACGCGATCGGCATGACCGGTGTAGTAGAATCCGGCCCGGGCCAGTCGCTCTGCGGGCACCTGCTCAACCAGACTGGAGCCGTTGAACGAGTGGAGACGGTTGTTCATTAGGGAGAAGTCAACCATATTATCGCTCTCGAGTCTGCCATCTTCTTTGAGGTCTGACATGATTGCAGCCGGCAAGGAAATTGCCGTCTCAGACTAGAAGGGGAAAAAAAAGATGAGGAAACAGTCAGACATTTGCTGTACGACTCACACGACACATTGTCACTAAGGTGGCCAGCGTACTTCCAGTGGCAATAGCTCTTCGTGGACCGCGAGTAAGCAAACTTTCCTGTAATTAGACAATGGTATTGAGAAAACAAACAAAACGGGTTAACGATGATATTACTTTTCCTATTTAATGGCATTTTTCAAATGTGTGAAGTGTCGATCAAGAACATGTCACTTGGAAGGGAGACGGCATGCCAGGTGTAATTTACACTTCCAAAGGTCACTTAACTCATTCCAGCCATTTAGAATGATGGCAACCCTAGTGCCAGCGGAACCTTTGGAGCATTTTGGCTGATTTCTCAAGAACCACAAGAATATTGTGCTCTAATTAATTTTACATTGAATCTACCAAATCAAAGAATATATTTACTTTAAAAAATGATTGTCTATTATTTTACCAGGAAAATAGTTAGATTCGACCCCTTTCTGTTCTCAGGTTATTAGCAGTCGAACACAGTGTAGGGAAGCGGTAAGCAATTCGGCTGCTTTGCCCAAAATCCGGAGAAATTTTGCTTTTTGCATGAGCAAATATCAGGCAAAAAGAAAGATGATGCTAATATTTTTTTATTCTATGACACCTCTAAAACCTGAACAGTGATCTCGCCAACTCACTAGTGGCCTCATTCATAAGAGTGCGTCGAACAGATTCTAACCAACTTCAGTCGCACTGCTTTACTCCCTCTCCTGTCAGTCAACGCTCACGGCTGTGTGAGGTGAACCCCCCCACTCCTCCTTCAAAACACACACAGTGTGAGCAGAGTTGAAGCAGACAGCATTAGCACACTTAAAGCTATTTTTTGAGACGGCTGTAGTTGTACAGTTGCAAGAAGTTGAGCGGCGGCAGAAAGGCAATTAGTTCCAAACCCTGACACAGCAACATTTTGGATTCTAGCCAGATGAACGCTGTTCGCCTGCTAACATCAACAAGCTGTCGTATTTATTTGAAGAGTTGTAACACAATGAACTTCAAAGTCCATTTACAAACAGCTTAGCTTGCACTCGAGGATTCTTTTGGCCAACAGTGCAAACAGTAAACGTGACAGCGCAAAATGGTGCAATGTTTGATCGAAGTTAAATATACTGTCATCTTTATTATTCATTTGCACATACCTGAAAGAATTCAAGCCATAAGCTAATGATGGTTACTACAAGAGAGCAACTGCTTGTTGGTGCGAAATCCAAGGTTTACATATGATCTGATTTGTTGACTAATCGCGACTACTGTTGGTGATGAGTCGACAAGCAAAATTACTGTATGCGGTAGCCCTACTGTCAGGTTGACATTACTACATTGATGTATTTGTTTTTACTAAACATGGTACAATTTACTAATATATGTTTTTGATTGGGAGGAATGTCGGCGCCATTTGACTGTCGGTTTTTGCGCCTGTAATGGGCAGCGTTTTTCACAGCCCGTTTTGTTCAGCAAAAATGTTGGTGCCGTTGTACAGTGTGCGACTGGATGGATGAAATTTTGTTCAGCGGAAATATCGGTGCTGTTGGTCAGTGTGCGACTGGATGGATGGATGGATGGATGGATGGCTTGTGGAACCGACAATGAGAAAAAAGGAGCGTCAGCACAGAGGACAGACGTGTATGTGTAACTGGGAGTCGCCGCTTGGAATTCAAGCAGATTTACATGAAACAGGAGATGTGAGCCAATCTCTTTTTCGTCAATGGACGCTACAGCTTCTTGTTTGCTTTCAAACTTAGCTTGTAGCAGATGTGTGCACATTTTCAGAATGAAGTCTTTGATCCACTGGTAAAAAGGACACTTTGATTCTCTCCTCTTTCATCTATAACTGCTTCAAACAACAAAGTGTATGCAGAAGAAGTGGTTAAGATTGCACGCCTGTCTGTCTCTTTTGTGTTTTGATGTATTATTTTGTTATTTTATGTCAGGCATGTCCAAAGTCCGGCCCGCGATCGAATTTCATCCGGCCCTCTGCCCCTGTCATAAAATCAGTGCCGTCTGGCCCGCAGGTTGGGCGCAATGGAACACGTGTTGCATTGACTGAGGTCTCGTAGACTGGCGAGTGATGTTTCATAGAGTACTGCTTCCCTCTAGTGGCTAAATGAGTAATAGCATTCACTAAATGAGTAATAGCATTTAGACACTAGAGGGCATCACTCACAAGTTAACAAGACATCACTCCGTGTTTATATTGACTGATATGTTATATTTCAAATGATCGTTGCAGTTGTGGATATGTGTATTGCTTGTTCATTTCCCTGTTGTTCGAGTCAAAGGTTTTGTGACTATTGAAAAGTCATGGTGATACATTTTATGTTTCAAATCAATCAATTTGCACTCAGGAGACTTCTGTTTAAGAAAAAGTCAAGTGAATAAGCAGTTGCATGTGATATACCGGTTTCAAATGAACCAAAAGAAATTCTTAAGATTGTTGAAATTAAAATAAAAATGGAAATGTTAAACAGACTGGCTTACTAAAATTTGTTGAACAATATTGTTGTTCAATGTAAAGAATGTCAGCCAAGGTCGGCCCCCCGACATTTTACCACAAAATCTGGCCCCCTTGGCAAAAAGTTTGGACACCCGTTTTATGTTAACTGTTCTGTTCATGGCGGCGTGGGCACCTGCTGCGGCTCCTCTCCTGTGGTTGCGAGAAATGAAATTTCATCTGTGCTGTATGTTGCACATAGAACGCATTTGACAATAAAATTAACTTGAACTTGATATCAAATTATAGATTAATCGTTCAAAACTAGATTGTACTGATTAGAAAAAATAGCAAAACATTTCAAAATAATACATTTTAGACCTCCTCAGGTTTATCATCTGGCGTGTACTCCATGCGGTGTTGGGACATGAAAACGTGTGTGGGATGGGCACGGCCGTGAGAGGCAATGTCTACAGAACAGGGTGTATCACTTTGCCACCCAGCAACACAAACCCTGTCAACACAACCAATAACAAATTCATTCAACTTACTAACAGTTTCATATGCATGTAGAACATACTAGAAAAGCATTGATTGTGGATTATGGTTGATTGCTGCTGGAGTTTAGAGTGATGCACAACTGCAATGCATGATGTAGTATTTTATCATGTGACTATAATGGAGTTAAAAAACATTGTTGCTGTGTGCCAAACAATAATCTCAACGCAAAACTTTAATCTCAATGTTTAAGGTCTTGGAAGATTGTTTGTTCGATTGATTGATATATGGATGAAAACGTTTATATCTAACTGCCGATAATCAGTTGACTGCCTGTGCTTTTTGAACCCCGCGTTTTAAACGTCGAACTTAATCGCCAACTGCAACTGTGCGAAAACACGAACATGGGTTACGTTGACATTAATTTGCTTTATTCCAAATACAAGGCGAGTGTTATGCCGTTAAACCAGTCATTTGCTGCGATGGCCGTCAACTCTCCCAGCAAACAAATAATTCCAACCACAACCTCTGAAACGACTCACGCGACTTTTAGTGAGCTAGTAGTCATGCTCTCTCATGGCGTGGTGAGGAATGAACTGCTGCTCCTCACCAACGATACAAACACAGCATTCGCTCGGTGGTTAAAATAAAAAAAAAGATATGTCAAAGTCAAGCGTACAGTACTGTTCGGAGCAGTCATGGAACAGCGTCGTGTCATTTTGCATTCGTGCTAGCTGTAAACATGTAGCTAGTCCCATAATGCGGGCTATTCTACATGTGTTTAGTTTATTTTTTGTTTGTCAGAGTTCAAGTTTTACCTTTATCTGTCCAGTTCGTCGGGCGTTAATCCACCTACAACTTCACTGTGAATCTTTCCCAGGAGTGTCATAAAAGAGGTGTATCGTATGACGCGACCTTTTCAGGAAGTAGTTGATCAAAGGTTGACTGGTGCGCAACATGTACTGCGCATCCCACGTGGCCCATCAAGAAATGAATTATGAATCATGAAAGGAAATAATCATTCAAGCACGCAAACGCAGTTTTGAGACGATTTAACAAACGCACATATCGGTTGCATGTTTTTGAAACTCTTTTCGTCCATGATGGTAGAAACCAAATTAGTGGTTGCAACAACAACTAATATTCAAGCAAGCAAACGCAGTTTTGAGACGATTTAACAAACGCACATATCGGTTGCATGTTTTTGAAACTCTTTTCGTCCATGATGGTAGAAACCAAATTAGTGGTTGCAACAACCACTAATCAGTCTCACACGACGAACTTTAAATGCAGAATACATACAGTTGTCAAGAATAACTGGTACAAGCAGATGTATTTACTCAACTGCAATAAAATTCACTGACATACATTTGTGTGTGTGTGTGTGGGGGGGGGGGGGGGTCATACCTCTCAGGCCCCACTTTGCTTCTGAAACATAAGAGTGAACATTGAAATTGCCTGAGAGTGCTGGAGGGGCCACAGGGAACTGAAAAAAAATCAGACCCGGTGCGGAATTAGCAACGTTTCTGCTCAGCAACTAAATTCAGCACCTCTCTATGATTTTAATGGTCCTGTACAGCTATGGTAAAATGTCTTACAAATTTACAAACCACAGATAACAGTTTTGTTAACAAGCCTGGCAAATTTGAATGAATGAAAATAAATACATCAACAAAATATATCAAATGAGTCTCCCAAATCATGTAAAATAAAACCTCCACTTAGCTCTCAGACAGTGTGGGTGTGTCCCCTAAATGTGTTGAAAACATTCCTTGCTCAACTCTTACCTGTCATCACAATGCATTCCTGAACAAAGGCATGTTCTCAGTTTATGGTGTGAGTCACAGGCTGAATAAGAGTGCTCTGCTGCTTAGATTAATAAACAGTTCACATTTTCTCAATTGTCTCTGTTATGTGGACCCACATCAACACACAAAACCAAGTGATGCGGTGATGTAAATTTGCCAATGCCAGCCCTGGGCAAGCTAGCAGAGAAGTAACACAGGTACCGTTTTTCAAAAGTTCTCAGCAAAAGATAAAAAAAATAAAATTAAAAAAAGACATAAGAACAATAAAGACTCAAAGTAAAGCATTACAGATTCCTAAAAAGAACCCTACTTATGATTACAAATTTCAAATGGTCGTTATGAGTAAATGCAAATCACTAAGCGCTATATAAATCAGCATATATTGTATTGTATTGTATTGTATTTGTACCTTAACTATTGCTCTATCCAACAAGATGGCAATGGATGTGCAACAGTACATCAAAATGAAAACCCACACATTAAAAACAAGCTTAACACTGATTTTATTAAGCAAGTTGCAACAATTCAAACTTCACAGAAGGTGGGCTGCAGTTTTGGGCAGTGCATTTCAGTGTTTTTGGTCAGATATGTGCTGCTGATGCGTTTCCACTTATCTCCAGTTTAGTGACCAGGTCAAAATGGTGAACAAGCTGAACAGCTGAACAAGCACCTTAGGGTGGAAATGCATCATCCTTCCACAATTCGACGAAGTACATTGCCCAGGCTCCCCTTGGCCATCTGCAGAGGGGTTTTCTCCTCCTTGTTTTCAATGTAAATGCTGGCTCCATGTTCAACCAACAACTTTGCTGCTTCAACACGCTCCTCGTCACACGCCAGGTGGCTGGTTCAACAAAATTGCAAGCAAAATAATTGCAAATATAAATATGCCTTTTAGTCATTTCACACTTCCACATTGTTCGCTCTAAGTATCAAATAATTTATGTTATAAATCATGTTATTATGGTACAGTGGTTTCAAACCATTGCTCCATACATACAGTGCTCCATACATACAGTGCTGTGTTGCCCTGCGAGTCTTGGATGTTGGTCGAGGCACTCTGTTTGAGAAGCAGCTGGATCAGGCGATAGTTGCCCTTGGCGGACGCTCTATGCAGTGGAGTGGAATCAAGTTTGTCTGTGGCATTTGGGTCTGCTCCATTTTCAAGCAATAGCAGTGCAATCTATGGGAAAGAGAAGCACAACATTGAAAGAAGCCTACTTGTTTTTCTACTTAGTTCACATTATATAGTTCACATTCTTTTAAAGCAGCGGTGTCAAACCCATTTTTGTCGTGGGCAACGTTATAGTTACAGGAGAGTTGATATGACTGTTAACCCATATAAATGTATGATTGCCTTGTATTAATTATCACATATCCAGAACAATTTGATGGATAACTAGTTTTGAACTCAGAAGCCAGTAAATAGTTAGTTCTTCAACTATTTTCAGTTTATTTTAAAAAAGAGATTGGTAACAAAAAATGCTTACAATATCTCATCTCTCGGCATTGTTCAAAGTGAAGATAATATGCAAGAAACATGTAGTCGGCATGCATGATTTGCCCCAAAGGGCCTTATAAAATAGGTCAATTCCCTCTGAGGCTCCACTTAGTCCTCTGCACCTCCAGTAGCATCTGGTCTGAAGACCTGAGGCACTGAGCAGGTACGTAGGGGTGGACGAGTTCAGAGAGGTTAGGTGAAGAAAGGACATTTAAAGATTTGAATACAAATAGAAGTATGTTAAAATGGATTCCAAAATGTACTGGGAGCCTGTGAAGAGAAGCCAGTATTGGGGTGAATGTGCTCCCTTTTACAAGGTGCAGTTAGGAGGCGAACAGCAGCATTTTAGACCAACCGGAGACATTCAAGTTGTTGGCTGGGACAAGCTCCAGCAACCTCCATGGCCCTTTTCAAGATAAGAGGTGTTGCAAATGGATGGATAGATTTTTCTGCCTCCTTGGAGCTAAATCAACAACTCACAATTTAAAATGTAAAAAAACCTGGCTACACCAAACAAAAAATATAGAGATGGAGAAAAGTCATTTATATTAGAATGTTACCTCATATTTGTCCTTGGAGGCAGCATAATGTAGAGGAGTGCATCCATTTTGATTTACAGAGTTGAGCTGAGCCCCTTTAGATATTAGTGCTCTGACAATGTCTTCTCTACCTGCAGACGATGCAATGTGAAGAGGGGTCCATGCAGCCTGGAAATAACACATTACATTAATAACGACTCTCATTTTGAGTTCCCCGATTCAACAAGCAATCATTTCCCTTGCCATACCCCGTTTTTCCCCTCTATTTAAGTACCTCTGTTGCACATTAAATGAAGGTCAATAACTGAAATTAAAATAATTTCAGATTTACACCCCACAGTGGTGACTGCAATCAGCACACCGCAAGATTCATGTTTGTTTTCGAGCATATCAATAAAAAATAAATTCTTAAAATTAAAATGCATTTAAGCATAGAATACAGAGCAGTTATTCAATGTGAAACAAACATATATGCATCATAACCGCAGTGATGCTTTTGGATCGCTTTCTTAAGTATACTGTACTGTATATCCATCTTTTTTATACAGTACCACCAGTCCTCATTCGGGGCACAGCTGGGGGAATGGTGGAGCACAAACTTGAGTGGTATCCAGCCAATAATCAATATATTGATGTATACTTACTACATTGTTTTTACTTTGTACGTACAAATAGGAACGACAGGGTGTCCCATAAGTCTCCATACATAGGAGAAAAAATCCAGAAGAACCCAGAGAATGCATTTGAATAAAGAGCAACGAATTGAAATTATCCTAAAGGGTAGTTGGGCAAGCAGTCGTATGGCTCGTGTCAAGAAATGTTTATTTTTCCTATGTATGGAGATTTATGGGAAACCCTGCATATACTGAAGTTTACCTAATATGCACTCAGCCTAAAATGATTGGTGCTCGAGATAACCTCTGCCATTCGATATTGTTATTCTTTGTGTTGTAAGCGTGTTTGTTGGTGAAACTCGAGATTGTGTTTGACCAGAACGTGTGCTGCCATCTATTGTCATTATTTTAGTGGCAAACCAGTTGAAAGGCTGGAAGAGTGGTTCTTCGTTCTAAATGTACTGTTCTGTGTTTTAATCCATACATCATCTTGCAGGTTCACTTCAACTCCCAGGTCAAGTAGAAAAGAAACAATGTTGGTATGGCCAGCCGAGCAAGCCCAGTGAAGGGCAGTTCTGTGATCCTGAAATCAGAGGAATGTGCAAAATGAATGGTTTAGCTGTGCTGTCATCGCGTAAACAAAACAAGTTGCTGGGTCGTGCGTTCTTACCTGGTCCGTTTTGCAGGCAAGGGTTTTATCTGATAAAATGCACTCTTTTAGTTTCTCAAACTGACCCAAATATGCTAAATTACACACGTCAACGTTTGATACAGACCCCTCCATTCTTATATATACTTAAACAAGCACCAAAATGTATTCTGAAAAACAGAATGCATACAAGTGCACACTTTGGTGGATTTGAAACACGGGGGAATGACTCAGGAAATTATTACTTCTACTTCCGCATAAAACCAGCGAACCAGTCACAATAAAACTCAACTCGAGATCTCTACAATCTGTGCCACTGAAATACTGTATATTTTTGATGGATATACAAATAAATATGAATAGAAGTAATTAGCAAATATATGAAAAATCCTGTACCAATTAAAGTGGACAACCATATTGCACATAACCCACATTGAATTTATTTTGGTAGGTCAAGTTACTTTTGCAGGAAGTAAAACAAGGATCGATGGCACAGCGTAGTGGACATTGAAGACAAGCTAATTGAAATAATACAATCAGCAATACTGGATTAAATTTATCTAACGAACTCTCCAGCGCCATACCAAAACATTGCATATATTACTAATGGCAGCGACGTTGGTAAGATATAGTTTAATTTTTTTTCGTCGACAGACAGCACAATGTAGTTAGTTGTACTAGTTTTTTTACGGGCACGTGGCTAGAAACAACAATACCAATTTGTCTGTAAACCGTTTTGCATTCCCGTAGGATTTTAGGACCCATGCGGACCAGTCGTGTAGATATTCGGAGGAGTTCGTCAACATTTACTACGACTGCATGGATAAGAAAAGAAGAGTGAGTAGCCGTTAAATTGGAATGTCTTGTCTTCATCTTGAGACGTGTACAACGCTTAATGTGGGTGGAAAAAAGCTTAACGTCGCTTAATGTCTGAAAAATGCCATATATCATCACGAAAATTCACATGCACATCTCTCAACTCCCCCCTCTTTCTAAACTTGACCTATAAACTTTCAAATGCACTTGTCCATCTCATAAGGTCAATGTTTCAATATGCTTTGCACAACGTAATGTTTTCGAACAAGGAGCTGAACCATGAAATACTCCAAAGTTGGTTAAACCATGAAGTGATCAAGTCAAGTCAACAGTATTTATAGAGCACTTTCAAACAGCCATCGCTGAATACAAAGTGCTGCACATGGAGCAGGTCATGTAGAGTCGAATGCCAAAAATTTTATGATCAAGGAAAGAAAGTCTTCCACTTATTTGTCTTTCTGTGACTCTTTCAGTCTCCATATGTCATCGTTGCAACCCGCTGATAACCTCTGAGGAACTATCAACTCTGTGGCCACTTCACCTCCGAGAACATCCTAGTGCTGTTTTGTGACGAAGTGCATTGAAACGGGAAATTTAATGGTCCATTCATGGATCAAATACTTGTGAATTTTGCCATTGAACTCATTTGTTTGAGAACAGCAAGTTGTGCAAAAACCCTTTTACTCTTATTTGGCATTCATTGGCCTTGGATGATCTTTACACCACTGGGTGCTCTCATTCTATCATCACGGAATATCAAACTGGACTGTTTTCTGATGTCTCGCTACTTTTGTGTCTCAGAACCTCACCAGACTCTACTTGGATAAGGCAACCTTGGTGTGGAATGGAAACACTGTGTCAGGACTAGATGCGCTGGGAGAGTTCTTTGAGGCCCTGCCTTCCAGCGAGTTCCAAGTCCAGACACTGGATTGTCAACCGGTTCACGGTTCGTGGCACCCCGAGAGGCCAAATGCTAATATGATGGGGACCAGATGTGACCAAAAGAGTTTCTGGCTTTGGATGACCGTTAAAATGATTGTGCACAGACTTGTATACTGTATCTATATTATACAAATCATGACAAAAACCACGTCAGTTGTATTGATTCCGAGATGTTACACGTCACGGTGGCTAAATTATTTCAACATTTTTGTGAAATTGATGAATTTGTATCTGTTGTATTGATTCCAAGTTGTTACACAAGTCACGTTCAGTAAATTATTTCAACATTTTTGTGAAATGGATCAATTTGACATTTGAGGCCTTATTCGAAGGTTCAATGCATTTAAGACCGTTTAAGGATCCATCCACAGGAACTTGCACATTTTACACTGATGCCCCAATTCCCCCCCCCCCCCCCCCCCAAGAGCATTGCAAGCTGCATCAGCTGATTAAAGAAAAACCAAACAAACATGGCCTTAGGGCCAGACTCAGGATGCCCTTTGCAATACAGATTTAAATTCCAAGATCTCGATCAAGAGCTCACCCTTGTTTCCCTTGCCTCACAGATCAAGCAACCCAAGGTCAGATGACTCTACTTGTGGTGACTGGCGGAACAGTTAAGTTTGAAGGGAACAAGCAGCGTTTCTACAACCAGAACTTTCTTTTAACGGCTCAGGCGTCACCGAACAACGACCAGCCAGTGTGGAAGATTGCTAGTGATTGTTTTCGTTTTCAAGATTGGAACAGCTGAGTGTCCTCAGCTTTTCTTTTTTTTTTAATATACACAGTTCAATGTTTCATATGAAAGGTTTTATTTTCAGGAAAAGCTTGAACAATAAGGCCCATGATCAGAATGGAGTGGTTTGTGTACAGTATACAAACATGTTCATGAAAATACATGGTAAGTTTCCCCTTATAAAGGCTAAAAATGTGGCATGTTTTTTTTTTTTTAACCCATCTATCTTGAACAAAATAAGCTGCTCGGCATGTGCTGTAAGTGCAAGCAAACCATTTTTGGCAGTGTCCAAAAATAAAACATCTGCTCCTGGTGTTCCTGAGTCATTTATGGTTACACATTTGGTCTTTTTTCAGCATCAATTGACATAAATAGCATGAAAAAAAATTGACAGAATAAATTAAGTCCAGGTCGCCAAGCATCTCTCTGGATAGGAGTGTTAAGTGACCTAATGCTTCATGTAAACTTCTAGCATGGCCATAGAAACACCCGACTGCTTGTTACCAAGACGCCACACAATTCCGCTACAGACTGAAGGCACAGTAACATCAGTACTCCTACTACAAAAGAGCATCGCTTTCATTAATAGTTCATTGACCTTAACATAGCACAGCATTATCAACACATGGAGAGGTGATATTTTGAAAGGGTGACAAAGTTATTTCCCTGGTCATTTGTAACCATCCTCCTTTTAACATGCTAGTTGCACAGGGGGATCAAAAACTAACTTCCCTGTTCAGCCCAATTTCATTTGTGTGCCTCTGGAACACAGACAGCAAAGAAACCCACACACTTCACAGGAAAACTACAGGCAAAAAAGTGGTCAAGCTGAAATAAAGCCTCTTGGCAGAAAATGTGGCTGTTATTTGCCCCCATACATTCTCTCGATGTGGTGGCGATAGTGGTTCTTAAGCTCTTTCCGCTTCAACTTAAACGCGTCTGTGACAAGACCCATCTCAGGCGTCCACGGCTCCGGGCTCAGATGGACCTTCGCAGGAATTTCAAAGCGCTGCAGTTTAACTACAAGGATGGGAGGGAAACAATTTCAATTATATGGCGTGAAAAATAAAATACAAAAAAAGTAAAACAGATGAGGACAGATTAGTCTTATAACAATGAGCTCCTACTTTTAGCAGCAACGTCCTTGATCTCCCTCAAGACCACCTCCTCCATGTCGGCATGTATGCAGATTTCCTCCCAATCTGTGACCAGTCCTCTCTGCTTGGCCAGTTCCATCAGCCGCTTCTGGTTGGGAACCACAAAGCTGATCACATAGTTCTGGTCACTGAAGGGGAAGATAATGAAGACAGGGTAATTAACTGCATGCACACTAATCCAAATAAATCAGCAGAAGTAAAGGGAGATGGAAGTTGCCAAACAAAAGTCGCACAAACCATTTTTAGCCAGGGAGCCAGTCCTTGTCAAAGGGAACATACTTTTTTTTTTGCATACAGTACAAGATTAAAATGTATCTGCAGTTCCACAACAGGTGGCAGTGGCATTTATTTCAGGTAAATGAATCACTTCAAATCTTTTGTGATAAGACTACAAAAACATTAAAGGTGTTCTTTATCAGTTAATCTCTTTTGCTGCCTTTATAGTTATTAAAGACACGATGTTATGCAGAGGTGTACATAATTTCTTTGACAAATTATACTATAGTTGGGGGTACGGAAAATGTAACAGAAAATAATTGGGAAGCACTAAAATAAGCAGAAGTGAAAGTACCAACACAGGATGTAGTAGTCTTATCAGTGGAAGATTCCTGATGTAAAAATGTAAATGCAGGGAATCTGCGGTTTAAACTGGTCCTTACGTCCGAGTTTTCAAACTGAGCCAATTATTAAGTGGTCACGTTGTCACATGCCAATCCCCCTTACAAGTATTCATCATTTATACTTTGAATGTGTTTTGTTTATGGCCTACAAGTGTGTCACACTTGCACTTACAGCAATGATGACATTCCTAAGTTTCTAGTAGCACGCAATGTATCAGGTGTCCCAAAATTCTGGACACAAAGGTAGTTGATGGCAAAGTGTGGAATCATATGGTTCAGAGCACCGTATCAAGTTACTGTGCTATCGTAGCGTGCAGTCACTTGTAGAGTAACAGTATTGGATTGAAGACTCCTCATGCATGTCAGATTTTGTATCGTGTCTCATTGGAATGACACTACTGCCACCTACTGGTAACTTGCCCTCGCTAATAGGAAAAATGCTCTTCCCCTCTTATTTCCTGTGCAATGACCACATCTGGTTTTAGCTTTTGCAACAAAAGCAACACTTTGGTCTTGAAATAGAACACGAGCCAATTCTCATGTACGGTACTTTGTCGATACGTTTGCAAGAATTGACAATGGTATCATGTGACTCACCTGTTTGCATAAACACAGATGTTGTCTATGAGGGAGCTGTTCTTCAGGGCCGACTCCACCTTACCGAGAGACACGTATTCCCCTGCTTGCAGTTTGACCAGGTCTTTCTTACGGTCTGGGGAGTGGGGGTAAATTAAAAAAAAATTACTCATTTTTTTGGCATTGGCTGCCATTTATTTTTGTGATGACACCCACCTACTATTTGTAGACAGCCATCTGGATGAACCTCGCCAACATCTCCAGTGCAAAACCATCTCTGACCATTTTCGTCCACAAAAAAGTCCTCATCCTTACTCTCGTACTTGAAGTAACCCATGGTCACATTTGGGCCGCCAATCAGGACCTCTCCTCTGGGGTTCGGTTTATCTTTGCTGGTGTAGCCGCCTGATTCAAAGAACCAAATGAAGAAGCACAAAGATGTATTAACACCGCAACTGACGGTTGTTTTGGTGGAATCTGAGACAAGAGGGAACAAGTCTGTTAAATACACATACCTTCAGCCCAGTCCCGCAGTCTCAACTCACAGCAAATAAGTGGCGCTCCGACACGACCGGTGCTTCTATCTGCAACTGTATGACAGAACAATAAAAATGAGAACATCATCCCCTCCTGCCGATTTTGAGCATGTGTCCACTGATCGCAGTCAATTTTTTGATGCTTGGTGTATTTCTACAGAGAGAGTGGAAAAGTCATGAATGTTAATGTGTGGAGGGTTTTTGATCCCCAAGTGAAGTATAACTTTGTAGACATGCCCTTGTTTGCAATCAGACATGTTGTAATTCTTCATTAGGTTTGCACACATTTCAGAGGAACATTCGTCCATTCCTCTTCAACTGTTAATTGTGAACTCCAAACTTCTTCTACCTCTACAAATAATCGAGATCCCGTGTCAAATCTGGTCTCATCTGACCACATCACCCAAATTCTTGACATCATTCAATTCAAGCTTTCATTTGCACACTTTAGACAGAAACGTGCCTGGTGCATGCGCCATTTCAAACAGGGGGACCTTAACGGTACAGCAGGATTTTATTACATTACAGTGCATAACCAAGTGTCTTTAATTGCTGACTATGTTACCAACGACCTTTAGGACATTAACAAGATCCACCCATGTAGTTCCGGGCTGATCTCTCACTTTTCTCGATTATTCTTATTCCGTGTGCGGGAAGTGCAGGACCAAGGGCAATTGGTTACTTTGTATTCAGAAAATCAACTTCACAGAGCAGGATCTATCTAAATCCAAATTTCCCCAAATCGCTTGGCGTTTCCAGTAGCTCGAATGTGGTCAGGTTCTTCTCCAAAAAGAGTGTGGCTAGCTTGCGTGCCTCCAAGGTAATGTCAACTGTTTTGTGGGTTTCTTGTTTCTCTTGAGCAAATGACAATTTACATATTTTATGACCAGTATTTCTTGGAGTCTGTTTCTCAGTGTTAAAATATGCTCGTATTCATTTATTTGTAATGAAGGAGATCAAAGAATTATCCTATCCTCCCCACTGTACATAGTAATGTCCTTTGTTAAATGTAGTCTTCACACAATAGAGTTTTGAAAAAATCTCTGTCCACAGTCACCCGTGAAGCACAACTTCAAAGGCTGGGGATAAAGAACCCCCAGGTCCCATTATAATAGATTTACATTCATGCATACAACATAAAGTGGTAGTAACATTACTGAGATTAGAGAGCCTGTTTAACGCTTGAAAATTTGTTATTTATATTTACAGTATGAATATGTGAGTATTGTATGCATTACTTTCAACTTTCCTGTGCTGATTGGCAAGAATATCACGACACTAGACTTGAATACACAAATGCTGATAAGCAGTCAGTAGCTTCACAACAGCATTGTTTTTCCCAGACCCGGCCAAAAAATCGTGTGCAGCCAGAGCCCAAACACAATGCATCTGATTAATGCTGGAGTGGCCTTACCCTCAGTGATGGTGCCTGCTCCACAGGTTTCAGTGAGGCCATAGCCTTGGCCCACGGGACAGCAGAAGCACACATTCATGAACCGCTGTGTAGCTGGGGACAAAGGAGCTCCTCCTGACAGCATCAACCGCACTCGCCCGCCCAGCAGCTTCCTCACTTTGTCGAACAACAGGCTGCACAACAGGCTCTTCATCATTGGAAGAAGTTCAACCAGCTGCTCTACTTTTAACGCTGCGAGCGGCAACATGAGAATGTTTGTTCGAAAGCCACAGACGGTCCTTACGCATTGCAGAGCGGTGCATCGTAGCCTCTCTTGATCTGCTTCAGTTTGTATTGGTAGCCCAGGTTGAACACCATCTTCTGAACAAAGCTCATGTCTTGCACTTTGTTCATCACATTCTTGTTTATGCGATCCAAAATTTCCTATTTGGTGGGGCAAAATGAGACATGAGCTAAAAGCAGGGGGAATGTAACAAAAAGTGACAAGAGGGAAAACAATTACGATTCTTACAGGCACAGCTGCCATCAGCGTGGGTTTCAGCACAGTGGTGTCACCACTGCTTCCTCTCTTGATTTTTGAGGACTAGAAGATCAAGGACAGATAATCACATCCACTAAGCCAACGACACTTCGTGTCAACATGCAAAATTGACTTGAAATATGGCTATGTGGGATGTTTACCTGATCGGACAGCGTGTGTGGGGAAGAGTAACCTATCGGACATCCGTATGTGACACAGCTGATCTCCGCAGTCATCTCCAGAACATGAGCCAGAGGCAGGTAGCCAATGTAAATATCCTTTGGGCTGTAGGAGAAAAAAAAAGAAGGTGAGAGCCTGCAGCTGTGTACTGTGTAGTCACATCGCGTGTTATGGTTGGAACATTTAAAAGCACAGTTGGTTTGTATGAACTACTTCCTTTTTTTTCCACTGAACGCGAGGACATCACAGTGGATTTCAAACAACGTGGATTCTGTGCCTCTCTTATCTCCAGACTATGATTTCCAAATTCAATGAACTATTTACTTCTAACTGAAAAAAGGAATTTGAACCACTAAGCCATCAGTCCAATTCCCTTTCTCCACAACCCAGGAATGACACTTCCGTCTCTGATTCAGGAGGGGCTTGACATGATAACATGTCTAGGATGATTCACTGATTCATAGTCGCTCTTAATGAGCCAATTCCATCCTCAGTCCACAGCTCCTGGCCATGTAAAGCTCTCCCACATTCTTGAATTGATATTGCGCGGCAATCCTCCCAAGGCTGCAGTTATCCCTTTTGCTGGTGGGCCTTTACTTTCTATGATCATGCTTGTCATAAGCACTTTGTGGGAAAAACAGCTTAGTCGGTAATGACCTTTGGCTTAGCGTCCCCTTGTGGAGTGTGTCAATGGACAGCTTTCGCGAGTCTGTGTAGCCTACTGACCGAGATTGAGACCAGGAAACCTTTGCAGACGTTTCAAGTCGATTAGCTGATGAGGGTGTGACGCCATGACTTTACAATACTGTAAACCTTTTCAGAATATTCCCATTTTTCTGAGACGCAATGAATGAATTTGGGGTTTTCCTTAGCTGCAAACCATAATCATCAACTTGAAGAAAATAAAATGCTTGAAATATACGACTCTGTAAATAGTCATATAAAGGAATGGGTTTCCCTTTCTGAAACTATTTTTTTCATTAATTTAGTTGAACTTTTTCATGATATTCTCATTGTTTGAGATGGACCTTTAAAGCACAGGGGCTAAACCAGGAGTCAAAAAAAAATTGCAGGCAGCTCTGACAGTCAGAACTTTAAAGATGGTGGGGGGAGGGGGAGTTGTGGTTTATACTCAGAACTTTACAGTAAAGCTATTCCTCTGCTGCATTTTGTGGCATCCGCCTTTTTCAGTTTCAAGCCAATAGATAAAACATTTAATCATGCCAACATGCTCAAAATATCGCCCCCCCCAAAAAAATAATAATAAACAAACAATTAAAAAATTTCATATGACTGCTAAAAATTATACAGACCGCCCGTAATATAAAACCTGCCTTTTTTCTTATCAAACAAGGACGTCTTCAGGCATCATCAGTGGTACATGACAGTATTATTCAACTTTACTTATTTCTTTCTAATCACACATTCCACAATTTCTTTGGCAGCTGGGAAGCACATACAGCGTTGACAGCACTCGAGAGGTTCTTTTTGAAAATATATAATAGAAAAAATATGCAGTGCAGTTTTGCGGATACATTCTCAATGGGAGACCGGTCTAGGCTGCAGGCAAGCCAGTCTGTTGTTACATGTGCAGAATGTGATTTGGCATTGTCTTGCTGAAGCAAGCAGGTGTGTCCATGAAAAAGACTGTGCTTGTATGACAGGATGTGTTCCTACAAAGCATGTATATAACTTTAAGCAATAATGGTGCCTTCATAGATGTGTAAGTTATCCATGTCATTGCCACCAACACAGCCAAATATCATCAGACGCTGGTTTTTCAACTTTGCGTCCGTAACAGTCCAGATGGTTCTTTTTTGGCTCTGAGGACACAATGTCCACAATTTCTAAAACACTTTGAAACATGGACTTGTCAAACCACAGAACACTTTTCCAGTTTGCATCAGTCCGTCCTTCCATGAGCTCGGGCACAGAGAAGCCGGTGGCGTTTCAGGGTGTTGTTGATAATTGGCTTTTGATTTGCATAGTAGAGTCTGAAGTTGCAATTACGAATGTGGCGTTAACACTGCATTTACTGGAAAAGGGGTTTCGGAAGTGATCCTGTGGCCTTGTGGTGATATCCTTTACACATTGATGTTGGTTTTTGATGCGTTGCCGCCTGAGGGAACGAAGGTCACGGCCATTGAGTGTTGGTTTTCGGGCCTTGCTTGATTTCTCCAAATTCTCTGAACCTTTTTGATGATATTATGGACCGTAGATGATGAAATCCCTGAATTCCTTGCCAAATGTACATTGATGAACATTGTCTTTAAACCGTTTTGACTATTTTCTCATGCAGTTGTTAAAGAGGTGAACCTAGCCTCATCTTTGCTTATGAATGACTCAGCAATTCAGGGAAGCTCATGCCATACTCAATCATGGCACTTTCAGTCTTTCTTGAAACATGTAGCACCCATAAAATTCTAAATGAATGATTGTTTGCAAAGTCATACATTTACAGCTCAAGTTTGAACTGCTTTTGTAAATATTCAAACGTACCCTAGTCCTGGGATGCGCTCACATTGGCCTGTCATTCCTGCAATCAAATTACTGTGGATAATCATGACTCCTTTGGGACGCCCAGTGGATCCGCTGGTGTACATGACCACAGCCAGGTCCGACGACTGCGGTTTCACAAGTTCCTTTCCTGCTGCAAAACACAACAGAAAAATGATTGCAATTATTGTGCATTACAATTACTGTTTCTTTCTGCTCATTCCTGACAGTGCCCTCGGACGTCATCATACCATGTTATAAACACAAATTTGCCAAAGTAAATCTGACTGGAGATACCCAATCTTAAAAAGTTAAAACTGAAGATAATATTTAAAGAATAGACAATTATAAAAATGCAACTAAAGGAGTACTGCTCGACTGAGATGTGACGATCAGCTGTGACCAAAATTGACCTAATGGAATCAACACCAAACAGTATTGTTGAAACTCTAAACACGACACGCAACCCAAAACACACCGGAACTTTTGAGAAGCATTGTTGCTGCTAACAAAAGATTATGAGGGGCAATTAAGCGGGAAATGTTTGCGGCCAAGGACGCTTGAAATTCCGGACGGAAAAACCAAATAAAGTAACAGTGATCAGAGCATGTACAATGTTTCAACAATAGAACAAGGAAGATGCGTGAGGTGACACTCAAACGTCATTGCATTGTGTGCAAGCTTGGTGGTTTCATGTGTTCCGTGTCATTTCTGGTATGTGCCACTTAAAAAATACTATCTGCGGCAAAGCACATTCCTAGCTACTGAGGAGGAAAAAAAACACCTCAAACTGGGTATGATAATTTCTCTCGTTACGGTACTGTCTGTACATGCTCCAAGGTGTGACTGCAGGACACGCACCATTTTCCGGTAGCGCACCCAGATTTTGCACTTCTTGCATGCTGTGGATAGAAAGTCTTGCTGGGAAGCCCTCTGTGGTCATTTTCTTCTTGTTCACATAGATTATATGTTTCAGTTTTGGGATATTTGGAAGCACATTCTGGATAAACAAGAGCAAAAACAGGGTGTCAAAATGCCTGCATAAGTTTATTGCTCCGAAACTGCTGACGTCTCTACGAATAAGAGACCGCAGCTTCTCTATAAATCTGGTTTCATGGCTTGTGTACAGTGAAAACATTTGCATAAAATACTGATAACAGGGAGTGATATCTGGGAAAATAAATCAAGGAATTACAAATGCAGTGAGAAAGGATGTCAGCACCCATAAATGGTGAAGGAAGAAAGTCTTGAGGACTTCATGGTGGTTACTGAATATAATAGAAACCCACAAGAGCATGGAAATGAAGGCAGTAAAAGGACAAAGCGTTGATTCACTTTAAACATCTGCACAACGACACAGTCTTTTGATTGGAGTTGTAATAGGCCCAGCAAGTAGTGGAGGAACTACTATCCATGCACCAGTTATTAACTGCTGCAAGCAGTGGCTCAATTTAAGATCACTGCATATAGCCCTCTTTAATTTGCTTTGGGGTGGTTCAATATCAGGCTTCCGCAGAGCTTGCTGATAATCTGATCATTAGAATCAGGTGTGGTGCAACAAGGAGAGATGGGAAAAGATGCAGCATAGCGTCTCTCCAGGGCTGGGATTGCTCACCCCTGAGCAAAGGTGTCAAACTCCAGTCCTCGAGAGCCACCATCTTGCATGTTTTCCATCTTTCCCTGTTGCAACACACCTGATTCTAATGAACAGGATCGATATCAGGCTTCTGCAGAACTTGCTGATGAATCAGGTGTGTTGCAAAAGGACGAGATGGAAAACATGCAGGAAAGCGGCCCCCGAGGACCGGACTTTGACACCTATGGGCCATAGAGCATTGTCATGTGCCACATTTTCAGTCTGTATGCAATACATTATATATGCACACAAGGCACTCAGGGTGTATTTTACCAAAGCGGACATACCACTTGATAGAAAGATCGCTATTGTTCATAATGGTGTAGTTTGTGTGTTATTTTTGGTAGGAACTCTTTCCCTAAGGGGGATTGATTTTGTTTATTTTAGTGTCAATTATGTGAGACCCATTGTCTATTAGAACAACCACTATTTGAATGTGTAGAGGAAGTTGAGAAATGGCATAGCTGATGGTAATCATGTGTTACAAGGGATAAAAACTCACTTTTAGTTTGGTCTCTAGCAGCTCCACACTGGTTACAAGATGTGAAACTCCAGTTTCATTCAGTCCAAACTCAATTGCCTCCTCTCCCAACGTTGCATAGAATGTCACCACTGTTGAGAGAACATTTATTGACTGAAGATGGGTATGTTGCCTTTTCCATAAAATTCACTGGAGACACACTGTAAATAATACACACATGGGAAATTATGCCTAAAGCATGTTTGGGCAGTTATCATCCACTCCGCTCTGGTCTCGCAGAAGATTGCAATGGTGCTTTTGGGTTGCTGTCCGAGAGCTGCCAATCCGCTGCCAAACTGACTGACCAGAGAGTCGATTTGATTGTAGGAGAGCCATTTGTAATCACCAAGGATCAGCTAGAAGGAGTCAAGATGCAAAATCAGAGCCTTTAGTCATCAAATACACAAAACCAATAAGGTAAGCCTCAAACAAATAAAAGACATCCATACGAACTTTTTTAAAAACTTTGCCGTTGGGCTGTATCTCGTTTTCTTCGCTCAAGACTTCTCTGGTGCCAAGACATGGTGAATCTCCAAAGCGCTCCACAGCGAATGTGAACAACTTATCTAGAGTGTCCTTGCCAGGCAGGTCTTCCTTGGCCAGCTTGTCGAAGTGGTCCACGGAGCGGTAAGGTCCCTCCGCACAGCCTGTAGTGGAGCGGGCCTTGACCCGCTTAGACATAGTGTTCCTCTGGCCAGCCCCGGTGATGTAGTACCATGGTAGGAAGGAGATGACAGAGTAGAGCCACACCACAAGGTGGACAGGAAACAGGAGGAGTGATTGAACAGTATCTGACTGAAAACCCATACCGTTACAGAAGGATTATGTAGGGAGGAGGGGAAGGCAGAGTGGCAGCCCTGCTTTAGATGGGGAGCTGCTCTAAAAAAGGGTAGGGAAGAACACTATATGCCTTAGAGGCCCAGTGATGGCTTGATGTCCCCCGTCCCTCAGATGCCAGAGTATTGAACTGAAAGAAAAGACAAAAGTCTGTTACAGAGCAAGTAAGGTGACATGCAGCGTTGAATTTTACACTACACCAAACCAAGAAAAGTCTAAATGCCCTTTCATGACACAGGAAAAGAACTCTGAACTGTTAAATTTAGGTAAGTGCAGTTACGTCAAACATGTCAAGAGGACTGCGGCTGCTATCTGAGCACAAAACATAATAGGACGCAGGAACGTCTTGTGTCCGAAACATTTATTTCCGAGTGGTTGTGATGCAGCACCAAGGCAGTTATCACAACCACCATCATGCATCATGTACAGTGTGTATAATCAACCATGCAAGACTTTTAAGACAGCATCAAAGGATACAGCTTTGCTTTGTTTTTATTTTTGAAAGAATTAGCTAGCAATAAGATAAGATATCCTTTATTTATAAGACAACGGTGTCTACATCGTAAGCTGTTATCTAAGGCCGTGGTTTCACTGTTTAATTAGAGTTTACTTTTCCTTTTACACAACAGTTACTGTTGCTGAAAAATACACTGCATCTGTGATGTCAATACATTTTGTCCTTGGAGTTGTGACTATTTTATTGATGCATAGAAACTGTGAATACTTCACTGATAGTTACAAGAATGTTAAAATGTTACTTTTAACATAATTTTGGTTTGACTGTGTGAGTGATTATTTCTATTAGAGTACATTATGTTCTAAGTTGCAGAACCCAACAAATTGGAGGTCTACCAGTATCCCAAAACCCGTTGTGTTCAATCTTCAAGGTTCTGCTGAAAAACCATAAAAATAGTCCTAATTTTACATTATGCAAATGACAAAAAAATGAATAAGAGACAGTAGAGCATAAACACCTTTTTGAATAAACCAAAGCTCCAAACGCAGAATGAATTTGAATAAACAAAGCTTTTTGAAACTGCAATGATATGATATATTTTTTTAAAAATTGAAAAGCATTACTGCACATCAAATCCATTAAAACCATTAGGGGCATTTTAATGCCTATTAGAGTCTAATTTTTAGGTTCATGCATTCAATGCCTTTTAAGACTTTAGTCTCTTCTATACGTTTACAAAATTATTCATCTTACAACAGTTTTGAAGAAGCCTCTTTTGGGCACTGTTCCAAAGGACCCAGGGACTTCGTACAGTATAATTTAGAGTTCTATGCATCCACCATTTTCAAATCTGCTTATCCCCATGATGCTACTCTTTGCCTCCACTGTCCATTCATAAGAAACAGTCAAGTGATGTCAAAGTATGAATGAGTGTGAAAGCTCAAACTCACAATGGCAAACATTCAACAGTAACAGGCCACGTCATCTTTAAAAAGCCAAATTAGAGTGACTATGCGATCAGGGAGCTGCTCGGCTAAGGTCTTAGCGTGGTCGTTTCGGGTCATTGCGACCATGTCGAAGTGTCTTTGAGCAAGAAACTGAACGCCCAGTTGCTCCTGATGCTGCGTCATCAGTAGATGAATGGGGTAACAGTGTAAAGCTCGATGAGTACCCGAGGTAGAAAAGCGCTTTATAAGTGACAGCGTGGCCCAACCAATCACTTGACGCAGGACTCACCCCACCCTGCGAAGGTCAAGCTCTCCTTCTCCTCCTCGCTGACCTCTCAGGTGAACCCGCTCATGACCACGTTACACTAAAACTACAAAACTGCTACAGGGAGCCTGAACGTAAAAGTTAAAAAAAACGTTCCTCCGCAATCGCATGAGGACTACGATCTGAACTTAAAAAAATAGAGACATCAAAGTGATGAAAGGACTGCGTTTTCCTGGAAGCCTTCAAGGGGCGGCGTAACGTGACGCAGGTTAAGGAACGTCGGCTGCCCCATGTCTGTGAGGTGAATCACTGTAGTTTTGACGCCATAGATGCTAAGCTACCTTCTTGTGACTTCATTATCAACCAGACTTACCCCTCTTACCACATTTCCTGTTGACTTGCGCCGCAATTAAAAATATTCAAACCCAACCTTATTTGTGACATAATATGAACAAAAAATCGTCTCAATAGGCTCCGTATTGATTGTCAAACAATAGGAAGCAAAGAGGACAAAAGTCGCCGCTCGTGCAAGTGTGTCAGTACGGCTTTGAGCAGCCGTTGATGCCCGCCCTCCACAAACAACGGATATTGAGACCAGTTTGATCTAAACCTATTCAACACTTCCCTCTCCAATTAACCGCAATTTCAAACTACAAACGGATAAAGTCGCGAATAGGATTATAGTGGGCAGCAAGCGAGTGATATCCAGCTTAATTGACAGGCTGGCGCCATTCTTACCTTGGACAGCGTGAAGCCGGCTGGTCGTGACTCCAGTCTCCATTCCGAATGACCGACAGTTACCTCTTCGAAAGACTCACGAACCCGGAACCACTACGTCATCTGATTCCATTTCTCTCGACCAATGAGCAGGAGAAATCGCCTTAACCCTCTCAACCAACAACACCCCGAGTCCTTCCAGCATCCACTCCCCCTTGTATTACGTGTCCTATGCTGCCTTGCGTCTTCGCGCGCACGCGCGCACAGTCGGTGGGCTCTGATCAAGTAGTTTGCACTTCGTCACCGTCATTTTTTTGAAGAAAAAAAAAAAGAAATCCACTTATAAAATAGCCATACAAATAATTTATTGAAAAGTATATTGCATCAGTACATTGTAAAATAAATTAAAGTTCCCTGTAACTCAGTGAATATTGAAACTAAGCTATTGATTAGAAATTCCCACTGACCCATTCTTTTGTCATTTATTAAACAGAAATATCACGTGGTAAGTCAGGTACAGACTGGATAAGCCCCTACGTTGTCAAAGGGTCCCTTTTCATGGATTCTTCTAAACATTTGAGAGTTTCTGAAGTACCCGGTCGCATCCAGGGATCAGTCGAGAAGGATTCTATTGAACTTTGACGGTTGTGAGTGAGCTGAGAAATTTTGGGAGGCAACAAGTCCTCATCAGATAGGTCCACTATTCCTGGAGATCAAGGAACAGTAGTCACTCGTTATAAATCCACATAGCTCTTAACATTTCTAAATATGTCACAGGCTGTACCGGCTCTGTTGCCCCCACAAGCGGGGGACATCTTTTCCTGGCTTTTTTCCTCACCGCTCGACTCTGCTTCTCTTTGCTTCCTGCTACCTGAATGGGTGGGGTTGTCTGGTTCCTAAACATCAGAGGATGTGAAACACAAGATTAGTCATAAGTAAAGTATCATCATTGTTGCATTATAACAGGACAAATGTCACAGGAGCACTGAGATGAAAAACATGGTTGAAGTATGTACACTAAGTTATGGAAAGGTTCGCACCAGAGAATGCTGGGACTGTTTGGTCAGCCTCCTCCTTTCCCGGGCTGAGAGCAGTGTTGTCTCAGCCTCTGGGGAGCTTGGCACAGAAAAAGCATCTCCTAAAGGGGCTGAAAACACCCATAATAAGAAAATTAGTTAAATCTAACCACAGGAGAAAGTTTGAAAATAAAGCTTTTTTTTCAACAATGTATTATTTGACCTCTTGAAAACAACCCGTGTTACGTTGCTTTGAGTTAATCGGTTTCAAGCACAGCTCTCTTACCAAGAAAAGCGCTATCCGACTCGAGGAGAGATCCTCTTGCATGTCGCCCCATCACACTTTCCTGAAACACAAAATCCTCCCATTCAGAACTCCATGCTAAAGGCTACAGTGAAGTTCACAGAAGAAATACTGAGGATGACAAAGCAACCATTATTTGTCGCTCACCAGATCGTTTTGATGAGTATGGCATACATCAAAATCACCTGAAACACAAAAGTTTTATTTTATGGCTTCCACAATTAGCAAAAACAAATTGGTCATTTATATTTACACCTCCAAAATGGCTGACATTTTTCACTCCAAGAAAACAAGTGTCAAATCTTTGAACTAATTACACAAATTACAAATGGAACAAAACCTCAGAACCCATACTGCATATTTCTAGATATGGCATCCCATTGGAAAAAAATTATTAGGGTATATTTTTGGACAAAAGCCATAACAAATTAGCCAATATCATTTTGATAGTTTGATACACCCTTCTGAAATAAATTGGCTCAAATTATCTTTATTCATATTCTGTGAGGACATTGATCACGTTAAGAAATTTGTCACAAAAGTCAAAGGATTTAACAAGGACACTTATTTTACTAGGAAATGCTTTTTGTTTTTATATTTTCCAATGAGCATTCAATTGTACCCGACAGCTTTCCTAGGAAATCACAATGTCCCATTAATGGTCAGAAATTTTAAGAACAGTGTATTGAACTGTAGATGATACTGTATTGGTCGAGTATCAATGATTCGGTGAATTTGATGTAAGACCAGAGGGATGAAATCCATTGTTCTAGGCGTAGTCGCCCCCGACGCCAAAGAAATTAAAATTAAAATTAAAAACAGATTAAAATTGGACTTCTTTTCCATTTTAAAAAGCATGCAATTGCACGCATTTGATCCAAATTCCCTTCTTTGGGGCAATGGCACAGTTGCACGTGGTGTCGACGTCTGCGGCAGATGGTTTAGAAAGGCCTTTGAAGATTGTGACCATGTGAGTGGCCATAGCCATAGAACTTTTGACTACAGATGCAACCCTACATATTTTGAATAACTTGAGTCATTCCCGATTTTTTCTTTTTATCATAAAGGACATGGAAGTCTCCTGAAGCCAGTTCATCATTCAGACACACTCAAAAAGGTCAAGTTTACTTCTATATTAATTAGAATTAAAAAGAAGCACTGTTCTCCGACCATGCGTGTATGAGGGCCTCTGGCTACTGAGCTTCTGAAGCGGTTCATTGTAGACACGCCTCCTCCTGCTGGCCGCACCCACTCTCTCCATCCTCTCAACCTCCACGGAACTCAACCTGGATTCACGATCTGACATACACATACGAAGCAGTCAGGAGTAATTTGCGGCCGTTATCTCTTCTGAAAATAATGCAATTCAAAGCTTAAGTTCTTCAACCTGTGTAATCAAGCTGAAGCGTGTCATGAATTTGGAGCAGATTACTTGGTTCCATGTTTCTGGAGGGGGGCTTTCGAACCGGAGCCTGGAGCCGCAGCATCGCCATATTAAAAACATCCACTCGTGGACGTGATTGTCTGTGTTAATAGAAACATCTTAAATCATCAACGTAAAATTTACACAGCGATACAAGTCTACCCATCGCTGCAAATAATGAGACCGAGCTATTTTTAGCATTGCTTTTTATTATACCTTGGTGTTTAATACAAATCAAGTTCAGGAGCATTAATTTTCTGTCTCACAGCTATACATGAAATTGTTTCGGGCCAGGCTGGAATTGTAAGCTGAACATTGTCATACGTAAGGGATCTGACCTTCCAGTTATTACGGGGTCCATTTCATCACAAACGCCCTGCTGCAGATGAGTCTCAAGTCGCTTTTGCTCTGCACGAAGCTGCCGACGCAACGCTGACAGTTCACTGTACACGTCAAGTTTACTGACTGAAAATATAAACAATACATAGAATGATCAATTCGGTGGAAGCCACAATAGAATGGGAACACAAAATCTCAATTTTCTTACACAAAAAGCATGATGGTCTTGTGATATGCGTTACACAACAAAAAGAAAACATAAAAGGCTAAGAGGAAGTAATAGTTGCGTGGTACTAGTTTTTGTTGGAATAATTATAACTGGTGTACGGCTACGATGTCATGCTATGAATTTACATTGCTGACATTTATTGGGTAAAGACTCAAAAATCATTGCTTGCTGATTTGAGATCGGTTCCAACTACTGCTGGATATTCCCCACACAGTACCAAATAGGTGGTGAATATGTTCACGCTACGGGAGAGATGGTGTTTTTATGGAGCACTGCAGAGGTGACCAACACTTGCTTGACCAACACACTAAACTACCAACTACCTGGGACCAGAGCAGGACATGCATGGCTAAATCACTTGGTAATCACTATTAACGCACATCAGAGAAGCGTCTTTGTTTAGATATGGATTTATGTGAATGAAAGCAGAGTACCATGGGAAGTTTAATTTCATAAAATACCGCTCCAAATTGTACCCGAAAGGGAGTTCAACTTCACAATTTTATGGATGCAAAGTAGTTCATAATTTTTTTGCTAGTAATAATATACACACTCTGCGTGTACGCACCTGCAGCTCGTAGTTGATTTCTACAAGCAGGAACAGGGGGAGATCTGTGACCAGACATAGATTGCTCCTGAAGACAAAAATAGAAAAGTAAGGGTCACATTTTCAACCAGAAAAAAAGAAACTTGTAAGAAAGAGAGCCATTTCTGTTCTATAACCTAACAAGATCGGAAGCAGATTCTTGCTTTGTCCAGACTCTGTAAGCAGGCTAGAATCATGTCCGCATTCTTACTTTTAAATGATTTATTTGCGCAAAAGTGAGACTCACAGATACGGCAGCAGTGGAGTGACGGCTCTCAAAAATGGATGACCTGGGACTCTTCTGCAGACTTGGAACTGGAGCCGACGACTCCCGGTGAACCTAAAGTTACAAAATAAATGATACATGCAGTATGACCCACTGGGGAAAATCGAATGTGTAGAATCTTTTGTGACTTTCATTGCAACACATAAAAAAAAAAAAAATCAAAATTTTCATTTACTTGTTATTGTCCGAACAATTCATTAGGGGAGACAAGTGCCCAAACGTAGACCAGAGTCTACGTACCTGAGCATGCTTCGCTTGCTCACGTTGCTTCTGCGCTGCTTTCTCCTTCTCCTCAGTCTTCTTTCTTTCTGCTTCCATCTTCCTCTGTTCTGCCAGCTTAAGCTGTTCTTGTTCCTTGGCCTTTTGCTATAATGCAGATTCCACACACCCCACAAAATGATTAAGAATTAAGTTTTTGGGCATGGTGCCTTTGAACAAAAAGCACCTTACCTCCATCTCCTTCCGTTTCTTCTTCTCTTGTTCTTCTTCATATTCTCTCTTAATACGAGCCATCTGCTCTGCCACCTTCCTCTCGAGCTTTTCATCTTCCAGTCTGTTCCGTTCCCTCTCCTCTGCCTGTTTATGAAGTTTCTCTTCAATCTGAAAGCAAAGGCAGTTTCTATCTAAATTCCCAGCCTAGATCATCCTTACCGAGGAGGTACGCTGGAGCTTGGAGGGATGAGGCCAATTTTGAGAAGGGGAATGGTGGCTGCTTTTAGTTTGTCGCTAGATGATAGTCATGACCTGTCGAATTTCCAAATCTGTGTGCAGTGTAACAGAATGGCACTCTTTCCGGTCAAACAACCAAAATCGAATCTCAATTCTGCGTTTGGAGTTTGAAGACCAAAAGCTTCTGATTTGCATTAGCGTCATTTACCAATCAAAATCAGCCATATTGAACGAACGCTGCTTTACGAGATACAGTACCTGCTTTTTCAGGTAAGCTTTGTACTTGTCTTGCTCATCGAGTTGCTGTGGTCTAGGCTGGTTGGTCAACACACTGCCCCTGGAAAATTGGGGTGTTTGAACATGAGTGAAACCTAAAAAAGAAAAAAATATTATTTTAAGTCAAGCCGATAATATTTCATTTAATCTAATTCAAATCGACACCGCAATGTAGTAAAATGCAACTTTCAAATTAAAAAAGCCTGTAATTTTTGGGACGGGACACAGCTTCATTTTGGACAGTGGGCTTTTACATACATGTAATTTCAATGGTATAGCGCCTAGATACATGTGGTGCTCAAGAAATGCATTTCAGATGTTTACATATTGTTTCATGAAACATGAAAAGATGAAATAATAAAGCCGCAGATTTGATTGTATCATCATTGTAATCTGATTTATCACTTACTGATTTATGTTTACATTACATTTGTTTGGTAGAATTTTGTGAAGTGGTTGTGAATGTTTAAACACCTGAAAAGTATTTAGTAAGTTAACAATTGTAAATGATAAACTGTCTTTCAAATGAACTCATGGTTCATCCCATGAGCTGATTGGCTGCGCATCTTCGCAGCCCCACCCAGCACCTTCCCTTGTGTCTCGTCACGCTGTTGACTCTCGTTCATCTCACTCAGAAGGCAATGCTGATGAATGTTAATTACTGTATAAGGTTTTGTAATTTAAAAATTAAATGTGTCTTTGTCTGAAATATGTAAAGTATAATCACTGTTTACATATTTTAAACATGCTGCTACCCACATACACTTATCGCGGTAGGGTCCCGGTCCCCATTAACCGCGATAAGTGAGGGATCGCTGTATGTATTATAAATCTGATGTGAAATTGATTAGTTTGTTTAAAAAAAAACATTGGTAGAGGATATAGAAAAAATTAAAGGCACATGAAATTGCAATTACAATATTGAGGGGGAAAATGGGGAAAAATAAAAACAATTACATTACACTAGTCACCAAATTTGTACTTTGTCTCCGGTTTTAAGTATCTGCCAAAAGCGAGTCACAATCCAATACTTCGGCAATGCGTTAAGAAAAAAAAGATTTCATTTGAATCCAGTGTGTTGGAAATCGGGAGACATCTTTTTTTTTGGGGGGGGGGGGGCGCATTTCTCTCCATCTTCATGTTTCTCACAACACATTCCATTTTATTCTTCATGTTGGACACAAGACTGTGTCCAAATATCGTTTCTTATCCAAAGACAATCTCTGGCTGGCCAGCAATCGGTCTATTTCAATGCACTAAATTGCGCTCACCAAGTTGTATCCCAGCTCATTCTTCTTCTGATCCAAATACTACCGCTTGGAAAAAAGCGTGATTTAGAGTTTAACTCTAAATCACATCGGCCACAGAGATTCACAACATGTACAACTTTAGAGCTCATATCTAAGCACATTCAGGCCTCCTCAGGCTGTCAGCAATACTGTCCATGTCAGCCATACCTGCAAAATATTTTCTTAGTTTTGACCACTCCATTTTGCTTATTGAAGTAGCCAGCTGTGGAATGTATTTCGCAGAACAATTGTCATTGATTCTTTTCTTTGCAACAGTACCAGAGATCCTGTCGTTGGGATGCTCAGATGGACAGGCTGCAACCACAACTGGTGCTCTCTGATGCTGCTCTGGGTTACTGTTTGCCTCCTCAATCGATATGTGTGTCCGATGACCTGGAAAATTAAATTATCTTAAAAATACTGGTTACCTGAAATTGAGCATACTGTATAACATGAATATACTATAGCATTGAAGAGGAAGATTTCAGTTCAGAATTATGGACGGTATGCAACATTGCTACAGTACCAGAGATCCTATCATTGGAGTGCTCAATTGGGCAAGGGGCTATCACAGCTGGGGCTCTTTGTTGCCACTCTGGGTTACTGTGGGCCTCTTCATTCAACTTGTGCATCTGCTTGAGGTCAGCTGGCCATGAGAAAACAAAAGCTTACCATAATATACACACACAGAGGAGTGTGGTGAAGTTATCAAATTGGGTATTAGGCAAAACTTTGAGGGTGACAGTAGGACACACCGATGAGATTTCCTGTACTGTCTTTGAGTGGGGCTCCACCGCCGCCTCGACCCCAAGGCTGATGCCTCTTCATGTCGGCCTCCAGCTTGGCCTCGTAACGCTCGCGCTCCTCCCTCTCTACTCGTTTCCGCTCCTGCTGCTCCAAAATCTTCAAAACAAACAGTCCTCCTTTCATCAGATGAAGACTCCACAGCTCTACTTAAGCTCAAACCAGTGATTCTTTGATGATTTGTGGCTACATTTGGTTTCTATTACATCTGACCAAATCGATCATACATCAAATGTACTCCCATAATAACAACTGAACTACTGTACGTATTACAATTTGGAGTACCGGTAATATTGCAATTTCCTCAAGTTTATATAGTTTCGTCAGGGTGCAGATTTTTTTCCTCACAAAGATTAAATTAAGATAATGTCTTCTGCTATGCAAAATAATGGCAGGATACAATACTTAACATTAGCGCAACAACCATTGGACATCAAAAGTCAATTTCTGTGCTGAATACTGCATCAAAATGGGGATCTTAGTTACTGTAATTGCTTTATTTAGGGCTCTAGCAGGACCCAGAAAATACCGCAGTGATGTGTTTTAAACAATAAAAACCTGCCTTGTTGTATGGATATAAGACTGTACTTCAAGGATAAAACATGTTCTTAGGCGAGAATAGGATCTGACATACACAAATGATGAGAGGCACTACAGAAAAAACAAAGGAAGATAGGAGCAGTAATGGTGGTGCATGGGAGCATTTAACATCTGACAGTCTAACAAACACATCTACTAAATACACGTCTGTCCAACTGGGGATCCAAGGTTTCAATAGGGCTGCTCAAAAACCTATTTTACCTTGTTCAATAGCTTGCTGCTCCTTTCACTGGCATCATTCTGTCAACATATCGCAAACTAAGATGCACTTAATGAATTTCACACTCTTCAAACTTCTCTTCAACCAATTCACATTTTCATACAGTTTGTCTCAGCCAAATTTTCATGAATACCACACTGGCAGGGCTCGTAAATGTCCCGGTTTTTCAAGGTGTGCTCATAAAAAAATTAAAAAAAATAAAAATAAATAAATATAATAATAATCCAGGCGCACAGTCCAAAGTGCATGTTTTAGTGCTCCGACAGCCCTTACCCCACTGAGGGGCGAACAATTGCGATTGTAGAAAAATAAACGTTCACGGTCAGAGTTTTTACAAGGTCGCAAATGTTCGCAAAATGTCCGCCCAAGTTTTTTTTTGTTTCTTTTGAGGGTCGCAAGAAAATGTTTAATATGCTCAGGTCAGCTCTAAAATATAAAACTACAGTTGAATGCCTGGCAAATGTTGAGTGAATGTTTGTGACCTTGAACAAACCCTGACGTGAAGGCAACATTCACTACCTTCGAAAAACACTGCTGTGCTTAGTGCTAACGAGTACACTGTGACACTCTGTTTTTTTTCCTCTCGCAAGGTTCAACAGTAAATATCATGGCAAAATCTACAGGTTTTAATATTATACCAAATATTACAGCCGTAATATGTCAAATCGTAATCCCACTGAATCAAATCGTAACACTAAAATCGTTCCATCCCAGAATCGTATCGTATTGACAATCGTATCAAATTGTCTTTGGTGGAGGGATGCATCCATCCATGGGTGAAATGAAATTGTCACAGCAGCAATATTCACAATTACAACAAAGGCATAGTGACAAAATAATGAAAAGAATCAGATGTTATTGTTTATGCAGAGAGTTTCTAACAAAACTAATTATTTCTATAGTACGTCTTACCTGTTTTTTCAGGGCTTCTCCATAGTTCAATGTCCTTTCCCTGTTTGATTTGGGTCTCTCTGGGGGGACTAGCCCAGTATAGGGGGCTGTTGAAACAGTTTCAGTAGTGGGCCTGCCAGGATCGGGGAGGGAAAAAAAACATGCACTGTAAAGACCATTTTGTTATTTTAACGTTTTCTGTACAAACATTTAACCTAGTAACCTAATTAGAAATGTCAAGACTTAATAACATGATACTTTGATGAGATCTTAAATAGGCACTTCTTGATCCTAGAGGTACAGCAATTAACTCAACTTTGATGATTAACAAATAGTTTAGTTACCTTTCTAATTTAAAATTGTTCAAATGATGAGAATTACATCTTCTCAATTGGAAATAACTGTGTTATGTAGTCCTCCATGAAAATGGACTGGTTACCTCCGTGTTGAATCAAAATGAAACATTTGCTTTTACTTCGGGAAACAGTGATGAAAATTTTGTTACAGACCGAATCAGTAACTGAATCATAATTTGTATTTGTAAATGTTCTGCAGTCAATCTGAAATAATGTCATGTCCTGAAATAAACAGATGGAAATGAATGTATATTTTCAGTTTGATTAATTTCTGAAAAAGTCAAGAGATGAATCAATTATTAAAATAATCATTAAATGGGTATCAACTAGGGCTGCAACTATTTAATCATCTGGGCTCTGTAGTGGCCATGTGCATCCTTTTTTTGAAACATTTTGACAACACTCATAACAATGTGGGTTAAATTGGTTTAATTCTAGATTCAACACTTTCGGGCAGTAAAATCAAACAAGGCCTAAATATTAAATAATAAAGGATGTTTCATCAAAACAAATTATAAGATGCACATCGGGTCCTCACGCAAAACGGAGTTAACAGAGAAGCGAGGATATTTACTGTGGCGTGGGCTCAGGTAAACTGCTTCCACTTTGGGGGCTTGTGTCACTCAATTGACTGCACATAGCTCCTCCTGGTGGCATGTTATAGTAAGACAGGGGAAGTCCCGCAGCAGGGTAAGGCAAATGACCATCTATATGTGGAGATTCATTTAAATGGTGAAAGATGATTGTGGCTTGAGATTAGAGAGTGGATCGTATTCAACAGAAGAGTTTAGTACTCACAGTAGGCAAGGCTTGGGTCAAGGAAGTTTCTGTTGCTGTAATTGTAACGGGGCTCTCGATAGGGACTGACTATGTGAGCAGGATGAGGAGAGAGCAAAGGAATTCTGAGGAATGAAAAAAAGTTAAACTGATCATGTTGTCTTGGTGTAAGGATTGTAGGTCAATTGATGTACAGGAATGGGCCAGTACACTAAAAAGAACAACAACAAAAATTATCATCTGAGGCTAGTATGTTAATAAAAAATGTTTTAAAAGGGGGGGGGGGGTATTCCCTTCACAATCACATAACCCAATCAGGATTAGCATCTCTTCTGTTTAATAAACCTTTAATAGCAAAAATGTTTCCCAGCAACGAGGCATAAAAAAGTGACGAGTAAATAACACAATGTATACCTGGAAGTGTCCATCACTCTGGGAAAGGAGAGGCCAAAAGGCTGTCTTTCAGGAGACAGCCCACCTTCATTGCAATCCAACAATGGAGACTGAAAGGCGACATGGGACTGATTCTGTGCAGGCATCAGCCTGTCTCCAACACCGGTCTTGTCATGATTAGGTAAGCTGGATGATGATTCGCTCTGTCCCAACATGGAGTGCCGCGACAGCCAAGACTCTTTTCTCTTGCTCAGTCCAAACTGCCTGATTCGGTTTGGCTAATGTGCACGGACAGACACACAAGTTTGCTATAAATGAGAGCATCACCACTGTCCACTTTCGACCAGTATCAGGTGACGAGATATGATTACAATTGACTGACGGTTTTCAAAGTCGTTTACGGGTAAATTTAATCAAACAATTTTGATCGTTCTCCCCAAAAAAGTTTTCAGTTGTTTGTAAAGGTAGGTTTTGTTTAGGTCATGTTAAAATGCTTGAATAAGCCTAAACTCTGCTGTGGCCAACAACTCCATACAGGACAGGTGCTATGAGGATTTGAGTTGCCCCTGAACTCAAGTGGTCAGAATTTTCCAGATGGTGCTTTGCTTTCTTTGCAGCTTGGTACCATCAGACACTGCACGCAATCATCAAACATTGTGGAAACTAAGCATAAATGCGTAGAACATTGATTTAAAGATCAAAACACAGAACAGTGAAGCATCCAGTGTCTTTTTATGGCCACAAAAGGAAATCACCTCATTTCGCTTGGCAAGGTTGCATAGCTAAGATTGAGGACTGCAGCTGTCTTCTTTCTGTAGCTTTGGTCTGTCATGGACATTGTCTTTCGCTTCTTTGTGTCCTGAAGCCCCTCTTTTCAAAGTCTTGGTTGCCCTGAGACATCTCAACTTACGTTCTCTGTGAATCACTTTGATAGAGGGTTTCTATTAAAGCTTTGTGACAAGGAGATGATAACCTAGGAGTTAAATGTCATTCAAAAGCTTTGTGACATGGAGTGGAGGACCTAAGAGTCCATGTCATATACATCGCCCACGAACATACTATGTGTTCTTTCTGCTGGAGGCTGTAAATTTCCCCAGTGTGGGACGAATAAAGGATATCTTATCTTATCTTATGTTCACGCTGCAGGATATGATGCCCAATCAGATTTTTTTTTGTGTGTGGTCGTTCACATAATAAAAACAAATGTGACTTTTAATTGGAACGGAACTCGTCCGTGGAGTGACACGCATGTACACAAAACATGTCACATGGTGCCATGCGTTTATAGATATGAATATGGTAAATATGGCTACTCTGGGAGGTTTCTGTCCTGACGCATTTGCGGCAATTTCAAGGATTTTGTGCTCCGAATGACTGTTGTCCCCATATATTTATCAGCCTTAACGTATTTACTTTTTGCCACCGACTCTTTTCTGCTCATTTGTCCACGATTGTCTTTCCTGCTGTCTGTTTTGTCAATGAATTGTGACATTGCCTTTTGATAATATGCAGGTTGGATGAGCGCACCTGACGGTAATTTTTGACACACACCATTTTGCCTGTTAGTTGGAGCATAATTTGTTAACTGTCAAACTGTACTCATGCACTATCATTGAATAAAAAGTACCGGTACTGTATTTTCCGCACCAAAAGGTGCACCTAAAAGCATTCAATTTTCCCAAAAGCTGACAGTGCGCCCTATTACCCAATGTGCCTTCCATATGGTGTCATAGTCTCTTCAGCATGAGTTGGCAAATGAGTTGTTTCGCTGTTAGTGTTCCTATGCCATCTAGTGGTGATTATTAGCAGGAACCAATTGGAACCTGAAAGGATTCTGCCCGACACTAATAGACATGTGCATTCACCAACAAGTCGCTGATGGTGTAGTAGTACACTCGCTTGACTTGTGTGCGGGCAGCGTGGGATCGGTTGCGCTTTATAATCCCAAGTGCCTTGCAGAGCAGAAAATACAGTACCTGTAGCCCTTGAATGTAGATGACAACACAAAGTTAATTTGCCTCCTACATAGCAGGACCAGTGATGTCACTACTGCGCACGAGTACATGCGATGACCATGTTCGAACGATATATCGTAAAACCCTTTGTCAGATACATGCTGACCTGTTTCTCTGGATCGTTTGCTCCTGTTGCTGCAACTTTCAGCTCCAAATCTTTCTCCCTGTACAAAGAATACAACATAATAAATGCTTAAACATAACCCATTTGGAGGTGCAACAATTAATTGGAAAACAATTGTTTATCAAATTAAACACTCGTTCGATAACAGACTGATCGTTTTGATCCATCGTTTAACTTAAAAATTGTCCAAAGGCTTTGACTTCAGTCTTTCAACACAAAATATTCAGATTTCTATAGTCCTCCATGAAAGCAGACTGATTATCATTTTGTTCAATCAAAGTCATTTGTCACAAGTCAAACACCTTCTTTTTCTTCAATTTAGAAAACAATGAGCAACATTTTTGCCCATTTCTTGACATGCTAGAGACCAAACCAGGAAGTGAATCATAAATGGACTTTACATCGATGCGAGTGACCGGGATCGGACGATAGTTTGCATTTTATACAAAAATCGATGAGTACAACCCGTACAAAAAGTTAGTCTAGAGCCCTGTGGTGAATACACTTACCTTTTTTTGTTTCTGAGTTGCTCGGCTATTTGTTCCTGCAGCTCCACTCTGTAGCGCTCTTTCCTCCTTTGTAGGATTACATCTGTATCAATTTCTCCTGAAAAAAAGAGGTTGTCCGAGTATTTTATTCAGAATCACTGTAAAGGTCACAGGGCAGCTTGTTGGCAATCATTCAACTTGAGTGTGTTATGCAAGTCGTTTTTACCAATTAAAAGGCCAGTAGAAAATTCTGCTTGATCAGATTTATTCAGTGCTCTTGATCGTCTACCTTGGCCGGCAAAACCTGAAGGACTCTCACTCTCCTCCCTGGGAAAATGCCAAAGCTTAATTAAAAGATGCACACAGAAAATACAGAAAAAAAACAGGCGAAAAGGTGTGTTACAACTACCTCCCATCATCCTTGTTGAAATGTGTCTTCTTGGAACTGCAGTCCAAACCCAGTCGCCTGCTACTTGTGACCTCTGATAGCTTCTCTTCTGTGTACTGTTCCCCCTCTGACTCCTCGTCCACAAGATTCTCTCGTCTGACCTGGTGTAAGGGACTCTCAGGAGGGGAAAGAGCTCTGCGAGACTCCTTATGAGCTTCTGTCAGAGTGCCGACGTCCCTCCGTGAAGGGGGGCGCTGTCTGAGGACACCATTTTGCTAAAGAAAGAGGGATGTAATGTACAGTTTGATTTTCCATGTTTAATTGTTGTTCTGGGTTCAAACATGTTCAAAATGTGTGTTTTTTTTGGTTTATGTAATCAAAAGCATTATAATTGGTATCCTCGCATTTTGTTGAATTACCAATAATACATTCATTCATTCATTTTCCGAGCCGCTTGATCCTCACTAGGGTCGCGGGGGGTGCTGGAGCCTATCCCAGCTGTCTTCGGGCAGTAGGCGGGGGACACCCTGAATCGGTTGCCAGCCAATCGCAGGGCACACAGAAACGAACAACCATTCGCTCTCACACTCACACCAAGGGACAATTTAGAGTGTTCAATCAGCCTGCCACGCATGTTTTTGGAATGTGGGAGGAAACCGGAGCACCCGGAGAAAACCCACGCAAGCCCGGGGAGAACATGCAAACTCCACACAGGGAGGCCGAATCTGGAATCGAACCCTGTACCTCTGTACTGTGAAGCCGACGTGCTAACCACTGGACTACTGGGCCGCCCGTACCAGTAATACAACTAAAAGTAATTCCAAGTTGTTTAGCTTTCAGTTATTTCACTGCTTTTTACTTATGTTTTTAAGTTTTTTTACCATGGTATCGTTTCCCTTTTTTGTCTTCTTTTAAAGATACATAAAACAACTGCCCTGTTTTGTCAGCCGCTGCTTGTTGCAAACAGTTCTTATTACAGCTAAATATTTTGCAAAGGTGTTGAGTCCATCTTTACATGGTACGAAAATACGGTGTTCCAAATGAGATCAGCAAACATGATCATGCTATATCATGCCTCTCCAAAAATGGTTGCTACCAAATCCTATGCGGTGGGACCAACTGAAAAAGTTGGTCGCACCAGTGCTAACACTGCAAAACGCAATGTCGAGCCTAGTTTATCAATTCAGTTTTCCAAATGGTACAAGCCGCAGTGGAATTTTCACTTGGCAGGGATTTGAAAGGCTGTCATTATTTGTGCATTTTGGAATTGTCACTGGGCTGGATCATGACTTTTATGAAAGCATGACAAATCTGTCACCTGTGCAATGTAGCGTCTGTAGTCCATACGGAGCTCATGCTGAAGCCTTTTTTTCTTCTTTTCATACTCCACACCGAGGGGAAGACCCACATTGCTGCTTTCTTCTGATAGAAACACACCAAATGAACCATAAGCAGATGTGGTTCCTTTAAATTCACAACAATAAAGACATCACAGAAAGCTGGAAACCGTAACACTATGACACTATGCATTAGTGTGTAGTCATTAGGGCTCTGTGATATGGCCAAAATTTACTATCATGATTGGTTTGCCGGATATCTCGATAACAATACAAGAATGATATTATTAATATAGATATACTGAAAGGTGAGGCTCACTCACAAGGTCTGCTATTTTATCCGCTGGTAATTTTGAATATGGTCACATAATGCTTTGAGACACAAAATAAGTGTACCATCCACGGCGAACATGGAAGTAGATGACTTGTGTGTAAGCTTTCTGTGCTACACAAGTGTGGAGAGGTCAAGTGACTGATATAATCCTCATTTCGATGTTAATAGCTTGAATGTCCATATTTCGATTTGGATACAATAAAGGCGCATCACCCAGCCCTCATGATCATGTACCATTCTCCTGTGCAGTTAACTTGGGCGGAATGTTCTCCTTGAGCGGGGACCCATAGCTTCTAAGAGGTTTTGCCTGTCAGATGAAAATATACTTAATTACTTACAAAAGTGGCTCACATCAACAGAATAAAAATAAACAATACAGGAGAGTATTGGGTTCAGCCTTTCCATAACGTCAAATATTGGAGTGTTTGTGGACAAAAATAAACCATTTGATCAGAATGTGTGATAGCATTATTGTCAAAGTTTGAAAAGTGTCGCCTGGTTTTGAAGAATATGCCAACTCACCTGGATTTCCATGTAAGGAGGATCTTGCTCCAAACTAGCTCTATCATGGGCCACCCTTGCCTTTCGCTCCCTGATGAAGAGCTCAAGCTCATCTTCCATCTCAATCTGGCAAAAGGTACAGTATTAACATAACACGTCCAGAAAGTCTCTTTACAATTTCAAATTTATTATAACAGCAAATGAATAGACACATTTGTGGAAATGATTAAAATGAGGAGTAGATATCGAATTTTTTTGTTCAATGCACAATATCTTTATTATAACCCTACAGAGGAAAGTCCCAGAGAGTGATGCTTGGTGAATGAATTGGCCGAAACATTAGTACACATCTTCCAATCCAACGTTATGAAAACATTTAATTTAAGAACCCAAGGACATGCAGTTTCCAATGTAGTGAAACACAGTTTCGAATGCAATGAGATAAACCAGAGAACGCAGGTAACTAATCCAATCAACATATATCATCATCCGTTGATTTTGTATTATGTTTTATGGACACCTTGTTTATCTCGAAAACAGAATTGCCCCTCTCTCCCAAATGTCAAATCATCCATGTACAAAAGGTGTGAGCATGCGTATGTTATGGAAATTTTTGTCGTCTATACGTGAGCAACAAAAGATAATCTCGACCTTCTAAATGCAGATAGATTTTTTTTTTAAGTAAGTGGTGGCTTTTTCCAAACATGGTAATGCCTAAATTGCCTGGAATGACCCAGGAATCACACTAGCCAGTGTTTTCTGTCAAAGGAGTTACATTTTTCAAATGGTGTGGGTTAAACACCCGTTTGGTCTAGTTCAAATGAATTAGTAGGTGCTGTCCATTCATTACCAGTCAAATTAATAAATGCGGTTGCTGGCTCTTTAATTCCCGTTGTCAGGCAACCACATAAGCACCGAAGAGTTAGCTATCGAGCTACACACGGCGTCAAACTTATTTATAAATAGTAGTCAGCGCAGCTATTACTGTACATTGACGGCACGAACGATCAATCAGGTTTACTGCAATTTGTGCAAGCTAATCCAATCCCACAGTTTAAGGTTTAGCTCGCCTGTTTGCCTGAATATAACAGTCAAAGCGAACAATGAAACCAGCAAAGCTCAACAATACCTCACACTAAATCAAATGTGTGGATGCTAACGTCTCACGCTGTTCGCCAAACTTCATCATTAGTTCGTCATATGCAACGTTACTTACCTGTAGAACGGCTTGTACCTAGCAAGTGTTCTGCGGCGCCTTGTTCCGTCTTAAACATTTACCCAAATGTTAATGCAGGTTCCGGTGTACCTTGTCAAAATAAAACGCATATGGCAGTTTATTTGGGGTTTGGACCAGAACCGTGTCACGTTTAAAATGAAAAGCGGTACTTACCGATTGATCCGTAAATTATTAGGGAATGCGCGTGTTAAAAGTTCCTGTTGTCCCATCGCCACTCGTTCTTCTGTTGTGCGTTGCTTGTTAGTTGGAGGAGACAAGAATCACAGGGAAAACAAGTGACGCCTCCTGAACGGAAGTCAGCTAGGTAACCGCTTCACTGTCAACGAACGCTTTTATTTCGAAAGCATGATGCTGCACCCCTTGTAATTCGACATTTGCTTGTCTTGTCGTATGGTGGCAACGACTCCTGGGGCGATCAACACTACAGTACTCAACACCTCCTTTCTTCCACACTGTATCAAGCGGTTTTCTACAATCACCAGGGTCCTGTATCTTTAAGGGAGTGGCGGTAGTGTAACACTCACTGGATCCAATGGAAGAAGGACGGGCACCACTTGGTACTTGCTTTTTGAAGAAATCAGTTTGTGTGGAGAGTAAAAGAGACACGACTTGCAATCGTCTCCCCATCATTGAAAGCATGATGATTAGTCAAGAGCTTATATTTTTCAGGCAACAAAATACCACAGTGAAGGATTTTTCCCCATTTATTTATTCCTTATATAAATGCTTTCTAAACAATTTTGGTAAAAATAAAATCTATCAATAAATAAAATAATCACAATGACTTTTACATGGCATTATATTGCACGATTATAAGCCTTTACAACAATCACAGAACAAGTGTTGCTCAGATTTTGTGTAGCAGGAATGTTGAGAGGTTGCATTCAACATATTTGTAATTTTACAAAGGCAACAAGCAACCTGAACCTCATTTGTTTTGCTGCATTGAATCAATGTCTACACAAATCAATTTGAACATGATGACTCAACAACCAAGTGTTTTACTTTCACAATTTGTTGCCGCCTTCTTAGCTTTAGATTAAGAAACAATCTTGGTTGTGATACAGATCTGCTGTTTGCTGCTAATGATCAAGGAGAAGGAGGTCTCACAGTTTCAATTCACACAAGAACAACGTTCCAGTCTTCTGGAATAAAAGTGAACCGCATACCTGTAGTTAGTCTCGTCTGAGTGAACATAATACAAATCTGAGTACTGTAGTTGCAATTTTTACCAGAATTAACATGAGTGCCTTTTAATTGCTTGCCAGGCCAACATTTTCTCACAGGCCAAGTTTTACAAATCAAATCAGCATAAGGGCCAAACACTGCTTTGTCAGTCTATCTTTGTTGGTAATGATCGGTTAACATTACAAAGGCCAACATAGCACATTTTTGTTCCCCCCAATTGATATTTTTTATGCAACCACTCAAAAAAAACCCTAAACCTTATTAAGATGCCTTTGTTGTCTGTCATTAGTGACAAAATTACACTTTTGATCAGGTCTCCATCACACTCGGATCATCTTCAAGGCTCATTGTGTGCTCTGGAGATACTACCACCTGTGCAAAGATATGTAAAAGTACAAGAGGTGGACTCTAGTATTGACCTCATTGATGTTTCCAAAGGATCACGACATTATCTTCCCAGGCAACGATGGGGAGCTTCCTGAAGTTGCCACTTATGATAGATGATAACATAAACAGATGAATAAAGTCGCAATGCTTGAAGGTTACTACTGAAACAAATTCCAAACCCTGTTTTTCCAACTCTGGGTATCCCTTCATCTCAATCCTGGCAGCATATTCTGCAAGAAAAGACACATTTATTGTGAGTGTGTGAGTGTGTGTGTATAAGGAGTGGGCATAAAAGATAAGCAAGTACAAAAAGTATGAGTGTAAAAATGTACTTTTTCACATGTTCTCAACTTCTTCTCGGAGTTCAGAACACACTTCCTTTAGTAACATTTCCATCAAGACCTTTAAAGAAAAAAAAACACTCCAGTTACACTTGCAGACAAAAAGAAAAAAAACTTACTAAGAAAGCTAGTGTTCTTACATAGAGAAGATGTTTGTTGGCACTCGCTTCTTGTAGGGCATTGAAGACCTTGATCACTCCATGACGGGCATTCTGTTGGCCCACTAGATTTGCTAATGCATCTGATATATAGGAGGTAAAATAAATACAGGGGGTGGTGAAGGGGTGGGGGGTTATTGTGCATCTTGCATTTCAGTTTCAAACTTAGAGCAATGTTAAAATCACAAAGTTAAATAATTCACTTCGCTCCTTCTCTCTTTTTTAAATAAAGACCTAACAATATTTATTTGCTACCTGGAATATTTTCAAGTAGTTTTTGTTGAGCTCGTTCCTTGGTTTCAGTGCGTTCAGCATCAGTTCGGACATTGACATGTGCTGCCAGAATCCCGTTGGGCCAGAAAGTGTCCTTGAAGACATTGATGTAACACACCAACATCTGTTCAGAGAAGATCCAGTTCACTGTGTCCCTGATCTGTCTGCAGTTGGGCAGGACAAAAAGTTCAAGTGGATATGCACGATACCGTGTTCAGAATTACATGTTATTCATATCACTTTGACTTTCCACTTGTACTCACTTGTTGATGGTTCGTCCAAATGTCACCTGGACTAGTGCAATAAGGGTTTTCCTCACCCATTTAAACACTGAGTGAATGACCAGAAATATGTGCATTTAAATTAAGTGTTCATAAACAAAAATAGAGATTTACAAAATTGATTCAAGACAGAATTTTCAAATTAATAAAGTGTGGCAAAAGCAACAAAATATGATGCAGGAAGTGTTGCACTCACTTCCTCTGAGTTCAAATATCTCGCCAATGAGCATAAAGCAAGGCTCAGCCAGTGCATCTCTCCTTCCGTCTGTCTCATCGCCGTAATCTGACAAGTCGCTGTCGTCGTCCGCCTCCTCCTATAAACAGCAATAAAAAGCACATGCGGCACTCACAGTACAAATGATGGCCAAGGGAGCCTATATGAGTTGGTACCTCTGTATGAGAAAAAAAATCCCCAGGAAGTTTCTCCAGGAAAGAGGCCAGAGAGAAAGAAGACTTTTTCTGAATGGACATCACCTTTAAACATCAGACAGGAGCATAACATGAATGGACTGTATTGTTTCTGTCATCCAACACCAAATTAATAATACCGGTATACTGTATTAAACAAACAGCTCTTAGTAAAGGTGATATCCTTCATCACTTTAGAGTATCACGATCAATTCTACGAAGGGTTGCCCTTGATGACACATTTATATTTGTTTTGAAAAGACGTAATAGAAATCAACTCTAAAAGTTGGTGTGAGCTAAGAGCCACAGAGATGACAAAATTGATTTCGTACATGCTACTTCTTTGAAAGAAGAATGAGAACAAATTGGTTACCTTGAGGTGTTCTGGAGACGGACTGAGGAATGCATAAAGTGCTTCTGACTGACACAGTCGTTCATCTGTCAGCAGACGCTGCAAGCACATGCACTAAATTTTATGAACTGCTCAGCGACAGTGTGGCCACTGAGCTGCCATGAACCAAACAAGCTCAATCGATCTCTTAGACTGACTTGAAGTGAATCTATAGTACTATTAGAATTTTTTTGTTGAATCTTTGTGAGCAGTTTATCTTTCTGTGCTTCCTTCTGGAAACAAGCACTTTAATCCTTAAAAGAATAGCCGTGTAGCATTCTATATCCTGGTCTAAGTGTGACTGTACATTATATATATATTTTATTTTACCTGTAAAAAGGTATTGAGCTGAGTTTTGCTCTTATCCAAGAACTTCTGGTCAATGGATTTGAAAGGAAGCTTGCTGAGTGATGGTAATTGAAGTTTCTTCAAAGATGGAAAACACTGACAGAACAATACTGTAATTATTAATGGTCGCAGTGATATTGGACATTACCATTATCACCACAAGTAATGACTTGGCAATATATTTCCACATGATCACTAGAATTAGTGTGTTTGATTTTGTGTTACCTCTGTCAGTTTGCGGTGCAACATGTGGAATTCAGTAAGTTTTCTTTGGACGCTCCAGTGGCTGTTCACGGTCTCCTCACCTTCCAACAGGTCGACACACACATTGTAACAAGCTACAGTTTCCCCACCTTCCTCTGTAGCCTGGAAAAAAAACCCACCAACACTCATTTTGTCAAAAATTATTTTACCATTTTAAAATGTCCACAGTACACATTAATTTTCACAAAAACCTGTAGTATTCAATGCTTCATTAGATAACACAAAATAAAAGACACTCTGGGATTGTACTGTTTGTGGGAAAAAAATACTTAAATATTTGTCATGCAATCAGTCGAGCGTTTGCCAGACCTAATCTATCCAGTGACATATTTTTTCTTGTTTGTTCCCACCCACAGAATGATATGGGGCATCAGCTGGCTCATTATGCTAAGGTATATGATAAATCAAAAATGTAATCAAAAAGAAATTACTTCAGCAGTGGTAATTGTAGCGCTCCAGTGACCCAGGTTTTCACACCACCAGTCAGTTCTGGTGATATGTCGCTGAAGTTCACTGTGCTCTCTCTCCATGGCCGCTATTTCTTCTTTTAGTTTGCTCACAATCTAGAAACACACAAACAGTTTAGCCGGCATGCTAACCGACAGCAAATGTCAAGTAAAAGCATTCATAATTTCAAAGATTTCAATTTTGTTGACACATAATTTGCTTTCGCAGGCCACATACAATGATGTGGCGGGACGGTCTGGCCTCCAGGCCATGAGGTTTTACACATGTAATAATTCGATCCATACCCTCACAAAGCTAGTTACTTATAATAACGTTAATTATTTGTTAATATTTCTTTACCCTCTTATCTGGTTTGGGTGCATTCTGAATAGAGCCCAGGGCTTGCCTCTTATACTCCAATTTGTCATACAGCTGGCGTAGTTTAGTGGCAGCGTAGCTGGCCTGCTCATTGATTCCTTTACTGCCCTCATCACACACCTCCTCTCCAGCATCTAGAGCCCGACACTACACCATAACACAAACATATTTCTTGAAGACGTACAACTTGAAATGTGTACACCCCCAAGAGGAATGTACACACCGAGGCATGTGCAGATATTGTACATTCATGGTAAGAATCCGTGCATGTTTTCTAACCCCTTCGTCCTTCTCCTCAGTGCGACACTGTGACTGGCTGTGCTGCTCATCTCGTTTGATGAGCCTTTCGTAGAGATCCGAAACCAGGAAGGAAGGGTAGTAACGCTCCCTCATTGTCTCAGCCATCTAGAAATTGGCAAGGACAGAACTGACACTGTAGAAGAACATTTGGACATTGCATGGCTTTAGTGATCATAGTTTTAGAAGTAGAAATTTGACCTGTTCCTGTAGTCTCACAAAGACTTCAGTTCCTCTGTTTCCTACTAAACTCTGTTGGATCTCCTTCAACAAAAACTTCTCCACCGGAATCTCTCTACTTTCTACAAAGAACTTCTGGTAGATTTCTCCAACAATTTGGGGCACCTCATTCTGTTGAATACAAATGCACAATGACACACCCATGCTAACTGTACTTTATTCAAACTTTCGTTGAGTTAGTATAGTTAATATTTGATTAAGTGCGTCACCTTGTTGGCAGTTTTCAGTGTTTCCACCAATTCCCAGAAGCTTATCAGAGCTCTCCGATCAACTCTCTCCATGTAATCTCTGAAATGTTCCCTGTAACCTGGATTGCACATGATGTCATCGAACAGGAGAATCTGAACATGAGGAAAAAGGCTAACATGAGGCAAATGGGATTTGGGCCAATGAGATAATCATAATTCAGGCTTTAGTCTGTAAAATGAGCCAGAATGATAAGTCAGAAATGTACATAATATTAATAATAATACAATTTAAAAAAAGAGTACCCTCTGGCTGAGAGGCTCATCACTGTCATCGGCTCCTCCATCTTCATTGTTCTCATAGTTTGGGCCACCTAGTAGCCGGATTCGTTTCTCACATTGTTTCTTAGCAACAGTCAGCTGATTGATGTATCGTTTCATGTCCCTGGCCCTTAGCAGGTCTGCCTTCATGGCTGCTGATTCTTTGCCTTTACGCTCTGGGAGAGACAAAGACAAACCAAGGGAGTGGGACCAAATTATTTAGTGTGGAGTCAGTGTCACATCACAGCAGGTTCAAAACCCAATTGCCGACCGAACTTCCTTGAAGAACTGAATTCTGCAGAATAGATCCAAAATGTAGAAAACCTTCACACATTTTACATGAATGTGAAATATTTAGTCATCAGATTCAATACCAGGATGTGTTCAGAATAGAGATCACCAGCGGGCAGCAAGTAGAACAAAATGAATGGGACGTTGTGAACAATGGCAGAGATATATAAACTAAAGTGTTGCATATTGATATGCATCCGTTTCCCACTTATTGTGAGAAACCGTTAACATGAATATTATCTTCACATAAATGATTAGCATGAATAATTAGAAATATTACTCAATGTAATTTGAGCACATTTGTTATTTCAGCAATGTGTATCAAACTTAGCATTGATCAAGTAGTAGCACTCAGTTTCAAAACGTTTGGTGACCCCCCAGTGTCGTGCAGTTTCCACTCTAATAACTAGCCGGCCACCACTGGATGAAAGCAGCAATCAATTGTACAGCTTTTGATTAGTCACATTTGCAAGTAGCAACGATGCTAACGCTGTACATAGATCAGAACTTAAAAATTATTAGCGAATTTATTATTTGATTGGTCCATGTCTTAATAGTTCACTGTGTTATTTTATTTTACACAGTTTTACAGTAGAATGAAAAAAACTGTTAACATGTTTAATTATTCTTATAGTGATCTTAGTTGTCAGTACTAGTGCTTTAAAGCTGGCAATTTTATAGCAATGAAAAAAATGGTGGCCGGTCTACAAACAGCATGTTCTTAGCTCAACTGTTCCATGACACAAAAAAGGTTGGTGACCACTGCATTAAGTCACTCATTTTTGGATTGTTCACAGATGCCCTAAAATTTGAAGGGAGTCTTTTATGGAAACATATTCACAGAAGCAAAACATTACTAACTTTGATGAAGCTACCGATTTAGGTTCTAAACTAAATTTAGTCAAGCTGATGCCATAAAATTTAACAGCACAGCACCAAACCTGACTGAAGTTGGGGGGGGGGGGGGGGGGTGACATCTTGATGAAAAGCAATAAATAGTACCTTTCTGTTTCTTGAGCTGTGGCAGGCTGCTGATGGTGGTGGCATGAATAATTTCTACCACTATCTGATACCTGCAGGGAGGAAAGGTTGTTGAGTAAATAGTGTGATGTCTTTGGATCTTTAATATGGTGTGACTAAAATTACATGAACAATCATTTGATATCTTTTGCAACCTAAAGTAATGAGAAAGTGTTGAATCTGAGTAATTTGACTGAAGTTAGCAAATAATATTGGATTAATGAGACAAAGCAGCAATATGACTTTTTCTGCATTGAGCTCTCTTATATTGCCTCAGACGCATAGTCTGCTCCCATGGCAACAACAACCCACAGCAGCAAAAAGATGAGCTGTTTACACTGTTTGCTAAACACATTTGCGTAAACTGCAATTAGTATGTAAGGACAGTAGGATCTATTGTGTATGCGCTGTGCATTATTTCGGTGTCATGCCTGAGTTGTTTGAGGAAAATGACATCAGTGGAAGTTGATATCAGTTTAATGAAGTCTTCATAAGAGGCAGCATAGGTGTAAGCTTTCTTCTGCTGCTCAGCCTGCTGCTCCCGCTGCTCCATTTGAGATAGCAGCATCCTGTTTATGGAGTCGGGGTCGCTAAGAACCTCCACCAAAGGCTTCAAAACTGTAGAACACACACGCACACACACAAAAAAAGGTTGTTTTTTTACAGACTTTTTGACTTAAATAATTGTTTTTAAACAAAAAAGGAGTCTTTCGTTTTGTTTAGCACACACCGAATTTGGTGTGGTGATCAATGACTTCCGCCTCATGTTGCTGACTTCTACAATCCAGTGGCAATTGTCTGCTATTGACTCCTTTGTAAAGGGACAAAACAGTGGTCCAGCTGGCCATATAAATAATGCAAATTTGTACAGGTATTTAATTGCCGTTACTGGAGATAGACATTCTAATGCGGTTTATATGTTGATCGTATGTGTGGTCTAATCACTGAAGAATGCAATAGAAATTTTGGAACAGTACCTTTTCAAACTACTATTTTCAAAATATGAATGCATTAGATTACTATCTACTCAAATGGCTGCTAAAATTGATTACATTGGCATCACTACCCTCAAAGAACAGAACATGGTCATAAAATCAAAAGGCACTATACACCTTCTCGAAACCACATGACTTTATTTCAGATTTTGTTCTAACAACTTCTAAGTATTGCAGTGACTGATAAACAAGTTGAAATACCTTTCGTAGTGATCACTTCTGTGAGGCAGCAGCGTAGTGTGTGAGACTTTGCATCCTTTTGTGGCAACAAACATAGCAGCAGTATTCTGGCTACGCAGCGAAGGAAGGCCAACTCTGACTCCGGACGAACCAAACATGGATGGAGTGGAAATGGCCGAGCTCCTTCATCTGGTCTGTCCACACATAAAAAAAAAAACACACAATGAAGAAGGAACAGGACTGGTTCTGTCATCTTGACATGAAGTACTTAAAAGTCTGAGTGATTTCAATACCAAGAGATAGCATAGCATAGAGTTCCGGTCGACACATTTAATTCCAAATCATTTTCACAAACGGGAAGGCAATACAGTGATATTAAGGCTTCCGTGGCTTTATATGATAATGAAACTAGTTGATAAGTGAATATTTGGACTTTGTGTTTTGGTGGCAATGTGTGTGTCAACACAAAGTGAGCGTCGATGATCATGTAATTTCTCTCCACTAACATGAGCAGAGGAAAGAGTGAATGAAAGTGGGAAAAATTAGGTGACAGTTACTTTATTACATTCGACCACAACACTGAAAACAAACTTTTCTTGAAAATTAAGGAGGGGTCAAACTCATTTTTATAACGTGATACATCACAGTTATGGTTTCCTTCAGAGGGCCGTTATGACTGTGCACCCAAATAAATGATCGCCTCATATTACACTCAACAAATTTATGAATAAGTACTTTTGATTGGTAAACAATGCTTGCAACATCTCAATGTTCTTAAAAGTGAAGCTAATTTACTAATTTGGTATTTTACCAAGAAACATGAAGTCAATGCACATACTGGTAATTTGCTTTTGTGGGCCACATGAAATGATATGGCAGCCCAGATCTGGCCCCCGGGCCTCGAGTTTGACACCAGTGGTTTACTCTACCACACTACCTTGCAGGTTCTGTACATGTTTCATTTTTGTTTGTTTTTATGAACATAAATGGATTGGTAGAAGTGGGTACCTTGCAGATGCAGCCTTGAGGCCAGTGAAGTGTGTATGTAAAATTCGGATGGTGTCGTAACACACCACGTTAACAAGATCTATATCGGCAAGTCGACATCTCAACTGCCCAATCATCTGCCACCAGTCCTCTGACAGCATGGAGTACAACTGGCCCTCATCACGACTCAAAGGAATGTACCAGGACAGGATGTAGTCTCTGTAGGCATAGTCCAACACTGTGGGTAGACAACATGTCTTAATCAAATATATTCTGTGGTTGAAAATACAAGCTTTAGCACATCTGGGAACAGAAAATATCACAAGAGACAGTAACCTAAATATATATTCACATCAGAGTTGACACAAATTGCATAATGATCCACATATTTAACAAGTGAATGAGCTTCTAGTTAGCCAAATACAGTCCCTTCAAAATTATTGGAATGGCGAGGTCAATTATTTTGCTTCCATTGTATACCGAAGACTATTTGGGTTTCAGATCAAACGAATGTGACACAAAAGTTCAGAATTCCAGATTTATTTCATGGTCAAGAGGTGTTGAACAATTTAGGAGAAAGCACCTTTGACTTTAATTATGAAAACCTCAAGTCATCAGACACCTCAAGGATCAGTAAATTATTACCATTGCTTGAAAATTATATATCAGAGTCTCGGCATTATGATGGCATTTAAAAAAAAACAGTGTGTCCAAATATACATCCATCGCCCGCCATTCACTGACGCCCATGGTATTCATACCCACTCGATGAATTTTATCCACACGAATTATAAATACTGTTTATTATTGTTGTAAAACACAATACGAACAGAAGGTTGGGTCTCCAACTATAATCCGAACGAGACCTTAAAACCTGGAGATGTATTCATTGTGGTTACAATGACAACAAGAATACCCTGACAGTAGTGTATTTTTTTAATGATAATCAACAGTATTTTTTACAAACACATGCAGCAGGTTTAAATAAACACCCATTGTGTAAATGAGGAAGGCAAGTGATTCTTAGTTTCGCAACTCATTTTGCAGCCGTGTTAAAATAGTGTCTGGCTATGATGACATGGGGGAGCAAAGATCCATCACTCAGCAGTTTTTTTAGAAGCTGAGGTTGTTATGACATTTAGCAGAGCCAGTGTAACACATTTGGCATTTGCTCAACATAAATTTGTAACACAAAAAGGTGTCTGCAAGTAGTCAGAATGTGCAATTTTGTTAATAGTCATACAACCATCATTTGGGTGTAGAAAAAAATGTTAAAAGAAAAGCGCTGATTAAATGATTAATCACTTCACAACAAATTGAATTAACTAGTGTGTATGCGAGATGAATTATAGAAAAGAGGATTGTCAGGAGTGACATTTTACTGAAGTGCAAATACGCTGATTTTATGCTGGAGTTAACATTTAAGATATAGAAACACGGAAAAATACATTGGCCGATTTCATTTGCATAACATTTATCATAATAAATAAGAAATGCAAGAAACACAGCAAAGGGAGTACTGTATACGGAGTAGTTGTTCCTGAAGAGATTGATGAATATATTTTGCTAGAATTATGCGTCTGCTATAGTGTCTTTAATGATATAAAGTTTGGTGATGTACAACTTCAGTTTCATCCTGCGCACTGCCACACAAAAAATAAAATAACTTAATTCTTACTTTACCTTCCTTGAGGACTTTGTCCAAATTGTGTGATACCACTACCCTCCGACTCTGGCTCAATTCTTGAACTGGGGCAGAAAATCGAGTCTGAAAAAACAGTTAACGTTAGTTCATTCCCTTCAGTCTGACAATGTAAAAGAGCAATATAAACATTGGGGGAAATGTGCTACAGCGAAAAATGTACAATTGACAATGTCTTTATAGATTCTGTACTCAAACCCCCTCTGCCTACTTGCTCGGATTCTTCAGCCGAGATGTGCAACAGATTCCTTCAGTTCTTTATTGATAAGGTCTCTACAGCTAGGATTCCGGTCCCAAATACCGCATCTGACCCCTCTGTCCATGTTCCATGTTCAGCTGTCCTAAATTCTTTTGATACTGTGTCCTTGGCGCTTTTGGAGGATGTAGTTCGCCAGACGAAGCCATCTGGCTCCCCTTGCGACTCTCTTCCCCCACGCTTCTTTCAGGAGGTTCTCCCGAGTGTTGGTGCATCGGTCTTGGATATCATCAACAGCAGCCTTTCTTCTGGTGTAGTTCCCCAACAGTTTAAACATGCTGTGGTCCAACCCTTGATCAAGAAACCTGGTCTTGATCCAGATGAGCTGTCAAGTTACAGACCCATTTCCAAACTGCCTTTCATTTCCAAAATTCTGGAAAAAGTGGTGCACATGCAGTTGAAACTTTTCTTGGATGAACATAACATCTTGGAGGTCTTCCAGTCAGGTTTCAAGACGATGCATAGCACGGAGTCAGCCCTGTTACGCGTTTCTAATGACATCCTCCTGGCAAATGACTCTGGAGACCACGTGTGTCTGGTTTTATTGGACTTAACTGCAGCATTTGATACAGTGGATCACAGTATTCTGCTGACTCGTTTGCAGCACTTGGTGGGCATTGGCGGGAGTGCTCTTGATTGGTTTAGGTCCTATCTAGCTGACAGGACCTTTTGTGTCAGCCTTGGCTGCTCTGAATCACGCACTGCTCCCCTGTCATGTGGTGTTCCACAGGGCTCAATTCTGGGGCCTCTGCTGTTCTCGCTGTATCTGCTCCCATTGGGTTCCATCTTAAGGAAACATGGTATTCCTTTCCACTGCTATGCAGATGACTGCCAGATCTATGTCCCACTGAGCAAGAAAGACACCTTCTCATTAAGGCCACTCCTATCCTGTCTGGAAGAAATCAAAACCTGGATGGCACAAAATTTCTTGAAGTTCAACGAAAAGAAGACAGAGGTGATATTGTTTGGCCCCAGTGGACCTTGTACATTCCATCCTGTAGACTTGGGCCCCCTATCTCCTTATCTGAAATCAACGGTCTCAAACTTGGGACTTAAACTGGACAGTGATTTCAAACTCGATCGGCAAATTGGTGCCGTTGTTAAATCCAGCTTCTTTCACCTTAGACAGCTGGCCAAAATAAAACCTTTCCTCTCACATGAACACTTTGAGACAGTAATTCATGCCTTTGTCACATCCCGGCTCGATTACTGCAACGCCCTGTACTTTGGAGTCAGCCAGTCCTCCATCAAGCGCCTTCAGCTGGTACAGAATGCCGCTGCTCGCCTCTTGACTGGTACTCGTAAGAGGGAGCATATAACTCCTACTTTGGCATCCCTTCACTGGCTCCCCATTCATTTTAGAATTATTTTTAAGATCCTCCTCTTTGTTTTCAAATCTCTGAATAATCTCGCGCCACCTTACCTCTCTGAGCTCATACGCCCCTACACCCCTGCCCGGCGCCTCAGGTCTGTGGACCAGTCTTTGCTAGACGTACCAAGAACTAAACTGAGGCTCAGAGGGGATCGAGCCTTTTCTGTTGCTGGTCCATCTCTCTGGAATGACCTCCCACTGAACATTCGGCAAGCCTCCTCGCTGCCCATCTTTAAATCCCTCCTCAAAACTCACTTGTATTCTTTGGCGTTTGACTCAGCATGACTTAGATTTGCTATTGGTTTTACTGCTTGGTGCTTTCTACCGCCTTATTACTTATTACTTATTACTGATTCGTCTTACTGTTTATTGTATATGTTATATGTATATGTACAGCACTTTGTATGCAGCGATGGCTGTTTGAAAGTGCTCTATAAATACTGTTGACTTGACTTGACTTGACTTGAAAGTAAAAGAAATATGTTGACTTTCTTTTCCACAGAAGCAACATGAATAAGTCATTCAGCGCAGGAATGAACAAATAAAAAAGCCACTGCTTTCCCATAAAAGCAAGACAGTATCACTTTTCTTAGAATGATTCAACCAAATTGCACAAGCCTGTTCTTTGTTGATGAATGCATGTGGTCCCTTTTCACACAGCAATTTCAGTAAAAGCCTGAAGAAATTTATTCCGAGCTCATTGAAACCAATGCATTAGTTCAGTTCAGCACCACATGACGATATCTGACATCAATACTTGTGTGATTTTTTTTTAAACAGCTTTTGCAATTATAATATCGGTTAGTTTTAATCGGCACACCAACCAAGTTACATACAATATGTGTTATTTGCAGTGGTGTAGAACGGCACTGCATTGTATATCTGAAATCTACCTCATTCAACTAAGAGGGGCAAATTTTTGACTGAGTCTGATGCTGTGCAGGTCTACTCCACTACAAACTACAACAATATCTTTATAGGTCATTTTCTATTGATTATATTAGAACCCATCAGACCAGTGTTTCCCAACCTTGACTGAGCCAAGCCTATTTTACAAGCCATGACGTATTCTGTTGCATGAATGGCAACAGGTGGATAGAGAGATATGTTGTACTCTTTGCCATCCATTGGAAGAGCATTTCATTGTTCTGCCTAAATGAACATAGATATATTTGTAATTTATCAATAAAAGCTTTTCATAAAATTGGATCATTTCCCACAGTACCCACTGACCATTTCTAGCGGCACAAGAGTGAGCCAAGCACCGGGCTGGTAATACTGTAACTGCAATTGATTGTGCAAGTGTACCGAATGTTGTGGTTGGTGGAAGGAGGGAACCTGTGTCTTTGAGACACTAGAAACATCTTACCATGAGCTTGTTGAAGAACTCCAGCTGTTGGACTGAATGTTTCCTGTGTCTGTCAAAGCAGCTGACTTTGAGAGGACTCTTCCTGACAAGCAGAACAAAGCTCCCAGCCAGGAAACAGAGGAGGGCGAATGACACATAAATGAAGAGCTTCAGGATGAAGGAGGTAAGGGACAAGCCTCCCCATGACAGCTGGAACACTACTGCTGCCACTGCACCCAGAAAGAAAGCCGGGACAAACCGGAAAGAGGAGCTAAGAGGAGAGGAAGAGCTGGCAAACATGGGCCCCTCTCCTGCACAGCGGCTCCCTCCAGTCTGTTTTGTTGTGGTAGATGAGGGGGTGGGCATACTGCGAACCCACCATCCATATATGTGCCACTGCAGGTTGGGCAGAAAAGTTGATTCCCTAGTCCAAGTGCCGAGTCGGAGAGGTAGATCCACTCTTCTATACCCACAGCTACTACATTGTGTTCAAAAAGCGGCATACCCGCTCCGGCATCTCCAGACCGACCTACTCCGCTGTGTGCCCGGCTCCTAACACCGGTCCGCCCGGCGGCGGCCACGCAGCACCATTACTTCAGTCATCCACGGTAAGGTCTTCCAGATAACACCGCGGTTGATCTTGAATGATCGATAGTGGCACACGTCTTGCTGATAAATACCAAGCGGAAATTGATGCACGAAAGCACAAGCACCGTCACCTTGGAGACAAATGGATAGAGGTAGCTTAGTGGCAGTGCTAAACCCGGATAGCGCGAGGCTAACACACGATGTTAGTGAAAGTTGTTAACTAGAATCAACATGGCATAAATATTCATGTAATCATTCGCAAACTGATTTCCGAGTTTGCCATGAAGCTAACTGCACCATACTACAATACTAGCCAACTAGCCTCTTTTAATAAGCGATTCAACACCAGCTAACATTAGCGACTTCAATATCCTTTCAAATCAACGGTCGATATCACGTTCTTCCTCAAATGAAATTTAGTCGAGCGAATGCAATTGCATTTCAACGTTTAAAAAAAGCAGCCTCGATCCAATGAAAATGTGTATACGACAATTAGTTTAAAACAAGCTGTTATTTTTCTTCGAGCTCCATCTGAACGACAATCTGAACTCACAGGATTGTCGGCCAATCAGCTGTGTTCTTAGAGGCAGATGGTGTGTCTCTTTTAACTATAGGCACACTCCAAGCGGACGGGACAGCTCCTTCTAACGGGGCCGTAGATTTGCTCAGCCGAAGAAAAAAACAGTAATGTGGAAGCGAGTATTATAATCAAGTGCACACATATGAAAATGTTTGTGTGTGGCATTGCCCGCACTGGTCCGAGATACGACACAAACTGGCAAGGCACCGATTTTTTTCTCTCCTGGGGATTGGGGTGTTTAATACGTGTGCGTGTGCGTGTGTGTGCGTGTGTGTGTGTGTGCGTGCGTGTGTGTGTGCGCGCGTGTGTGTGTGTGTGCGCGCGCGTGCGTGTGTGTGCGTGTGTGTGTGTGTTTGCGCGCGCGCGCGCGTGTGTGTGTGTGATGCGGGAGAAAATAATGGAGATGATCGTTTTTTGAAGGGATGATAACCAGCACATACATGTTGGTTATAAAAGTACTCGAACTTCTTGAACCGAAAGCGCAAACTAAGACTCCGGACACCCTTGCCCTCTCCACCCATCCCAAACACAGATGGAGTATAGGCGCAGAATAAACATGTAATAAGAGATTGGATTAGAATAAATTCTTGATATGTTAAAAAACGATTGAAATGAATCCAAAATCTAAAATGGGGTGGGGAGTGGCTTTCCTGATAATAAGTTTCTCACGGTGCAATAGCGCCCCGGTGTAGCGCCACGCCTGGATCCCTGAACAAAATTGCGTTTACAAGGGGTCCTTGGGATTTGTAGTTAAATACTCCCGTCCTCATTACCTTCCATCTATTAAAAACAATTAGCAGCTCTTGGAAAAGTGTCTTTCCAGGAATTGCTAAGCAACGATTCTAACATTCGTTGGGAAAAAGGTCACAACAACAAATATATAATATCAACTATATAAGATCAATGCTCAGCCTACTTGGGGGGCTGTAAATTTCAATATATATCCATTTTAATCCAGTAGATGGTGGTGATGTTCCACGTTGGTTGGTAGTATAGTTGTCTCCATTTGACACTTCATACACGTCCATTTGTAGATTTGCACGGTTTGGAAATCCATTATTGATTGTAATTACAGATAACCCAAGCCCAGGTTTCATGTCTTTCCTGCAGCCTTCCCAGATGAGAATATATTGTAGATGTAGATTTAGTAGCAAATCTCAGGCGAATCATTTCGAAAACCAGCAAGCCTACTGCAGTGGTATCTGCATTTATCGCAATAGCAAACCAATCTCATTGTTACCTGCCTTAAACTTGCTCTTTTAACAGCATTCGATAAATCTGCTTTCATAAAATACAACCGCTGACCTCTACTATTAAACATATTGTTAATTTCTTGTAAAAAAAAATACTTGCTTTTTTCCAACATAATCTCATATACAGTATAGCGGCCGCTATGTTTTTCACATGCCCAATGCATTGTAGGATGATAACGTGATATGGTTGCCATTCACTTTATACTGCATTTGAGAAAGGCGGGAAGTCTACCACATCGGCCTCACAGTGCAGAGAGAAGGGGTTTGATTCTGTCCCCACCTGTCTGGAGTTTGCATATTCTCCCCGCGCAGTGCAGAAGTGAGTTTTCTTCGGGCACTCCAGTTTCCTCCCAAATTCCATGGTAGGTTGATTGAACGGTCTAAACTCTCCCTAAGTGTGATTGTGAACGTGAATGGTTGTCTACGTGTGCCCTGAGATTGGCTGGCAACCAGTTCAGGGTGTACCCGCCTACTGCCCGAATTCAGCTTGGATAGGCTCCAGCATGCCCACGACCCTCGTGAGGATAAGCTGTTCAGACAATGGATGGATGGTCGAAGTTCCATCCTCAAAGCATTTGAGGTGAATGTAAACAACATAGATGGCTGATTTCAATAACTTGTTTGTTGTTCTGGTTCATCACAACACATGTTCATCACAACTGAGCTCCGGCAAACCTTATTCATCATTTCCTCCATTTATATAAATAGAGGAACATCTTATCTTCAAAGCATTTTAATCACGTTGTGTTAATTGAACAACTTAATTAATGTACCGTAATAATAATTAAATAAAGCTAAATATACAGTATGTTTGGAATCTTGTCAGTTGTGTTTTGCCATTAACGGTCTGGGTCTCGCTCCCTGGGGTTGCCATTATCGAGTAACATCACATTGAAATAGGTCCGCGAACTCAGGGTCCTTTTTTTTTCTGACTTCAGAACTCGAACCTCACAGTTCAAAGATGTCTTCTGTCTTGTCGTGCAATTTCCCTTGTCAGGAGTTTGAAAAGTCCCACCTACCACCTTCCTCAGATGCAGCATTTTATCCACCTTATTTCTGAGGGCTCTCATGGGGAAATGAGAATGTGACTCCGGTGAGGTCAAGGTTAATATATTAATAAATATATTTCATATAATAATAAGGTTAATAAAGATGACCTTAATGACCTTAAGAGACCTCAGCTAAACTATTTGATACAGTTGGCTTCGTTACATGGAGTGGTGTATTTGCACGTTTTTTCACCTCCTTTTTTAAGCAATAATTAGTCCTCATTGCATTGAAAAATGTCTTGCACGGCTTGGGACTTTGTTGCGCTGCTGGCAGTTAAAACTTTGTGAACTAAAGTGGGCAGCTCTGAGCCGTGAAACGCCAAAACTGAAAAGTCAGTCCCACTCCGGCCCTGTTGACCAGTGTAACAGTTAGCAAAGGTACAATCATCCAGGTTGTTGTTGGGAAATTGTAAGAAAGATCTGAAGTCTTCAAAGACAATTCCCTGCAAAGACATAAACTTGAGCATTGTGAAATGCAAATCGTGAAATTATAAGTGCCACATAAAGCAGACAGCTACAAGTGTCAACAAAGGGCAGCGCTCCAGTTCACACAAAACATAATCTTCTTCTTTTCATCCCGAGGCGATTCCTTTGGTGTGAACGGGACCTTAAAGTCACCAGGGAGATAACACATCCTAAGAGATAAAGCATACATTGCTGGATTTTCCCCGTGCAGTATGGACTCGCAGAGCTCTCATCAACAGAGAAGGGGGGTAAGCTGTCGCTTTTGGGAAGAGGTCAGGCCTCTTGCAGACATTTCTAAAGCAGATTAACCTGATACTTGAATAAACAAAAACAAAAGTGATGAATCCCCAAACATCTCAGGGTTGGCTGGTGACTCAAACATTGGGCCTATTGATCTCCACTCAAGCATCCCACGGGACTAGTTCCTTCTATCACCGGGGGGCCCTCTAAACAGGTAACATACACAGCCGAATAAATGGAGTAATGACTTCTCTGTGATGGTTTGCTGTTTTAACAAGGTGTGGGCCCTAAAATATCTCTTAGCCTAATGATGAGGCCCACTTGATTATCAATGGAAATCTAGCAACATGCTGCTCGAGTGTGCTGTGTTTTGTTGGTGTCTTGTCACGCAGGTAAAGATGAACATGCAGTATGCTGTTCGATCACTTCCTCCGAACTTAACCGGGAACGTCATCACAGGAAATATGCGCTTTAATTCTGGGTCAACATTTGAATGGAAATGTGTATAGATAAATCACCATAAATTATAGCGTGGAAAACCAGATTCACCGCTGTACCAGCGATTGAGTCTGGTCACAATCACATCAAGCGCATTTCTGAGGCATCCAGTGGACATGGTTAAAACTCTGGGCCGATCACATGACTTTCAGCTGATTGGTATCAGCTCAAAAAGATTTGATTTTTAAATTGTCTTAATTTCTAAAGTCAAGGATAAAATAGTTTCATTCTTTTCATTATTTGAACCACTGCTCATTAACAGCCATATAACGTGTTTCATCTTGAGATACCTTCATTCAAAATAAATGAATAAGATAATTGAAACAATTGGGATGTGGGGTTCTTTTTCCTCTCCATTCTATTGTATTGCAGAGGTGTTCATCGGGACTCAGTATCAGCAGATATTCAAAATCAAATGACTTGCACTCTGCCATTCGCCCCCATTGCATTGAAAAATATCTTGTTTGGCTTGGGAACTTGTTGCGCTGTGGTGGTTGGACCAACAAGCAGGATAAGTTGAATCGGTGACTACAAGACCAATGTTTTGAACTGGCATTCCGGACCAAGAGGAGAGAACGTTGTGATAAACGCTAGTTTGCAGCGCCTTCCTGCTGAGAGTCATTTAAAATTTGGATATGAGATATTTCTTCAATTTTCACATGGATGCAGTATTCTTTGACCTCTTGATACTCTGCCATGTTTTATTTAGAATACCAATTGCAAATTTAAAGAATAAATGGACGACATATCTGAATGCAAACTCAAAAAATAAATATCATATGTTAAGCACATTCACTGTGTCATCCCAGGCACCCGACTAAAACATTTCTGTTTGTGCTTTTGACTGCTTTGACATGTTTCATTTAACACTTAAACAATTCATCAGTGTGGGTAAAGGTTTGTGAAGATATATTGTATTTATTTTTCTTGACAGTATCTGCATATTAAAAAAAAACTAAGTAAGAAAGAGAAACATGAATGATTTTTCAACATTTTGGTGTGTCCCGTGGCTCTATTGAATGATGACTGATTGGTTTAAGACAAGGAAGATGAAGAAGAAACTTCTGTTCTCCTGCCTTGCCACTCAGTGTAGAAGGTAAGTACGGTCATACAATGCAGGCAAATGACAGGGGCCATGTCAAGTGTTATTATAGTCTTTGCTGTGAGCCGCAAATAATAAATGTCCATAGTTTAAACACCCCAAAAATAATCGAAATAGAGAATTGTTTGAAACCAAAATCATTTCAATTCAAATGGTGGCCAACCCTATGCTCCACTACGTTTTGCTCTCAGTCATTTTTACCCTGGCGGTGACTCCTACATTTCCAATTAATATTGTGCCGTAATGCTACATAATGGCGTTTAATACGATTGACTCTAAGAATGTGATATTTCATGCTGCAGTCTAGGGTGCAACCAATGCGAGAAATGAACAGAGATAGTGTGAATGTAGTTCAAAGTGGTTAAAAACGGCAGAGGTAAAAAAAAATGGCTGGTGGAAATTCTGTTTAGCTGGTAACTTTAGAGAGTCAACAGGCAATATGATGACCTCTGATCAAAAGAGTTCATTTAGAAACCTGGTCATAAATGTGCCGGATTTTTCAAAGTGCAACTTTGAAACTTCGCCAAGCCAACATCTGCATCAGCTGCCTTTGCAACATTGACGCACTTTCAGCAGCCACATCAATGAGCGCGTGTCATACCGGCTTACGACCTATTTTCCATCCGGGATGTACTTCACTCCTATATCGGTTTGGAGGTCTATCTCTGGCCAGACAGAAGCCAGCTTCGCCCCACTAACTTTGACTGCATAAGCAATGTGCAGCTGACTACTTTCTGACACTAAATTTCTGAAAACTAAACCAATCGCCACCAAAATTCATGTGCACATCCCTACTCTTGTCCTGTTCAACCTGTCAAAATGTAAAATGGTCGACACAATATTTTGATTTTTTGGAGGTGATAACAGCTTTTCCTCTTCGGAGCTCACATTTAATCTAAATAAAATACAAAATAATCTGCTGATGGCTTGTATATTTTCACTGGATGGAGGGGACATGAGTAAAGCTGTGCATATGAATTTTGGTGATGATCAGTCACCGTTTTCAGAAGGTAGGTAACAACAGAATGTGGCAAAGTGAGCAAGGAAACAATAGTCAGGATGATGTTTGAAAACAAGCTGTCTCCGCCCATAAATAATGGCTGTCATTAAGATGTTGTTGTTGTAGTCATTTTAAAAAAAGCATGAAATCACAACTGACTTTTTCAGGGAGGTGAATGAAATTTTTCGAGTGTAGTCACACCAGAAACGTCCTTTGGTCCACTTTATTTTTTTGTTGTTGTTGTTTGATGCGGTTCATATTCACACTGTAGTTTTTGCAAGTGAACTATATTCTGTAAACACATTGCCACATGTGACAACCGGTGCACTCATTGGACTGAAATGACGAGGGCAGTACAGAGAGCACAAACATGCAATTTTTTACATGCCGGCATTCCTGCTCTGCATATTTGTGCTGTTATGAGAGCTTCAAAATAATTTTGAGTGTCAAGAGCAGCTCATTCATTTCGCAACGCCATGTTTCTCAATTGTAGAACAGTGTCAGCAAATGCATGCAGTAACCCGCAGGAGCGTGGACTCTGCATGCTTACACCCAACAACTTGCTGGCAGCGACATGGCTAAACACAAGACAAATGATCAGGTATGATCAGCATTTAGTCCGGGGTAATATTTTCCACAGTGGCTTGTTCAGCCCAAAAAGTCACACATATTTTGTTTTAGGTCTGACCGGCAGTGGGTTGTATTCAGACCTGTCACGAACCGCACCGAGTCCGTTTGTAAGTGTACTGGGACCACCTCAAAAAGTGAGTCTTGGTTTGGTTGCTCGATCTGCACCAGGATTGTGTGTATTCTCATCTGCGCAAAAGGTCCAAACCAGTATGGGAAACGAAGCCTGGTCCGTTTACAGTTGACCGAACAGTACAGGTGTGAATACATCCTTACATACACACCTATTATATAAATACCAGTGTTCATCCCGATCAACCATCTCTTGAATGAAACCTATTGATGGACAAAATGGAAATTCTGTCTGATAGAGGTGTTAAAACCAGGTCCAGAAAGTAAACCCTGCCAGTTTGTCATTAGCCAAAGGTTATTCTACTCAACAGACAAGGAAATGAGCTCTAAATGAGCTCATTTTCGTAGACTGATGGAGATGAAACCAAAATGTAGTTCATTAAGTAAAGACTGGGCTAAAATCGATGGACATTTTAGACCCCAAGCAAAAACGAGATGAAAATGATCAGATTTCTTGTCGTTGATCATTTAGAACAGGATGTGCACACTATTGCAACCATATAAAGTGTTTTATTTTTACTTACCGTCTCAAAAAGGTTCAAATGGAAATGTTTCCTCAAGAGCCTGCCATTTGAACAGGGGTGTGTAAACCTTAAATCCATTGTATAGTTGAAATTTACAGTCAGAAGAAACTGATAGAAAACACTTATGTATAAAGCTGGCTGAAATGCTAAAAAGAATGGTACAACTTTTTATCTGATATGCTGTGGGGCACAAGTATCTGCTGACATCACATACATTGGTGTATAGCGAAGAGGTATAAGTGAAAAGTTCCTTGACCGATCGCAGGCTTTGGAATAGAAGAAGAACTTCATTTCAAGTAGTTCTGTCTGCAATTCGTCCTTGAACATGGGCGACAAAGCCAGGCTGTTGACAGGAAACGCCACCACCACAGTTGCACATACAAAACATTACTTAACCCGGTCATGAGCAAATCACAACAGTTTCAATGTATGCAAGTCATTGAGGGGATATTAACACGTGAAAACATATTTACCTCAGGAAAAACAACAGACTAAGCATGCCTTTCTCAAACGTTATCTTCTGAAGTCTGCAAAAAAAAGTGAACCTTCAAAGCTTTGTCCTAAAAATGTTTTGGTCAATCTTCTAAAAGAAAATACGATAACTGTGCATCATAACATTCGTCACATGCCCCGGATTGTTTTCTCACGTGCACTTTACACAACTGATGTGACACTATCATCTGGGTCTGTTTCACACTGCATCGATTGCAATTGGATTGTGGTGGGGCTGCCAGGTAAATATTAACACTGGCATTGACTTCACTATGCCCAAAGCTGTAAAGATGTTAGTCAATAGCTGTACAGAGATCCAGCTATTGAATAATTACTCAAAGTTAATGTTTAATATCTCACTGTGCCTGTGACCAAACAGGGGGGTCGTTAATCCTGCACAATACAAATACAAGCTGTGCAGCACAGTCCTTCCACATACTACTGGCATCTTTGCAAGTGTTATTTTACTCAAAGGAAGTAGATTTTTAATGAAAAGTAAAGTTTCCACTTTACTCTATGAACATCAAAGCATGTGTACTTTGTAAGAGAACTAAAAAGAAGGTCAAACACTGTATTGAATTCTCATTTAAGCAAATAAATAAATAAGGCATGCTGCAGCTACCTTTGTGAGATCAAAACACAGACCAAGACTGCTTCCATCCCACATGCTCCGGGCTTCCGCATGCTGGCTCTCTCTTTTTTAAGACCTACAACAGGCATTGAATGTCAGCTCTTAGAAGCCAAAATACTGTAAATTTGGCACATGCAATCTAGATTAGGGAAAAGCCAAAGGACAAGAGCAAAGAGGTAGACCTGATTCAGCTGATTTAGTGATGAAACAGACATGCGACATCATAGGAAGGTTGTATCGTAACTATTTTACATCCATTCAAAATGTCCCTTTTCAGAGCAGTCATTTTGATTTTTAAAACACAAGTAATGATCTGATTGTATGGTGACCAGTCCAGAGTGCAGCCCACCTCTGGGCAAAGTCAATGACAAAATAGGCTCCAGCTACCTCACGACCCTCATAAGGATTAAACTGGCTAGAAAATGTTGTTCTGTTTATTTATAATAGACACTTCCAGTTTGCAAGAATGCACATTAAAAAAAAAAAAATCACAAAATTTGGGAAAGGGGCATGTTGCACGAGACATGAAAGAAGCATTATTGTCAATGATCTCCTAAGGGTACAGTTATTGTAATGTCTTTTTTTTCTTTTTACCATTTTATTCACTCATATATATATATATATATATATTATATATATATATATATATATATATATATATACTAGCTGGTTCGCCGCCCTCCGGGCGGCTCATCAGCTAGATCCTGCAGAAGGCTGGTAAGGTGGTGGTTCGCCGCCCTCCGGGCGGCTCATCAGCTAGTTCCTGCGGAAGGCTGGTGAGGTGGGCCTTCGGCCCACAAAAGTGTTGTTGCTTGGTTCAACTTTTTGTTCATCTTCATTGCTTATCGCGAAAATAAAGAGATGTTTAGCTCTACTAAATAACTAACAATTTCATTGCAATGCTTGTGGGTAGACAACATTTTTTCGCTAAGATGCCCGCGCGATTGTAGTGAGCCACTGCCTGAGCGGCGCAGTGGCGGCGCGCAGTGGCGGCGCGCAGCGGCGCGGTGAAGTAGGTACGTTTTGAAAAGGGACAGACGGAAGGACAGACCGCGTGCGGGAAGACGCGCAATATATTTTATATATATATATAATTGGATTTAAAACATTGCCTGTAAATTGGATAAAGCTTTCATAAAGATTTCATGATGGCATTCAGGAGTCCTGAAACAGATTCAGATTGAATTTAGAGTTCCATCTTCAAACAGACCAAAAGGGAGTGTGACAGGCGTGACGGACTGTACTTTATCTGAGAGGTCCATCATGTCTGACATGAGACTGGCTGCAGCCATGCATGCAGTCTCTTGACAGGACATTGAACCAATGAATCATATGCACAGGGTGCAGCAAGCAGGGTCAAAATCTGAGAGGTAATTCCCTGGAAAGGATGGGTGTGTGGGTGTTGTGGCGCTTGTTTAAAAGGTAATTATGGTTATTAGGTCCATTCCATCCGCTGTTTGCCTCAGAACTCTCATATTTAGAGAGGAAATTTTCCAAAATTTTCCTGACAATAATATGTTCTATGGGCCTTCACTAGTCTAACTCCTGTATTTTTAATTGTATTGCTTTTGTGGAATATGAATTAAGCAGTAAAATCCAGCTGTTTTTAGCATTCGGTAGTCTAAAGGGGCAGCCATTTTGCCACTTTCTGTCGGATGAAAATGACATCACAGTGGATCAGGGCTCAGGAGACAACCAGTCACGGCTCACCTGTTTTCTGAAGCAGGGCCATGATTCGTCATTAACTGAGCTCTGAGCAACTGTAATGTAATGTTCAGTTGACAGCGAGTGGCCAAATGGCCGCCCGCAAGATGGACAAAAACGGGTACATTTTACTGCTTAACTCATATTCCACATACGCAGTATTAATCAGAATGCCGTGTTTCGAGTCGTGGGGCTGCATAGAACATATTGCAAATATGTTTTTCCCCTTTACAGCAGCCTGGTGGTCGTAATGCCATAGTGCTGATCTGGGATTGCACAATGGTGATTATTGCCACAGTTTACACAGGGGCTAGCGCTTTCACTGTGGATGTTGAACCACTTTAACTACACATTGCTGACATACAACAGACAATTTCTTTTAATTGGTGTTATGTGTATTAAATGATCACAGAAACATCACTCATCATCAGCAAACCAACATCAACCTGTGCAATTTAAATATGGCTTACAAATGTTGAAAATGTTTATCACTCATTAATTTTCATTTTTTACATGTTGCTGGACTACGGAAGGATGTGAGAACGCTGATAAAATACCACTTCCTCTGTGCGTCGCTTCTTTTCACCATAGAAGGAGATTTACAACATGATCCCTGAGCTAATTACGGAAGAATTCTTGAATGCACCTCGCTGTTGCCATCTCAGCCCATGAAAAGATCCTCATACACTTGTAATTAGAACACACCGGGGAAAGCCCAACCGCAGGCCTGAAGACATGTCTGTTACGTGTTTTGCAAGCATTTCACTTTTTGAACTTGAGCTGGAAAGATACCAGCGGTAATACAGAGGGAATCAAAACAAAAAAGACACACCTACGGTTCAAGTCTTTAGGCCGAGTTTTGAAAGGATGGATCTGTCTATCAGGAGGTGTGTGTGTATGTGTGTGTGTGCACAAGTGTGTTTGCATGCGTGTGTGTGTGTGTGTGAGAGAGAGAGAAAGCAAGGGAGAGGGAGAGGGAGTGCTTTCCACAGTGACACATCTTCTTTTCTGACTGGTATCGTCATGGTCAAACCCATCACAAAAGGTAACCTGAGCCCAAATACCACTTCGCAAGAAACTGTAAAAATAAAACATGTGGGTCTGGACAGAAACGGTGTCAATCTTCAGTTAAGAGGTTTTTGAAGTACAGCCTCTCGGCCAATCTTGACAAGTACATAAATCATGCGCACGGCAGTACCACACACGCTTACATGCACAAAGACGAGAACAATAAGATAAGATAATTGCACTTGACATAATGAGGATTTCAGTGCAGCAATCTCACATGAAGAAAGACAAATCAGCTCCTGGAATATACGGTATATGCATTTTTTCAAACAGAACAACGAAGACATACAAAAAAAACAATGCATATGCTGTGTGGCAATGATCCATTTTGACTTGAGAGGTGTGCTGTAAAAGAAAAAAAAGGAAAGGTTCATGAAAGAAAAAGGGCATTAAGAGAAATTCCAGACAGAATTCATTTAGTATTTTAGAAATTGGAAGATTCAATTGTTTTTTGTTTTTGTTTTTGTCATTGCCGTCTAGTCCATACAATTGGTGTTTCAACAATTCTGCCACTTATTTCTGAGCGTTATGAATATATGAAAAGTATGTTTGTTTACCTGCAAAGCGTAATGATATTTTTCAAAACCGGAGCACCCATTTTAATGATCTTTTTGATGGTTGTGCGGGCTTCAGTTTAATCTAAGACCTTCCAGAGATGCGAAGGTTTGGCCCAGCAAAGCCACCTTATTCTGTGTGTGAGTGATAAAACCTCAAAGCGAAGCTCTTATCTCTCTATACAGCTATGCATGTTTACATCCACCTGCATGTAGTGCAGGAGATAAAAGCCTCAGACAAGTTTCACCCTGTTTGGACAATTTCATACCTTAAATGGTGCAAATGTCAATTCAAAAGCTTCATTCATTCAGTTAGTGAGTCATCAATTTGTTCATTCTGACCAAAGCAATGGATGGTGGAGTAACATATTAACATTCTGATCAAGTATTATCCATAGGCATGTCTAGTTCATTTTTGGGGTGCTGAAGCACCTAGCCCCCCCCCCCCCTCCTCACATACAATGCCATCCTTTCATCCCTTTCTAAAGCCCCTATCCCACAGAGCGGCGAACATTTGTGAATGTTTTCGAAGGCAGGGAATGTTTTGTGCGAATGATTTGTGAGGGTTCGTTCAAGATCGCAAATGTTCGCCAAACGGTCCCCACATGTTCGTCAGACGTTTTCCTGTACTTTTCTTGTCGCAAGTGAATTTTGAACATGTTGCGACAAGAAAAAAAAAACAGGAAAGCTGTTGGTGACATCTGGTGAAGGTTTGGTGAGCACTTGTGACCTTGAACGAACCCTGACGTGCACACGCATTTTGCTGTCTTCGCCAATAAGTCGCAAATGTTCACCGCTCAGTAGGATAGGGACTTCAGAGGCTCAATAATTTTACCCTGACCACAATGACAAAACAAAGTCCCTCTTGATTGCAGAGGTAGTTCCACTGCCTTTTCACAACTGAATGGAATATTGATGAGGGAGTTTCATGCAATGACTTGTCCCTGCACGACATCTTAATGATGTTTTGCATCCCAAATGAATGGCACCAATTATGATGGTGGAGCATGCTTCCAACGCAGAGCATAAATAGTTAATTCAGGCTGGTCATTCCGAACCAAGCTTTGTTGCACGAACTGATTAAATCTTTTCCGGTGAGAGGCAAAACATCTTCTAAGACAACCTCAGCAATCCAGTTGCAATTGATTCAATGCTCTGAGAAAGAAATGACAGACCGCAATGATATTGTCCCACATTTTTTTATTTCACCGCACCATGTTTGTGTTTGTGTGAGTTTGCATGTCCTGTGCATGTAATGTTGTAAGTACATTGTTGTCGCAGATGCGCCGCCGGCGAAGAAGATCTGACTGTCTCAAAATAGTGGTGATGAGCTGTAATAAATTGTTTAATAAAGCATTTTTAAAAATCCCTGTAGCGGTAATTTAGTGATGATGAAGCGTGGGGAAAATAACACTAATCGAGTGATGGACTGACAATGATAGATTTGGTCAGCTTGAAATAATAATGGACTGATGATGACGGACGGGTGGCCTGATCATTGACAGATGATGAATGAAGGACCAGCAAAATTTACTGACGATAACACGAACCAGGTTTAGTCAAGTCAAGTCAAGTCAACAATATTTATAGAGCACTTTCAAACAGCCATCGCTGCATACAAAGTGCTGTACATGGAGCGATTTAACATATACAATAAACAGTAAGACGAATCAGTAATAAGTAATAAGTAATAAGGCGGTAGAAAGCACCAAGCAGTAAAACCAATAGCAAATCTAAGTCATGCTGAGTCAAACGCCAAAGAATACAAGTGAGTTTTGAGGAGGGATTTAAAGATGGGCAGCGAGGAGGCTTGCCGAATGTTCAGTGGGAGGTCATTCCAGAGAGATGGACCAGCAACAGAAAAGGCTCGATCCCCTCTGAGCCTCAGTTTAGTTCTTGGTACGTCTAGCAAAGACTGGTCCACAGACCTGAGGCGCCGGGCAGGGGTGTAGGGGCGTATGAGCTCAGAGGTTTAGGTCAGAGTTAGAGCAAATGGTCCATCCTAGAATGATGCGAAGTGGATTAATGTATTAGTTTTATATGTCTTATTAGATATAAAACACATTGCTTAATTATCTGCCTGTTGGTTGATGGTACAGAGAGAGTGAGACGGAGAAAGCAGCCGAGGAGACTTTGTATGTTGTATTACTATTCAGTTTATGATTTAATCATTTTATGTCTTGCAGACTTTGTATTGGTCTGTCGTGGTGAAGAATAAGCTGAGCCAGAAAGCGAAGCTCTCAATTTACCGGACGATCTATGTCCCCACCCTCATCTATGGTCACGACCCACCACTTGTGACCGAAAGAACAAGATCCCGGATACAAGAGGCCAAAAGGAGTTTCCTCCCAGGGTGTCGGGTCTCTCCCTTAGAGATAAGGTGAGAAACCCGGTTATCTGGGAGGGACTCAGAGCTGCTTCTCCTCCATGTTGAGAGGAGCCAGATGAGGTGGCTCGGGCACCAGTTTAGGATGCCTCCTGAATGCCTACCTGGTGAGGTGTTCCGGGAATGGACACCAATTTGAAAATTTTCCAGCTTTTACAGAATGAAATTCTCAAAAATGTAATTACTTAAATAAAATAAATAACATAATTCTGAGGCCTGCATGAGCTGTCGGCTTTGCATTCCCAAAAACAATAATTAAACAAAAAAAAAAGGAATGAAACAAAACCTGAGTCAACATTGCACTGACTTGTTGGGAAAGACGTACTCTTTCAGCGGATGACAGCAAGAACAGCGAGAACAATTAGTCAAGAAACAAAAAACAAGATGTTCCATTTTGGCCCGAAATGTGGCATCAAATAGCATCACTTAGTTTGCTTAAGGTGTTTACAAATGTTCAAAGTCACGCATCCCAGATGAATAAGCCATCCAAAGAAAGACAGCACGTCTTCAGACAAGAGTAATCTTCTCACGCTGACTGATAACATCTTAAAAGGTGCCTTTTGACTTCATGCTTGGTGTTCCCCTCACACAAACACAAGCTTTACTGAACTGAGCTGACCTATCTCGAGGCAAACCCAAACAAATTTAAGGCCTACGGCTTCTGATCGTGTTTGGGTAACAAGGTGTAATACATTCTCAAGTGATCTGTCACTGATTGAGAATGGCCGATTCAGGTTTTGTGCCGTGTCCTTCAGCTCCCTTTGTTATGTGACACGGAGATGGGAAGAGTAAGTGTCACGAGCCATCTTGGGAGGCTTGTCCTCTCTGCCTCTGAAAGCATTCCCAAGCTTTTGTTTCCTCGGGAAGATAGAGAATTGTGCAAAGATAGTTCTGGGTGACTGCTCTGAGTGTCATGGGTGGGGGGGAAAAATCTGGTTTGTGATTTGCTGCAGGTAGACATTTAGGAAATTGAATACTTGAATTAAAAATGGTAACCAATTAAGCTTTTTTTTTTTTTTAATTTAGCCTTGCATCCACAATCCGAGAGTGGGACACACGTGCTTTTTGGTTGACATGAAAGTCATAGGAACATATGCACATGCCAAAGTTTCATCCGAGACTTTGGCACACCAAGGTGCTCCAACTTCTCATCAAGCGCTCTCAGTTTGGCAGGTACGGCCCTATAATGACAAGATATTTTTTACTTCAAAGCCTTTTAAGCTTAAATGGGTCGAAGAAAAAAAAAAGAAAACCTTTAAGATTCCAGCCAGGTCTCACCAATACCACACACCTTCACTCTTAGGGAACACCCCCCCCCCACCCCACTTCCCTCCCTCCCGCCAGCTCAACCTCTGAGCTCAAGTAGATGTTGTTAGACAATACAGAGAATTCCACAGAAACACTTCATACAGAGTGGCAGTCCCAGAGATGTAATCCAATGCCATTCTCAGGCTTCATAATGTCCGCAGTGATCAGGGGGTGGCCAGTGGGACAAGTCTCGACATAGCTGGGTTCAAACGACTCCCTCATTCTCGAAAGCAACGCTTTGTTCCCAGATCAATCCGGTCCTTTTCTCCCTCTGACAAAGCCGCAACGTTTAACAGCAGGATTAAAAGCCCCGAATCCCAACACTGGCACTTAGCAAAAGCAACAGAGGAGAGAGCATTGGGAGCATTGGGAGAGCTGATGCTTCACTGGCTCACCTCACCCACTGAGCGAAAGGTGCTTGCTCGGGTGGAAACCTTAAAACCATATTCGCCCACACTGACCGCTTCGCTTACATCATGCAACTTTGCTGGTCAATTGTTATTCAACAACTAACAAGTTAATGAAATCCTTCACTGAAGTTAAAGCTTGTACGAATATATAACCACACACTTGAGGTAAGACACACAACTTGATTGCTCTACCAGAGTGTTTAAAGCTATGATTAAGTCACTGTCACATATTTTAATGAGAAAACAAAAATGCATGGGTGTCATCGTTTTTTTGGAGTGTAGTTTGTGTCAGGAAGAAAGTTTTTTTTTTTTTTAGTCTTCCCAAAATCATTACAAACCAGCAATTTGACACCCACCCAAAAGAAAAAAAAGAACTAAAAAGAAATCAGGCCGCCTCTTTTTACAGAGCTTCACATTTAAACGCAGACATGCTTTTGTTTCCTGTGTCCTCCTTAATAGTGGAGATTTGTATTGTAATTTAACGAAAAATTTGTGCTCATTTTGGTAAGTGCGCCTGCAATTTACTGTATGATGGCATTTAATTAGCGGACGTTTGATGTTAAATCAGTTGCCATGGTTGCCATGATCATTTTGTTTGGAACAACAGCTTGGAGTGACAAATGAACAACTTGAAGTGAGAAAGGTTTGCCTCTTATAGAAATGGTTGTAAAGTGCCTAATCATAACAGAGAGTCTTGAATGTACAAATTAGTACATTGATACAAGGATGACAATTTTCCACCAGTCGAAAAGTGGGTGGCTTCAAATAAAATGTGCTCTGTCCCCAAGTTGTTTCACACTTGTAGAGGTAAATAGCATGAAATAAAAGCTGGAATTCTGAACTTTTGTGGGATAGTCATCATTTGATTAGAAACTCAAATGTCTTCAGTACACAACAAAAACAAATGAATTAACCTTGCAGTTCCAATTATTTTGGAGGGGAGCGTATTGCTTCTATAATTTGAGTTAAAGAAAGACAATGCCTGAGAATTAAATATTGAAATTAAGAAGACAAAATGAAAACATTTTAATTTCATAATTACCGGTAGTTGCGTTACGTTCTTTTGGCGAATCATCAACATGTATGTGTGAGGGGCTACTCATTGTGTGAAAAATAGTTTTTATTGAAGTCCTCGGGTTTCCTCCCGCATGCCAAAAACATGCATGGTTGGTTGATTGAATGCCCTAAATTATCCCAAGGTGTGATTGTGAGCATGAATGGTTGTTTGTCTATTTTCTGCCGTGCAATTGGATGGCAACCAGTTCAGCATAAACTCCGCCTACTCTTCGAAAACAGCTGGGATAGGCTCCAGCACCCCCGCCACCCTTGTGAGGGTAAGCGGATCAGATGATGGATGGGTGCACATGGTACAGCACCTGTATGTGAATAACATTTTCTTAAGGTATAATTGATCAAATAGCTTCATAGATACAATATACATATCAAATAAGCGCGAACACAGAACCAGGAAAGAAAAAGGGAAAACCAAGTTAATGCGGACAGCCATGCACTCTGTGTATTGCTGCCCATGCATTCCAATGGCCAATAAAGGAGAAGATAAGAAGAGAGTGTCGTAAACACACATGGTGGACATAATGGCATTGATAACACTGCCAATAACCTTGCATTGACACATTTTATAGGCTGCACGAAAGTAGGCGATGATCATTGCTATATGATGTGACGTGTTCGCCACTAAAGTGCATTACTCTGCTGAATACTAATAAGAATAACTTGCATGAAAAACATGCATTCCTGACAAATTAAGAAGCAAATCAAAGTTACCCTTGCAAACAAAAGTGAAGTGAAAGTTGACTTCAACAACACCAATAATCATTCTCTTCCACATTCAATGGCGATGAGAGTGGTTAATATTACACGGTAGGTCAATACTAATCTTCCATCTGTTAAAAACTATCAAAGACGGTTATGACCATTTTAGTGTCAAGTGAGAAAAGAATAAGGAGAGCAGGTCAGAAACCTTAAACGCCAATCAATCACAGTTATCAAAATGCCTCAACATTCCATTTATGACAAGCCTGTTGCATGGCTTGATCACTGTGGATCTAAAGTTTGTTGCCACATAAATGAGCCATAAAAGTGGGGTTGCTGGTAAAGATGTCTATCTTTACGCAGGTGTTATGACTGAAGCACACCAAGCCTGCACGTATTGTCTGATGACGCATCCCACTTGCTTTTCAACATGTTGTTCTGCAGGAGTGACTACACTTGGACAGTTTGACAAAGTGTGTGACGAGACAAATGAAACTGTTTAGAAAAGGACGGTAATAAAGAATAAAACTTGCATTGAGATTGGCTCAATGCTCCGTCTGTCAGTCAAAGGAGATGTGCCAAACTGAGAGATACCTTTACAATATACTCAACCCTTAAATTGAGTAACACCGGAAGATCAGACTCTGACTGAGGTAGGATGGATAATATGCAACAGAACGTTCTGCGCTCTTCCTTCGGCATGTAAGGCCAGACATTTCAAATAAGAGCCAGGGGAATTCAAATTTCTTTTAGATCTTTATAGGGTTGGTAGGTGCCATTAGGACCGTAATCTTTGCGGCAGAAAAGAAAAATTGGCGTTATTAATCTGATAACTCGACTGAGGTGTGATTAGGCAAATCACTATTGAGCACATGGTCAGTTTATCAACAGAATAGCAAAGATGGGAACATATTTACAGCCATACTGACATCAGGACGTTCGACTTAGAATACACCTACAGCAGTTACCTGAAACACTGGAAACATCCATCACCAACAAGTCAGATGAAAATCAGCCCATGCAGTGTTTGTATAAACATGTCAACAGGTTATAAAACACAGTATGTGGCCATCACACTGTATATCGCCTTAGTGGAGGCAAAAGCACGATGGTGCTGTGATTCGCGTGTCTGCCACACAGTTCTCAAGGTTTTTGTTAAAATCTCAACTGTCCTCACACATTCCAAAAATGCAATCGCAAAGCACATATTGACCAAAAAAAAAAAAATCATTCACACTCACATTCACACCCAATGACAGTTTAGAGACTTCAATGAAGCTAACCTGTATGTTTATTGAACGTGGAGGAAGCCAGAGCACTTGGGGAAAACACACAAAGCCCTCAAAGACGGCCAGAGTCTGGATTTGGACGCCAACCTGAAAACAGGCCGATGGATGTGCTTAACGTATGCAGGCCACCGTCCTGCTTTCAAGCAAACATAATTATTATGAATTATTATATATTCATATATATAATATAATAATTCATATATTATATGAATTAATTAATTGTCTTGTTTTTGTCGTTTCTTCTTTTTTTTTTTTTTACTGTAATGATGTGCATTTCTGGAATCCATGAAAAGCATTTGCCGTGCCTCAGCAATGAAGTCTGCAATTATTATGTGGACTAGTTTCTTGTTTTTAGCTTCGGACAGTGGTGAGCTGTTTCTTATATACACTTAAAGAGCTAATCCCTTTGCAACTTCTACACGGCTGAAAATGCGGGCCATAGGTCCAAGCTGGTAAACGCACATCCACATTCATGAATGTGCATTTTTAAAATTTGATACTATAACTTTTGGTGATTATAAAGACCGGATTGCTCAAAACAGAGGCCCTGCTTGAATTCACTAATAAGGTGCATGTTCTTTTGGCCACATATTTCATCCTTGTGCTCTTCAAAAGTCCATTCCCAGCCAGATCAGAGCGGCTGGACTGGTGAGGACAGAGCAGATCTCTCAGTCAGGTGGCACTGTGCCACTTGTAATGGGTACAGAGAATGTGTTTCTCCACCGCTTAACCATTAACCCCCCTCGCTAACTGACCCCACCAATCATCGAACGTCAGCCCTGTGTACCAGCATCCTGCGGCCTAAGCATTAGTTACCAGTACCTCCAGCAGCAATTTGTTTTCAACAGCTTATCCTGTTGTGGGGAGGCTGGAGCCTATCACAGCTGAATACTGTGCGCCCCAAATTGACCACCAGTTAATCACACAGGAAACCATTCACACTTAGACTGAACTGCTGTGGAACTGATCCCACACTGGCTGCTCGAAAGTCAGCATTGTGCCCACAACACCAACAGTGACCTAGTTTCAAATATAATACAGCAATTAGCAACAATATTACAGCCACAACCTATTGCATTTAATTTAACAATGTTATTATAATGGTGATGTGTGGCACAGAATCGTGTAGCCCATCTGACCATGTGACGTCACGCGAAAGAGAGAGAGGGAGAATGGGAAATGGGCCGTCACTTAGCACTTTTTGCTTTACACTGTTTCCTCATTTACCTACTGATGACGCAGCATCTGGAGCAACAGGGGGTTCGGTATCTTGCTCAAGGACACTTCGACAAGGTCGCAATAGCTGAGGATTAGACCCGCAACCTCTGGGTTGGGAGACGACCACCCTACTGAGCCATGATGTCACTAACATAGACAGACAGACAGACAGACAGACAGACAGACAGACAGACAGACAGACAGACAGACAGATAGATAGATAGATAGATAGATAGATAGATAGATAGATAGATAGATAGATAGATAGATAGATAGATAGATAGATAGATAGATAGATAGATAGATAGATAGATAGATAGATAGATAGATAGACAGATAGATAGACAGATAGATAGATAGATAGATAGATAGATAGATAGATAGATAGATAGATAGATAGATAGATAGATAGATAGATAGATAGATAGATAGATAGATAGATAGATAGATAGATAGATAGATAGATAGATAGATAGATAGATAGATAGATAGATAGATAGATAGATAGATAGATAGATAGATAGATAGGTACAATGTCAGATGAGTGTATGCTGTGATCAGCTGCTTGCTTGAGTATGAGGGGCAAAAACAGAGCCTATAAAGCCAATAAAAGTAATTTTACTTGTGGAAGTATCAGTACAAACAATGTATGTGGAGAAACTCAACGTTGGGGCTCGTTATTTACATGGTGTGGTGTAAACCTTTCTATATTCCTCAAAAGCATGTAGGTAGGACATCTTTTAGGTCATGTGGTCACCGTGCTGTTTCAGCACCAAAGGGCAATGGACAGCGCCTGATAATGACAAGACTAAGAGTACTGTAACTTCACATACATTTGATGATGTAATTGTAAAGCCAACCTGAATTGGTGTATCAAGATTGTATCTTAAACTGAGCTAGAATGGAGTTTTGGCCTGATGCAAATGTATGAAAACAGACTTTAAAACAACCATCGCTGTATACAAAGTGCTGTAAATGGAGCAAAATTAATTCATACAGCAATTAACAATAAATTCATAACAAAAACAGTAGAACGCACGAAAACAGTAAACCAAAAAATCTAGTTGCATACTGAATTAAATGCCAAGGAATAAAAATTAGTTTTAAGATGAGTTTTAAAAATGGGCAGCAAGGGGGTTTGCCGAACATTCAGTGGGAGATCGTTCCAAAGAGAGGGCCCAGCAACAGAAAAGGTTCGATCTCCTCTGAGCCTCCGCTTAGTTAGCCAGCTGCCTAAAATGAAAGAAGCTGCATTTAACAATGGCACCAATTTTAAAATCACCGCCCAGTTTAAGATCCAAATTCAAGACTGTTGGCTTGTGAAAAGCCAAGGGGCCCAAGTCCGCAGGATGGGATGGACAAGGGCCTCTGGGACCAAACACCATAACTTCTTGTTTTCATTGAAATTCAAGAAATTTTGTGCCATCCAGGTCTTGCCAAAGACATGAGCAAAAAAAAGCATCAGGTCTGGGCACTGCAATCACTAGAGGGCACCCAAAAGCAGTTCACAATCAACAGAGCCTAGTGTAGTATTTTTAAAACATTTTTTTAGAGGGGATGAGGGGGTAAAGCTGGTGGAACCAGGGAGCATTAGGTGCATAACCCCTACACCCACATTTTGGCTTGGCTTTGATGTGCCGCTTTGATCACATGTTTTCACACCCCTTATTTATTTTTTTCAGGAACATAATTATATATATCAACCCATCAAAGTGATGTGTGTTTTGAGATTGGTTGCCAATATGTTGAAAGTGTCGCCTGAGCATTGTGACACGCACATTCCACAAGTTGTTCAGGATCTTTTTGTTGGTAGTAGTTCTGAGGAAGAACAGACGAACATAATTTAATTTTTGGATAGGTTATAGTATTTTTTGCACTGTCATGGCGTAGTAGTACATGTTGCTTACTTTTATGGAGTGAGAGTTGCTTATGCACTTTGTTGAATGGGAATCACATAAGTATGAAAATAAAACATGAGCAAACAGCTACAGTAAGCCAAAACGCACATCCAGAAGCTCGCATTCGGACTTGCCGTTTTTGGCTCTTCCTTATTGTTGCGTAATGAAAACTTGCACTGACCTTAATTGAGAGTGCCCACAGTTCTTTTAGCGTTCTCCTGGATGTCTTTGTGACCTCCTGGATGAGTCGTTGATGTGCTCTTGGGGTAATTGTTGTTGTCCGGCCACTCCTGGGAAGGTTCACCTGGGAAGGTTCATCAATACAGGTATTCCATTTTTTCTCCATTTGTGGATAATGGCTCTCACCATGGAACCTTTGAGTTGTCCAGCTTTAGGAATGTCTGTTTACTCCTTTCCAGATTGATATGTGTCTACTTTATTTTGCATCTGTTCTCGAATTTTTTGGGGGGATCGAGGTATTTTATTCTCCTTTTTGAGATCTTTTGGCCAACTTAACTTTGTTATGACAGAATCTATTGAAGTGATTTTCTCAATCAAACAGACTGGAGTTAATCAGGCTTGGGGGTGGTCAGCGAAAATCTATTCTGCTTTCCAAAAAAAAAACAACAACAACAACAACTGTAATGTCATTCATTTTCAGTCGACAGCAACTGGCAAAATGGCCGTCCCTTGAGATAGATGAAAACAGAGTAGATTTTGCTTCTTAATTCCTAGTCCACAAACGCAACATTAATCAGAATACAATTTTTCGACTACCATGGGTGTACACAACATATTAATGTCAAGAAAATATTTGTGGTGACTTGCACTTTAAAGGCAGCATGAGCTTATTTCAGAAGTGAGTATGAAACCCAGTGACCTTTGCATTAATCAGTATCCAAGAAGTACCTGTAGTCCTCTGTTTAAAAACGTTTGGTGACTCGTGGCCTATATTCCTTGTCACATTTACTACTTTATCACTTGGAATGTGGTGTAAATCAACTCCAGTCTGCTCTTACAGTGTTGTGGTGTTGTCGTCTATGTACTTGTTTTTTAAATTATTCTTAATCCCTCGTGGGGAAATTCACCAACGGAATATCATTGATAAATATAAAGGCAAAATATTGGCAAAAATAGAGGGTTCATTCTCAACCTTTGTTCGTGGCCTCATGGGTCGCCCGGGCAGGAGAGAAGTGGGGGAGGGGGGGGGGCTGCAGCCCGGCCAGAGCTCGTCTCAAGTGTGACAGCCCCGCCCATTCCTACGTCTCTGCTTTTGCACCTGCTTTACCTTGCCTGCTACTGAGCGCAAACCTCCCAGGAGCTTACCTACCTGCCTGCACTGCAGTTTGTACGCATCCTTAAATCCCCTCAGCCACCCACCCCATTCCACCCCAACCCACGGACCCACAGAGGCATCCAGCAGGTACGCAGCGTGAGGAGTGGTAAAAGAGAGCGAGCAAGAGAGAGAGAGAGAGAGAGAGAGAGAGAGAGAGAGAGAGAGAGAGAGAGAGAGAGAGAGAGAGAGAGAGAGAGAGAGAGAGAGAGAGAGAGAGAGAGAGAGAGAGAGAGAGAGAGAGAGAGAGAGAGAGAGAGAGGGAAGAAGCGTGTATTTGCAGAACGTGGACAGTGGCGAAGAATCCTTGCACAACATGGAATAAGTGATCGGGGCGCTCAGGATCCACGCCAAGTGTGCTCCTCTGTGAACTTCGCGATGGCTGCTTCTGTTGCTGCTTCGATTGCTTCTCTCGGGGAACTTGGTGGCGTCCTGCACGGCATCGACGGTATCGCGCACGTCGGTTCCCATTTCCTCTTGACCCCAATCGTGGACAGTCCACCGACCCTGCTCGGGGAGCAACTGTTACCGGGGGACGGACTGTCCCGCAGCTCGGCCGCGGATTTAACGCACCTCAAAGGGATCCTGAGGAGGAGGCAGTTGTATTGCAGGACTGGTTTCCATCTGGAAATACTTCCGGATGGCACCGTGCAAGGGACGAGAAAGGACCACAGTCGTTTCGGTACATTGATATTTATCCTGATCTAAAAAAAAAAAGAGCATACTGCAATGTTAAAATGTGAATTGGATAACCAACCCCAAAAATACATCAGTCATACTTGTCTAGTCTGTAATTAAAACGGGTCTCATTTGGTAGTTGTCATGTAGTTTGAAACATGACTGATATATTATACTGACTGTCATGTGCTGTTACATTTCCAGGTATTTTGGAATTTATAAGCCTTGCTGTTGGCCTAATAAGCATCCGAGGAGTGGACAGTGGACTCTATTTGGGAATGAATGACAAAGGAGAGCTATATGGCTCTGTAAGTACCTTTATAAGCTTTTATAGATAGATAAATGCTTTTACTAACTTTCAAGTACACGGCTGAAAAATATGCTGTGTTGAATGTAATCGCTTTTTTTGTCAAATGGTTGCACAAAACAAAACAAACTGAATCCCAGTACATGCTCAAGTAGACTCTGCATCTACTTTTAAACAATCAAAATCAGATGATTCAATTATGTGCAGCCACTTAACGAAATAAAATTGAGTAAATTCAACATGCAATTTTTTTCACTGATGTACAGCTCCCTGAATCAGTAGCTATTATACATGCACAATAAATGACTGTACATTGTAAAGTACTGACGTTCTACAACTTCTACTGAATACATTTCCATTTAATTGGAAGTAACGATGTTACAGTGTATATGTGTGCAGAAGCTGCACAATGTTAAAAAGGTTTTGTATTTGGAAAAAAATGTTGAAAAGTTGTTTTCCTTTTGTTGTCAGGAGAAGCTGACAGCTGAATGTGTCTTTCGAGAGCAGTTTGAGGAGAACTGGTACAACACATACTCGTCCAACCTCTACAAACACGGAGACAAAGGGACACGTTATTTTGTGGCTTTAAATAAAGACGGCACACCAAGGGATGGGACTAAATCCAGGCGGCATCAAAAATTTACACACTTTTTGCCCAGGCCCGTTGACCCTGATCGCGTGCCAGAGCTATACAGGGACATCCTGGGCCATAGCTGAAACCTGCCAAGGTCCGGTCCAGAGCGGGAAAAGCTGCTGCCACCCTTTCCACGCAGGCAGCAAGTGAGTGGGGACGGATGCAGGCTGTGCAGGCTGGAGGACAGTGGGCCAGCCGGTGGGGATAAAGGCACCCGGGCCCCTTCTAGGAATGCACGGGCATCTCTCAGCAGCCACAGGCAGGCGAGACTGTCTGACTCTGTCAGTCTGCACGCTCAACATGAGGGCGCCGTTTGTCCGTGTGGACGGAAGAACCTCAAAGTACCTGCAATAGAATGGGAGTCCAAGCTGGAACGGCCTTGTCCTCTGGGACATCCGATGAGCATGCGGGAATGTGTTTGTTTGGGTGCTTTGTGCTGTTCAGGAGGACTTTGAAGGAAAACAGTGACTTTTTTTTTAAAGAAGAGCTAAAGTGTACTGATTTATTTATTCCTTTTAGATACATATATTTATGTTATATATTTATTTATTTGAGAATATATTTTTTACATTTAGATACATGCAGCATAGAGAAACCACTAGAAAGTGTATGAATTATGTAAAGACTGAAACACTGTACAATTACTACGTCTTCCATCCATTGAAAAGCTCCACAATACTGTCAGGCCACCAAGCATATGATCAATATTAGTGACGTTTTTAATCGTCCCCCTAATGTTCTCAATGCATTTCACCACAAGTACGAGTCACAATTAAAAATGTGGCGCAGTTACAGACCAACCGTGTGTGTCATCAGCAAGATCCCTTACAAGTTATTGATGAAAAACAATAAATACGAATGTGATCATGATGTGTTTCATCGTGAGAATCGGAGCTAACTGACGCCCATGGTTACTTTCGAAAGCCGTTTTGTAAAAGAAACACTTTGACTGGTTGCCTTTATCGTCCACAGTTTCAACATATAAACCTGTTTACAAGATCAATGTTGTGTTTCTTCATGGGCTCCATCATTCTTGGGCGCAGCTCATATCGAGTTGATACACACATAAAAACCTCAAAGTCCACCATTGGCTGAATAGGCCAATTACAATGTCGACCTCGACAGCAGGTCTGAGAAGTTAGTGGCTGAATAAAAGTGGAGGTCAGAGTGATAAAGATTAGGTGACCTCTGCCGCCAGATTATTTTTACAATGAAAGTTAAACTGTTTTTATTTTACAAAATAAGAAGACTGTATCTCTTGCAACGTGTGTCCTCCTTCCAACAATCCTAAAGAAAAGAAACAGCAGACCTCTTGCACAGTCTCATGAGATCCAATATAAGAGCTGCATCACAAAGTCTGCTTCTGTAAAGATAATATTGCTCACTTCTGATGAAATGTATTATTACTGTTATGGTTATTATTAAGATAAGATAAGATAAGATATCCTTTATTCGTCCCACACTGGGACGAATTGACACTGTTGAAGAATTATTAATTGAGCAATAGGTACGTATTTAAGTGATTGTAGTTTGTACTCGTGAAGAATCGCATTGTGTCATACTGAGAGGCGGTTTCTCATATTTTGACTCATGTCGATAAAAGAAGTAACCAAAATGGTAATAGTGTTGTAGGAGGTTCGTGTATGAACTCGTCGGTAGTAAGAAAAAAAAAAAAAGATGAACGTCTGAGTGATATATTTTTAGGACTCCACATTCTCATATCATAACCGTGCTGTTTCCTCCTCGGTCGAGAGCAGATCCTTACTGAAGCTTGAAAGCTCAGCCTGTGATGTATGTGCGTGATGGCGAGCTGGGGGGAGCAAAGCCTCCTGACAGTTCTCTCTCTCTCTCTCTCTCTCTCCCTCTCTCTCTCGCTCTCTCTCTCTCTGTCTCTCTTGCTCCCTCTCTGTATTTCCACTGCATGATACTCTGGGACTTTCCCACTTGCACACCTTGAACATCAACACACCCCTGTCATCGATTAATGTCAGCAACATGCAACCGGAATTATCACCTGCGCGTGCGTGTGGACCTCCCCTCTCCGCTGTGTAAACACACGCATGCCTATCGTGAGACACAACTCTAATGTAGTAATATGCCACTACTCATCTTTCTTTCACTTCACACAATAGAAGTGATGGAAGGGGTGTGTTCATCATTCCTTTCCAGTCCCATCTCTTCAAGCGATCCAAAGAACACAGTATCCGGCAAAAGGCTTTATGCTACTTTGTTGCTTTAATGAGTTATTTGCAACCGTTTGATATCCCCCCCTGCCCAAAAAAAACAAGACAAACCCAAGAATTATATTGACATCACACATCCATTTATTATCCTGTAAACCTGTTATCAGTAAGAAACAGCTGGAGCTATAAATGGAGGCTCATTGATATATATATTTCTTTGCAAGTTTGTTTACACTTTGTCCTCGAGTTAACTATGCAATAAATGTGAGGCTATTACCTTTGCATAATAGAGTTCTTTAATCATGATGGATATTGCCAGTGAATGTTTTGGAATCTACCTGGCCCCTGTGCTTCAGCTCCTCCAGGTGGTGTGTAACTACTTGCTCAAAACACTTAAAACCTCTCTCCCAAGCCTCATGGACGCTCCCTGACTTTCATCACCTCCTCAGCGGAGGCCTTGAAGGGCTCTTGAAACCCAATCAAGTTTGTGCACATGCGTGCTTTGGCGTGTACGTGTGTGCGCGCATGCGTATGTGTGTGTGCAAAGTGAGTACACAGGCAGGTGTGGAAATCAGCGATCGTCCACCCTGACAGGTGTTCCCTCAAAGAGTCTGATCTCAGACCCCTTGTTGAGGCCGAGACTTAGCGGGAGGAGGGAGGAAATAATATAGCCTGCTTTGTTGTCTGGCCCCGGTGATCCCGGAGCATCACTTCTATATTTAAAATGCAGTGTTTAGGGAGGACAGGGAGGTACAGAGAAGCTCACCTGTAGCCCCTTCTGAGAGTTTGTTTTATGCCAATTGAATCCTGTGACTATTGATTTAGGGCTCTTTGAAGTGTGCTCATTTCACAGGTACTGTAAATGTCACATGGAGCTGCATGTGTGTGTTTATATGGATTATACCAGCAGTTTAAGTGTAGCTTTATCCATTTGACATCAGCAGCCAGAGGTGTCGAGCACTGTGCGATCCATTCATCCTTTCCCCAACAAACATCCATCGTGCATTTGCGGCCACATTTCACTGAGTTTGAGTTCTACTCTGTTTGGTGTAGTCGCTGACAGGACAGGACTTTGTGGTCTGACATCTGCGAGGAGCAATTAGAGCAGCATACCTGATTTACTGACACATTTCAAGTTGACGGCTTGCTCCAGTGGAAAGTATGCTCCTCTGTTCGCATTTCTATCTCCATCTCCATGGAGACATGAATAGAAAGCAGCCATTGTTAGATACAAGAAAATTATTGACAAATATTCATACTGCAAAAGTACCTTAGGTTCCGATGTATAAAGGTCCTGAGTCCTCACATGTGACAAAATAACCATGGGGGGAACATTTTGCCAAGAAATGACCATACAACCCGAATTAGTCTCCAGTAAATTATAATATTTCATACCTGTGGATAATTGAGAGTCAATTAACCTAACATGTATGTTGTTGGATTGTGGGCGGAAGCCAAACTAAGAGAAAGCTGACATATTTACAAGGAAAACATCCAAACTGTCTACAACAAAAGGGCAAGCAGACATTCAAAACCAGATCCTTGCGGCGCTGAAACACAACATTTTTAGATGATTTTACATTTCAATCAGTAAGTTGAGTCAATAATATAAATCCTAACATTGTGGTCTCCGAGCAGGCTGGACATTAGGAGTGGCTAAGATATTGTAAGTCAAGCCAACCAAACATTTTATAGATACCTCTGAGAAAATGCCCAACGCAAACCTTATGTTGGAGCTTTTCTTGCCAGTCTGCACCAGGAGAAGTGGTTACCAGATGACAGCAGGCTTTTTTTTTTGTGCAACTCTTTGCAACATGCATTGGATGCATCCTTTTCAAACCTGCTGGATCACTGTGGTGCTTTTTAAGGAAATGGGTCCCAAAAAAAACTTGGGGGAATATCTGGCAGCGCAACCCTAAACACTTGTCATAGATTGAGTTTAGGGCAGGGTTAGTCCATAATTAAAAGCCTGGCGCATTTTGTTCACAAACATTATGAAATGGTCTATGGGGTTGTTGAAACTAACCAGGCCTAATGTCTTGAAGGGGCAGTAATAAACATCACATAAGTGAACAAAAATATTTTTGTCCCCTAAAAAAAAAAGAGAGAGAAAAAATAATAATAATGTTTTAAAATCTTTTTTTTCTTGATTGGTCTGCATTAAAAAAAAATATCAACAGCTAATCTTTGATTTGTATTTTCAGGGTGCTCATTTTGAGAACAAATTCAACATCTTTGTGTAATTACGAGGCCATAAATAAGCAACTGATTCAGAGAAGACGCATTTTCATATTTAGAACAAAGGTTTGAGTTTTATTGTACATTTAATTATTTCAACTAACAAAACAAATTAGTGTTTAAAAAAAGGGTTGCATTGTTTTGACTGATTCATGACGTAAACTCTGACAGCATTTGAGCTGCTATGTTCTAAGCTACTCTGCTGAACAAACCTGTGAGTGAATCCCTGTGGAGAAGTCGTGTCACCCCTTCCGGTGGCCCGTGTGTGTATGTGTAAGTGTATATGCATGTGTATGTTCATGTCTATGTGTGCGTGTGTGTGTGTGTGTGTGTCCACATTACACAGTCACAAATTAGGGCTTGACATTTGGGCGCCATAATTGCCCACCGAAAAGCATGAGGCATCAATTAAGCTCTCAGCACTGTGACAGGTTATCCCTATAGGACATAATCACCCAGCCGGACTGCCCCGCCAGGACACACATACTCACATGCTCAATAAGCATTCATCAGCTTGTATTGTATTATTACTGCCTGCCTTTATACTATTATTGATGATAAACTACATGTCACCTACTTAGAATTGGCTGTTATCTTCTGTGATGTCAAGCCATGCGCAGAGGAGTGTCGGCATGTCTCACAGTGCCATTGCGCTAATAACAGCGTAGCGCTCCCCCTTTGATTTCCTGACTCTGGTGCCGCCTGACAGTTTGTTCTCCCACAGGGCGTAGAGATCTTTGGGGTCAGGCAAAAGGTCAATTGGTTCATTTCCATAGCTTCCACATGAAACATTCCTCTCTGCTTTGGAAGCAATTCAATCAGCAGTGAAAACACTGGTTAGCAGGAATTACCAGCCGCGACATTCTCCAAAAGATGGATGGATTCCTCTGACAAATATCATGTGCATCTGAAGGGGTTGGGTAGACGATTCAAATGACTATCAGACATTTTTAACAGGACGGATGCCATACAGTCCACTGTTTTCTATCTATCTAGTTAAACGAATACCTCGCATCACTCAACCGAGCATCACGATACCTGAGTTCTAATGAGAGTGTGCAAGTTGTTCGAATGGACTTTTGTGTATATGTCGTTGAATGCTGTTTTAACTCTCATTACGCACATGAGACATCATGAGACGGGAGATGATTAAAGAAGACATATCATGCTTTTTATTTCACAATATAAAACAGTTCTCATGTGACTTGATAAATATTGCCTGTGCAAGATCCACACCACACTTTGCGCACCCTGTTTTTTGAGTGGCTAGCCCTGTCCACACAAGTATGAGATAATTGTGCAACTCTCTCTTTAGTATATCCGTCCATCCATCCATTTTCAGATTTTTTATCCTCACAAAGGTCGTGGGGGGTGCTGGAGCCTATCCCAGCCATCTTCGGCCAGTAGGCAGGGGACACCCTGAACCGGTTGCCAGCCAATCGCAGGGCACTTAGAGACGAACAACCATCCGTGCTCACACTCACATCTCGGAACACTTGAGAGCACGGGTAGGGAACTCCAGTTCCTTGAGAGGCATATCCTGCCTGTTTTAGGTCCTTCCCTACTCCAACACACCTGATTAAATTGTTCAGGCCTCGAAAGAGCTTGCTGATGAGCTGATCGTTGCCATGCATGTTTTTGGAATGTGGGAGGAAATCTGAGTACCCGGAAAAAACCCGCGCAGGCCTGGGGCGAACATGCAAACTCCACACAGGGAGGCCGGCGCTGGAATCGAACCACCAGCAGAACAGTGCAATTGGATGCAACTTCATTGCTCTGAGAAAGAAATGACCTGGATGGAATCCCCAAGCATTTATTTATTTATGCTCCTTTTTGTTATGTATGAAAAGCGATAAATGAATCAATGTATTCATTCATTTGATTATTTCTTTAGTTGTTTGTTTGTTTGTTTTTTCCCATTGTCTTTGAGGTCACTGTCATGATCGCGTTCTGTTAGTGTCCAATAGGTGGCAGAGGCGTTCCCGTTTTTTCTGCCGCGAACCTGTCTGGCATCGCAATTATTGGGACTATTTTCGGACCTCATGGACCCACGCCAACCTGTCGAATAATTTTGCCTTGCTCAAGTCATTCTTCATTTTACTCTTGTTCCGTTTTTGACTTTTGCCTTGATTTATGTTTCCTCTGTTATTCAAGTAAGTCGTGTTTGATATGTTAAAGTGCAAACACGGTTTGTTCTCCACATGGTTTGTTCTTTCTTTTACTTTTGTTTCAAGCTATTTTCATTTGTGTTTTTTCCTTGTCTTCTGCGAACGCTTTTTATTTTCTTCGCATTCATCCTGGCTTGTTGTCCAGCGTCATTATTTATACTTTGTCAGCCTTGCATTTATTTTTGTAAAGAAATATTTTCGCTCGATCAACTTTCCTGAGTCTACATTTGTGCGGTCCGATTCTGTCCGATTCTGTCCGCAAACTTGCGGACGCCCGACAGTCACAATCTAGAGATTGTGGTAATTGAAGGCAATCACGTGCTGCAGTTGGTCAGGAGCAAAAAAATCCCGTTTTAGGAATTCCTACTCAAAAGCCTTTTGACAAATCGTGTGTGGTTCGTGTTGAATGGCTTTTGCGCATGATGCAATGCAGTTGCAAAGTCCATTAAAGCGTATACAGTTTCTTGCACATCCACCAGCTGTCTGTCTGGTTTCGCCGCGGTGCTGTGGATCCTGAAGGATAAACACACACTTGAAAGGAGTTATTGGTAAAACCATAAATTCAAAGATAAAACATGCACGTGGTGTTCTCTCAAGACTGCCAAACGAAACAGGGCACTTGGCGGGAGAGCCCTTGCTACCAGTAAGGAGACAAGAGGCACACACACTTTAACACCCGTGAGACTTTTAATCTATGTTGTTTTTAATTTTTTGGTCTGCAAATTATCAGTCAAATCCATCCTCATTCAGCCCCGCAGCAGAGATGAGCTCATGAGCGTATGATGTGAAACACTTTTTGTGGATAGGCACGAGTGCGTTTTTGTCAGCTTGGTGTGCTGCTGGTTCGACAGGACGATAGAGGAGGACTGTACTCTCACTAGCTGGACCGAACAGTGCTAGTGGAAATGTGCTTTGTTGCCCCTCATTCAGGTGGAAAATTGTGAAGCCATTTGTCATTGTGTGCCAAGACGCAGAGGTCGGTCAGTGGATTCCTTCATGACAAGCTCTTATGTTTTTCCACAGCCTCACCCTTTCACACCTGCACCTCCAGGTAAAATAACAAAACAGGGGGGTGGGGTGGGGGTTGAGAGAAAAGAGGGCTTAGAGGTAGCGCCTTAAAGACAGGGCAGAGAGAAAGGATATGTGAGAAGAATTTAGCGTGAAATCCTGCACATCTATTGGCCGTCGCACTTGAGCCCGGCGTACATGCACATGCAGCGCGGCTCACGGTGGCAGATGAACTGCTCAAATTTGGCCGCCATCCCAAACTCTGAATACTACCAATTACTCCTGCTTGTGGCCATATTGGCAAACAGTGTTGTTGCCCCCCCCCCCCCCCCGCCTCCCTCTTTCTTGGTCAAAACAGCAGCTGATGATTTGAGGCAATAAACGAGACATGCTATAAAACTCTCCCAATGTTTGATTTATATCCTGGTCACAGGGAACTGGTTGCAGTAGTTTTGATTAAGTGCAGCAGAAATGTGTACCAGCAGAGGGCTTGCAAAAACAGTGACCTCAATGACCTTTCAACCCAGGTAAGTAAATGTCTTGCAGCAGAATGTCCGAGGTCCAATGCAATCCTTTCACAATGGTTGTCTTGCGATGTGTTCACATTTTCTTTTCTTTTTCTTTCCCGTAGGAAAATAATTGAACTGAAACAACCCGTTCTCGAAATTGTCCACAAGTTTGAAAGTGAGTGTGAGTGGTTGTTTGTCGATATTAATTAAAAGGCAACCAATTCAAGGGTAGGCTGCAATTCACCTGCCACCCTAATAAGGCAAAGTGCTTAAGAAATTGCTACTTTTGGTGTATTTATGGACAGATATTTCATGCATTATTGGGCTAAATTACATCTAGAAGAAGATCACTGCAAAACATTTGAAGAGGATTGAAAATGAGAAATTGATCATTTTCTTTACATTTATATTTGGGGCGATTTTTGCCCACTTTTCCTTGCAGAATGCAACAGGTTGGCTGGGTATCTGGCATGAACTGCCCAGTTCAGGTCTCACCACAGCAATTGATACAATTTAAGTCAGAACTTTGACAGGGCCTATCTAGAACATGAATCTTCTTCTTCTGCCTCTCCTTGGTTGTATTGCTGGAAGGCTTTGGATCATTATCATGTTGCATGATCCATCTTCTGCCAAACTTTAACAACGGATGACTTCAGGTTATGGTCCAGGAGATTGCAATATTCCCTGATCTATGTGGAGTTAACCAGGTCCTGAAGATGAAATCAAGCTCAGATCTTAACATTCCCGCCATCTATTATTCACTGTAAGGTGAAGGTTTTCGCCAAACATGAATTTTGGACTCATCTGTCCACAGAATGGACTTCTAAAATGCTCCAGATTTGTGCAGGTACTTTGTTCTTTTTTTGTAAGCAGTGTCTTCTTCCAAGCAATGCTTTCATGAAAGCCCGGTCGACTAAGTGTTCTTCTTATTGGTGAAGCGTGCAAGTGTCCCAGGCACAGCAAGAGACCGCTGAAAATCCCTTTGCTGTGATGTTTGGGTTGGCTCTTACCTGAATGATCGTTTTTCTTGTGCCTCTTGCTAATATTTTTGAAGGTCGTTCACTTCTAATCAAGGTTGCAATCATTTTTTAGATTTAATTGTTAAAATCGTTAGGAAATAGCGAGGCAAGTTGGATATGACATTTTTTTTTTCCATTCAGGAGTTCCCACGATGTCAAGAATACAAATGGGCCAAATGACTCAACGTGGACTAGATAATGTCTCTGTTGCTCGGTTGTTACACAGTGTCAGCTTACTTGCTGGATGAATTTCTACACTCAAATGTGTATACTGTATGTGAAGTTTACATTCTTGTTGTTTTATAAACCACATTACTCAAAAGTGCACAAATGGAAATGATGTGAGATAGAGAAAATACAGTCAGAGCTGGTTATAATAAAAAAAAAATCTGCTGTAATGATAGATCATCATTATACATTTGTCCAAACGATATTATGAAGATGTTTTACTCTTGTTTTATTGAATTTGTTCATACTCTTTCCTATCAGAACAGGTCTCTCAATGAAAACACGGCAGGTTTTATCAGATCCCACGCATCTCCTGCCATCTGAATTCAAATTGCGTCATTCTGGGCTCCGGTATAAAAAAGGTAAAAATAATTTTTTAAAAAGCCCACTGCAGTGGCCACTGGCCTTTTACACAGCCCTAATTGACTGTGTGCATTTTGAGCTATTTTTCAGTCTTTTTACCCTTGTTTTTAGCGCTTTTAGCATTTTCACCCTTTCAGGGACAGCGGTGACCACTGTGGACAGCCTATCATGTTATCTTTACAAGTTATCGTTATTGGTGTGTAAAAGGGTTAAAGCATACAGCACTCACTGTGGTCTTTGTCATTTTAGTTTGTTTTTATGATTTCATTTGAGCTATTATTGTCATGTATTTGAGCTATTTACTGTCATTTGTTGATTGTAGTTCTGTATTGTTTGTCTGGCTGGCTGCACCGCAAATTGCCCCGTGGGGACAATAAAACGCTCTTGAATCTTGAATCAAAGACTGTTCTGAAGCATATTTCTATGCATGATATAGGCAGATAAGGACCGATGTACAAACAACCGCCCTTTCATACTCAAGTGTCATCTTTGTTTTCACACGTTCAAACTCCTGGTTGCAGCAGTATATCAAAGTGTGTGTGTAGGTGGGTGCTCTCACTTCCCATCACTGTCCTTTGCAAAAGTCTCGCTTTAAAGTGTCTCACTCCCTCAATTTGTTACTGAATCCTTACACTAACAGACGAAAATCGTTTTGCTTTCAAGGTCATTTTCCATGTTTCTCATAAAGTTGAAACAGGGCTTTGTCATGAAGTACATTAATCTGCCGCTGTCAAATTGCGGCCCACTGCGATTTACAGTTTAAATCATGTGACTCTACCTGGACAAGTCCCAGCAAGTCGTAAGTGATCCATCCGTGTGGGCTTTATAGAGCCAAAGAGAGCCTAAGGAAAAACACTTCACTCAAGTCCATGTGACTCAATATGTGCGTAATCACTCAATATGCGATATTCAATCTCTTATTACATAATTTGCACGCTTTGTAGTGGATGTGGGTACAATGAAACATTGGAAGATTGTTTTTTTTTTTTTTTTCCAGGTGAACTAATGTATTGAGATCTCATCTGAACTGATTTTATTATACCGTAAAAGCAGTTATCCTTGAGAATGTACTTTTTGGGTCGTTTAGCAGAGCAGCGAATATCATTTAGAACTTAGAACTGGCAGCAGATCCTCCTCCACTAATAACTTTGAGTACTTCTGAAAGAAGGAAATCCCCTGGCCTGGAAAGACACATCACCTCTTCATCAGTGCAGAAGCAACAAGCTGGATGGATAAAAGCAGCCAATAATCAGACACCACCTTGAAATCACAATATGGAAGACTGTTAACCTCATGTCACAGCCAGAGAACATTTATTAAATCACACAAAGCGCCATCAGTCAATCATGAACCAATGCATGTGGGAAGTCCAAGTTTTAATTTCGATATTTAGGAAAAAAGTCGAAATGTTCTCACCTATTCTGTCCAAATGTGCTTATGTAGAGCAGAACCATACTTGTCATACTCGGAATCCAATGACAGTATGCAAAAGTAGCCTGCATACGGTATATTGTTTTAATTATTATCCGTCTATTTTCCCCGCATGTCCTCATTCGTGGCAAGGGTGAGCTGGACCCAGTCAGGGAGAACGTGCCAAGTTTAGGACCTCTTGACTGTCAGGCAGGTGTAGTAACCACTACTCAACCCTGCTACCATGCGTGTTATTGTTATGATATGGTGGTGGGCGGTGAGTTTTGGACCTGGACCTTCAGTAGAGACTTAATTTACCTAATTTCCCTCAGAATACAGTGGCATGCCGTCAGGTCCTTCAAAGTCTCCCCTGCAGGCCCAAACAGTATGATAAGCACAGACATGTATTTACAGCCTAAATGAAGTGGAAATAATTTCATTCCAACAGTCTTTTGTCTTCATTTCATAGCATGTGTCTTGGCTGAGCGCTTTCCAGTTGTTTGCGGGTTTATTTTATTTATTTATTCATCCATTTATTTATTTATTTGTTTCAGATATCAGCTTCGATGTGTTGCCACGCATATATTATTTCGCCTTCAGAGCCTCAAGTGCAGCCGTTGGCAAGACTCACACCATTGGAATTGCCGGTTCTTCTTTTCGCCAATCTGAGTGTAAATTTATCTCCAGAAAGCCATCCCACAGACCTTGTGATGAGTGAGGGGTTTTTGGTTTTGTTTTTTTATCGCTTGTGACTGTTTCAGCTTAATTCTCGATGAAGAACAATATCAAACCATGTTTAAAAATTTACTTTCAACGCACGCTTGAAAGCTATTTTTGACAAAAACCACAACACTGATCTTAACCAATAGAAAACCATACAGTACCGAAAATGAATCATGGGTGTGGGAGGATATTGGTCACATTAATGGTGGAATTAATTTTGAAATGACTTACTCTGATCTCTCTCTCTCTCTCTCTCTCTCTCTCTCTCTCTCTCTCTCTCTCTCTCTCTCTCTCTCTCTCTCTCTCTCTCTCTCTCTCTCACTCTCTCTCTCTGCAAGCTTGTCCTCCTCCTCACTCTAAAAAGTATCCATCCGCTCACTTCCCAGCAGCTAATCACGGCACAGATCTGGCAAAGAACAGACTCAATGGTCACAGGAAATATCATTGTCAGGTTGTCTTGAGTTTCAACGGAACCTCCCAAATTCATTTCCCATGTCATGATCAGGAGGATCTCCATGTTGTCTGCTTCATTAGGTACAATTCACTTTCATAAGCTTGGACAGGGCCCCGACAGAAAGCAGGATTGAATGTTTTAGAGCAGATAAAGGTTTAGTTTTCTTTGAGTTCGTTTTTTTTTTCATAATGACATGTTGAATGTGTTGAAGACTGGTCTGTTGAGATATAAATTACAGTTACAGGGTTAAACAATGCAACTTGAGCTTGATATATGTGGTGATGTTCAACGCTATGGATGGGTTGACTTGAGAATTATTATTATTTTAACGTTGGAAAGGATAAAAATAGAAATAATCTGTTACAGAGTATTGGGGAAAAAAAGCTTTCCCAAAAACAGGTTAGAGGTTCGCTGCAGTTACTCTGGTTACAACTTGTAACCATTCTTGATTGTTATTGAGGATGCCGCTTTATGCTTCAATGATATTTCATGTTGAGTTTTTCATTCTCAGTTTTTGGGGGATTTTTTGTTTTTTGTTTTACAATGACAATGTGGGCAAGGGTCATATTCCCAGTGAAATTATCCCCCTACTTAAACCAAACCCTATCTGCATGTATTCTGCCTTTATTCAAGTTTAACGCGTTGAATGTTTTATATTAGGGTTTAGTATTTCTCAGCAATGTCTGTTTGGATCGGGTGTTGCGCTAGCCCTGGTATGTTTTTGTTGGAGCCAAATTTATCAGTGAGATGATCAGAGACCTGCTGCCAACGGGGCAGGTCGGCCTCTCTGTGTTATGAAACCAGAACGCGTCATTAATTATTGCTGAAGGGGAATAAAAGTACGTACCTTGATGTTAGCAACAGGTATGGTGCTCAGATTGTCGTGGACCATATGACAAATTCGTGGAAGCTTACCTTAAAAAAAAGGAAGAATCCCTCCGATTCTTTTCAACAGCTGACGCCCACCTGCTTGGCAAGATCAAAGCGCTTGTGTGTGCGAATGCAGGGGACTCATTTGAGCTGCTCCAAATGCCACATGGATGCTTAGCCACACATTCCCCCTGTCAGAACCAAACAAAGATAGTTTTCTGGGAGGCAAATCGCACAGCGTTTCCACAACAAGCCTCGACGGCGGTGACCAATCACAACAGTCGTTCCAATCCCAGGCCCTGAAGGTGGATAGGTGAGGATTTACGTTGTCATTGGTTGATGCTTTACAATAGGGTGTTATACACGGCACAGATCATGTTTATTTTCATAAGGACCACCTCATTTCTTTGGTCTGACCCGGAGAGGCTTGTAATCATAACAACATCGATAGGGACGCATTTCAATGTCTGCACAGCGGCAGACGTTACACATCCATTCAGCATGCGCTGTGTCAACAAGCACCCTGTCATCCTGCAAAAAGTCATCATTAGAAATATGTGCAAGTAGTGACACACGCACGCACGCACACACACACACACACACACACACACACACACACTGCTACCAAGGGTCCTTTCTTTAATCGTGTCTTTGTCTTTTTGAGTGGTGTCTATTCTCCTCTTTTTACAATCTCAGTGGAGTTTTGGAGACAGAAGGTTCAGCCAAAAGAAAACAGAAGTGCCAAATTCCCGAAGACAGGGAGTGGTGGCTGCTTCCTGCCTCATTGTATTTATTTCACTTAAAAAAGCAACTACAGTCCTGTGACGTCTCAAATGTTGCAATCTATTCTAAGTCATGGGTTGATTCGACTTGATTTTCTCACGATTCACGATATTCATGATAAATGCATTTTCCTGTTGAGCTTATTTCACCAATAGAGTTTTCAACAACTTGCTTTGCACACTTGCCCTCAAAATAATGCAGATGTTCTTTCGCTATGTTGCAAAATTTTGTATATTTTTTACATATGTCCGTCACTGATAGTGTAGTTGTTCGCTCCCATGATTTACGCACAGCCAGTGTAGTAGGATCAACTCCCACTCGTTGACGGTGTCTACGTAAGTGTTAATGGTTGTCTGTCTCTCTGTGCCCTATGGTTGACCGGCGACCAGTCCGGGATGTAGTCTGACTTTCGCCTGATACTGAACAAGATAAATGGCAAGAAAAAAAATGGATGTTCCCAGGTGAGCGACACCACATTATTGCATCCCATTCTTGCAAAATATAGAATCTTGCCAGCATTTGGTAGCTTTGAAAATGGTAATACTGTAGATGGTGATAATTATGATGTCAGCTTTGATCACCTTTCAGAGAAACTCATGTGTTTCCAACTTCAAGTGAGAGCTGTGCCTCTACAGTACACTCGCCAGCAAACATCATCAGGTTCAAAAGCACTGTCCAAATTCTCTTTGTTGTAAACTGATTATGCCATACAATGCTATTTTACTTTAAGCCAGGTTACTGATTCAGTTTATGTATTCCTGCATCATGCAATATAAAGAAACATGTCTCCGAATCTTTGTCTAGTTATTTTTGTGGAAGGTGCATCAGGGCCACACTTACAAGAGAAAAATACATGATCATCTCCATGTACCTTGTGACTGGTTCCTGGGTACACCCTGCCTCTCACCCACAGTCAGTTGGGAAACACTCCAGCTCACCCGCTACGCTAATAAGGAGAAGTGCTATAAAAATGGATGAGGAGTCGTGCCAGGCTGTAAGCAGTCCAGAGGTGAGGAGGCTGAGAGTATGCTCACCAAACAGTAGAAAAGCCATCGACAGGACCAAGCTTCACTTCTGAAAAAGGAGTAACGTGCCAACCTTTTTTTTTTTTAATTGATGCTGTGTTGTTGTGGGACAGATAAGAGAGAAGAAAAAAGCTGATGACAGGACACTTTCATGTTACTTATCGCAACGTCCTATCAGAAGCATCGAGATGTGCCAGACAGAGTACCACCAGGTCCCGTAGCAGAACTTCATCTCTTTTATCATATCTCGCCGCCTTTACTCCTCAGAGCAGATGAGAGCTTGGTGGTCTACACTGTTGTACCATGTTCTGAATGACAGATAAGATGTGCTGCATTCAATGGGGGGCATCTGTGTCTCATAAAAAAAAAAAAAAAACACGCACACACAGAAGAGGAGAGAGTAAATCTCTGATAAACTACACACACTCTCACACACACACACACACACACACACAAACACACACAGTCTCACGCAACACTTCTCAAAAGGAGATAGAGCACTCATCTCTCAAATGTTCTGACGCTTCAAAGATGAAACGTCGGGATGGAGGCAACATGGATGAAGAGGACAGTGATTAGACAAGAAGGGATGAAAACCTGCACACACACCAAATGTTTTTCGGGGCACATTTACTTGCTTGAATGGGTTTTCCTCTGACTGCTTCTCACAAACATGAGTGTTATTTGCCCATATGTGCCATGCAATTAGCTTGTGACTAGTTCAGGGTGTACTTGCATTTGCGCAGTTATGGGAGTGAATGGAGCTAACTTATTTCTTGGTCAATGAAAGCAGCTCCACTCATTCCCTTTAAATTCAGTGCAGGAGAGGCATGCACAGTCATTGACATTGTGGAAACAGAAATAAGACTCGCTGGAATCCTTGCAGAAGATGAAAGAATGCAAAGTATGTCTATAAGAAACTGCAAGCAGAACTCCACTTGCGGATGATGTATAGTTGGCCTGCCGGTCAATAACAGATCATCACTGTGAAGTGGGGACCGGCTTCCACCCCGATCGTTTGTGTCTGTGTGTGACTGACCAAAAATGTTTTATCATTGCAACTTAATTTATAAACCAACTTGGCAAAAAAATTTAAAAAAAATCCCAGAAAGATATGACTCACAAATGCAGCTCTTCGTAAATGATATAATACTTATCCGCACTCGGATCGCGGGTAAGCTGAAGCCCACCCCAGTGGAATTTAGGCAAGAGGCAAGGTACAGCCTAAACTGGTCGCCTGCCAAACGCAGAGCATAAATCGACAGACGAGCATTTATGCTCACTCATACTTACATAAGGTGTCCTCAACGAACCTAACTTGCAAGATTTGGGAATCTTGGAGGAAGCGGGAGTGATTGCGCCGTAAAGCCACGGCTTCCACATGCAAACTCCACATTGGAAGCCCGGATTTGAACCCACAACCTTGGAAATGTGTGGCATATTTTCTAAACACCATTCCGCCTTTTCATTGCAGGTAACCTCTAGTGTTGGCCTGGAAACCTGCTCATGGCTTATATGGATGCACCGCCCCTTGGAAGCTGCACTACCTGAGCAACTTGTGTGGGCAGCAGGTAAGTGCAGAGGAAAGATTGAAACCAGCAGATGAAAATGATTCGCAATCATCAATTGCAGGTTGATATCCCGCAGACAAGATTGTGTTACACCGTGATGACTTTGTCGAGACACGACATTACAAGTGCCGCGTCAGCAGTCGAATCAAATTCAATCCGATTTATCCTCTTGGGGCCGAGCTCGGCGATTGACTGCAATCAGTGCAACCTCAATCGCTGGACCGAAGTAGGCCTCGTACGAACACAACTGTTTATGTCTTCCCAGCTCAATAAACGTTGAAAGTATTTGGCAAGGACAGGATGTAATTTCCTCTTTTACTGTAGCTCCTTTTCACCGCTTGTTCCTGCATGGATGCAGGTGTTGCGGTGGGAAAACCCCGGCTAGCCAAGACTCAGCTCATCTGCAGCGGTGATGACAGGTGGCCGCTTTTGACACAGCAATAAAAAAAAAAAAAAGTGCATCTATTTTTCCATGCTTGTAATGCCTGCGCTCAAATTCCACAAATAGCTTCAATTGCAGCCTTGTCATTCTTTGCTTAGTCTCTGGAGCGCGGGGTGGTATATTTTGGAGCATTGTGCGTAAAAGTACCTGTCATCTTTGATCAGATCATGTTCCTCTGCACTGTTAAATATAGTGCTGTTGTAATCGGAGCCACACATAGAGCAAAAAAAAAACACATTTTAAATTCAACTAATTTTAGACTAGGTGTGAGCTGCAATATTGAAAAAGCGCATGTCTTAAGACGCTGCCGCTACCGCAGTCACGGTGGAATTCTTCCATGGCAGAGATAAGGACAGACTGCTCTATTTGTCAGGGCATGGGGCCCCTTAAGGCCCTGGAGAATCTGATGGCCGCAGTCTCTTTTTTCTTGTGCACTCTGACATTTTCTCAGCAGTATGAGGTTACATGCGAGGAAAGGGACATCGGCATCACTAAGCCTCCTTTTTCGCAAACACACTCTTGTTTCTGGTGACATCCGGGCAGACGTTCCCATAAGGCTGCCCTGGAAATTAAGTCGTTTCTAAATGAGAACGGACAGAAGCCGGTATTTTTAGATGACCTGTGAATCACTCACTATTTTTGTCGGCCGCCTCGGTTTGGTCCACTGACCTGTGGCCCGCAGGTTCTTACTGAATTCTGGAGGAGGGCAAAGTGCACAAAATGCAGTGAAGTCCATGCCCTGGATTGCAAACCTTTTAGGGTGAGTGCTTGCAACCTGCGGTGGCTGCAGGCTAACAGGGTCACAGCCCACCCATAGGGGGAGGGTGGGCAGGGTCACAGAGGCTGAAGAGGAAGTACTTTCCCAAAATGAACAACTCCAGAACGTAAACACTCTCTCACGCCACAGGGAGAACAGAGAAAAGATTTGCTCGAGCAAAAGGATGAGTATGGATGCTCATTGAAAATGAATCATCATCATGAAGTTTAAAAAGTACCTGTAATCAGTGAGGAAATGATTACAAGTGTTCATGGCAATACCCCTTCCAGAGGAAAATGTGATAGGATCTCTGAAAAGGCAGTCATTGTTCATCATCCCCAGCAAAAATGAGTGTTGCAAAAATACAGAGGGCGAAAGACAAACCATCGTACCAATGCGATTGAAGCTCCTGATAGTGAGGCGCACTGATGCATGAATCAAGAGCGCCTTATGTCAAATGTCATTCTCCAAGCGAGCCTTGTCTCATTTGAGTCCCTCCTGTTTGGCTCAGGTTACTTCCTGTCTACTTTGAGTGTGCCACAGTCAAGTTCCTTGGATTTAATTGGATTCGTGGTTGTTGTTCTTCAGAAAAGTAATCCATCAGAGAGACGTGGACCACTCGGATATGTCCCACACCATAATTACCATTATAAGTGCATAAATATGCTTACACTGTAATAATACTTTCAGTTTTAGCGGGGGGACTTACAAGTGCCCAAATTTAGCAGTTTTTTACCAGTGCCACTCGGGGCCACATAGCACCAAGCACTTCCTAACCAGGTAAGAGACAACAATATCATTTCAACGCTTTCAGGGACAGCGGTTACTACAGTGGCCATCTTATTATGTTGTCAGGTTACAGGGTGCTTGAAAGGGTTTATATGACCCAATTTTTGTCCTGCATGTCATTCTAAATCCCCAAATGAATCGGCCCCCACCTGCTTGATGCATGATGCAGTGCATAATAGGGTGGCGGTTCACTTAACTTGAAGTAGCCCTGCAAAGTGCGCCATCCGTCATGAGAGCCGCTTGACCGCCCTACGTGTTTACAACACTATTAATGCCATTAAATACGTCCGTGTTTTTTGAGGACACACATTTGAGTAACTCCTCATGCACGTCAAACGAATTGTCAACGGTTCTTGTGGAAATCAGCAGCTGGCTAACATCCATCACATGTGTACTTTTGTATAAGTCCAGGGAGATATCCTTGCAGTCATGCATAACCTGTTTCATTCAGATCAATCGTGAATGTCAAAAACTACAGGGAGTTTTTGTCAGATGCAAAAAAAATGTCTTTTAAGTCTTTAACCAGATTAGCCAAAGCGCTGGCCATTTCATTAACACACCTCGACACAATTTCCGGCTTCTCAGCTTTAACAAACTCAAGCGCATCAGCACAAGATGTCGTGAGGGCAGCCTCCTGTGTGGTTGTGGCTCCGACAGAAAACAAAAACAAACAAAACTACACTGTTCTTTGTGTACTTTTGGCTTGAGATCAGCTACGAGAGACTTTGAAATATTTCATATCTCATAGTGCCTCTATGATAACTCACCACATTGGTTTGCCTTTTAAATTGGTGAACATATAATCTGCTTCTGATTTAACCTTAGAGACAAGATTTGTTTCCTCTTGACAGGATGTGCACCGCTGAAATCTGATTTGTGCCGAATCCACTCGATGCTGCCTCTTATCTGATAGAGAAGACCCAGTTGAAGTCTACTATCTAGTGGTGAATGCTGTTATTACAACTTAAACCCTGGTCTTGTTGTATGATTTTCACTTTCACTATAACGAATCTAGTGGCCGCTCTGTATATGGTCGTGTCCACATTTGGCCCGCGGGCTGCCAGTTGTCTATCTCTGGTCTAGTGGGTCACAGAACTGGCCCTGTTTCTGAGGTGTACTCACGAGGCCCTTTAGATGCACACAGCATAAGCAGAAATTTGTTGCTGAGACTTCCCGCTTGTCCCAACATGCAGTTAGTTATATGTTTTAAAAAAGTAATTTCTTTAGATTCTACATTATGATGTTTTATTATTATTCTCTACAATACTGTGCTCGTGTTGTTTTGTAAAAAAAATAGGTCACAACAAAATGCTGGTGTTTTTTGGGGGACCTGCAACGGACCAATGGAATTCCCTTCACTTCAATTGGAATATTGATTTGACATCGCAGTCAAGGCACCACTGTACTGGTATTTTCAAGTGTTCTGCAACTTTAGAATTTACATTTAGAAGAAGTAGTGCAGTTAATATGTGTGCCTATGCATCCAACAAAAATAAAGCCCCTTGTCCCGAATCAGTGACAGCCAGGCCCATTTGAGAACTCTGTTCCCTAACTGGTTTCGTTTTTCACCGGTGAGTGTTGCATTATTGTTTGTGGGTCACTTAGGGTGAAGCACATTAAGGGGGCAGAGTTTCCCTGTGGACATCAAACATGCACACAATGAAAGCTACAATATGTGATACACGCACATGTGCCACCACGTAGACCAGGGGTGCTCATTAGGTAGATCCTGATCTACCGGTAGATCTAAGACAGGTCCCAAGTAGATCCGAGGAGTGTCGAGGAGAAAAAAAACAAACAACCATTTGTGTGTTTTGTACATGTTAATAATATATTTTTTTGTGTTAATGTACACTGCACCCTAATCATCTTATCAGTCTCATTTTCACTCAAAAAATATTTTAAAATAAAGTAAAGCAGGTAAATCTTGAATTTATGGTGGCGCGTGATTACGTCACCGGAAGTTGTTAGCTCTCGGCAGTTGCAGCTTGTGATCAGAACTGTTGCGCTCTATCTTTTATCGTCACTATTCTCATTCAGAGTTTGTTTCGTGTACAATTCACAGAGGGCACGAGCAAAGAACAGGAATCTATGAGGGCCCAGGGAAGCACTTTAAAACGGTACGTGTGAGCTACGATAGTTAACAGGCTGCAAAAGTGTGTCGCATGCCTCAGTTTCAGGCTGTTTCTAATCAGGGCGTGTGTGTGCGTGCGTGCACGCGTGCCGGTAAGGGTAGATCCCGGGAGGTTAGTTGAACGAAAAGTAGATCTTCGATCCATAAAGTTTGAGCACCCCTGACGTAGACTGTAGGTTTATTTAGATGATATTTGATCCCATTTAGTTCCTTTACTCCAGGCCTGTAATTACCTCCCACAGGTGCAAAGGGAGGAAGGTATTGGCTTGATTATTCCGTGATTTTTAAGTTGCTTAAAGAACAACTTTCCATACAATTTGTGGACGGATGGAACATGGAAATGGCAAGAAACCAGCAGCATCCCTTTTGCATGTGCAGTTTGAACCGAACTAATCAGATTATCAAGATTGGGATACTTTGGCCTTGGTGGATGCCCTCACTCGACTGACAGCATGTAGAGGGATTTGTATTATTGTTTTTTATTTTTGGTGGGGGGTGTTCAAATCTGCATAAAAACTGAACGGCTATGATGACAAAATCGCCTTTATATATTTATATATGTATTTATATATACCGAAGCATATTTAAGGGCTCATATACAATGTATGGGTTTCAGTCTGAGCTCATCCTTCTTGCGCAGTCTCTGCATATTTGTGTGAGTTTTCTCCAGCGTTCCCAAAAACATGCAGATTAGGTTAGGTTCATTAGAGGGTCTGAATTATCCTTAGATGTGGATGTGAGCATGAATGGTTGTTTGTCTACACATGTCCTGTGATTGATTGGTGACCAGTCTAGAGTGTACCCCGCCTCTCACCCTAAGTGAGGACAACCTATCTCGAAAAATAGGATTGAAGTTTGTCATTGTTTTCATTCATGATTCCTGTTTTTGTTCACATTCCATCAGAGAACATTGGAGAACTGCTGGAAGATTTCTTCGCAGGTCATTATGTTGAAAGAGTCGCAAGAGCACAGGTTCAGACTAAAATCTGACAAGGAGATGAATAACTATGAGTCTTTAAGCATTCACGATACAATTAAGTACATTGTGAAGTAAGTACAGTATATTGTAATGACTAGTAGTCAAAGTGTGCTACTTCCATACTTACATTGCAGTTCATTTTACGGTGGTTAAAAGGGCTGCTGGGGTGCGTTTATGTGTCAAATGTTAAACCTTTGAAAAGGTAATGACAGCTTACCGTAGCCTTCCTTTGGGGAGCAGAATCCCTTGAGACTGGCATGTTACACCACTGAGACATCTTGGCCATGCATAGTCGCACACGCAACAGGAATGTTCTGGCTTGGCTGTGTGACTATGCGCTAACTTGAAGGGATGTTTGATTTTGCAATTCACAATTAAACATTATAGAGACAAAATAGAACAGGCCACTTAAAACAGAAAGTGCTGTAGGCAATAAAAATACAAAGTCTTCCTAGCTAATATAAAAATAATGTTCCCCTCTAATGTTAATACATCAGCAGCATTTTTCAGCAATATGTGCACTAGTTGTCACATACAGCCTACAGTCAAGGCCATAAAGGTCCAGACAATTTTCAACATTCCAGTTGTGTACAATACCACAATGGATTTCAAATTTTAAAAAAATCGACACATGCTTTAAGTTCAGTCTCTGAGCTTGAATTTGAGGGTATTTACATCCAAATCAGGTGAACGATGTAGGGTGTGCAAAACATTCTATACATGCCTCCTCCACCTTTTTAAGTGAACAAAAGTAATCGGACATAATCATAAATCAAATTGTCCTTTTTTCAGTACTTTATTAATCAAGGAGATCCAAAAGACTTAATCTAAAAAAAAAAATCCACATGGCAAGCAAACCCTGTTGAGGTTTCGGGACTGTGACACGGGCACACAGTGTCTCATATAAAACTTTTCCCCATTCTTCAGAAGTGTAAAGACTCATCCAAGCAACAGGAAGAAAATGCAGACACCTCACAGGGGGGGCTGAGCCACGATTTCGACCTGAACCACCTGAGCAGACATGCTAACCACATGTTCCACCTGCTGCCTATATATCGAATCATCACTGCTTAACACAGAAACAATGAAACATTCCTTGTGGATAAGCAAAATTTTCATAGATTCCAAAGTGTTAAATGTTTCTAATACACAATGGAAGTTTCTTAATGATGATGTAATGACTCGTATTGTGTCCCTGTTCTCATTTTTATGAAACAACCGCAATCCATATGACATATGGACACATATTGATTCATCCCTGATGATGTCTTCATTTCGTATCGAAATAGATCATGTTGAAAATCCAAAACGAGAGCAAGACATCGTGATTATTCCAGATTTGGGATGGGGCTCCCTGAGAAGACGCGTCCGGCCGGCCAATCCTCAGGTCTGTTGTTGAGTTGTTGGTTTGGTGCTGAGATATCTGCAGTGGCCCTTCTCTTGGCTTCTCTCTGGCCCGTTACTGGCGGCCTGGAAGCATGTCCAGCTGTCCCACCATTCTGTCAGCGCCACTGTTTCCCCCAGCCTCAGATTAAAAACGGCAAAGGGGCCGCCGGGAAAAGTGGCTCGCCCCTTCTCTCAGGACTTATGTCAAAAATGCTTCAGTCCGCAGGTAATTTGCTACAGTCTGGGATCTTTTCACTATTTACTTCAAAGTAGCCCGGCAGAGAGAGAGAAATGAAAGGGAGGGAAAATGATATTTTGCTACGCTTATTGACAGATCTACATTCTTGAGCATTGACACACTATCTGAGTGTGGTCCTCGTCTGCCGGATAAAACGAAATGACTCCACTGCAAAAAAATGTGAAGTCCTGCCTGCTTAAAGAGACAACTGATAAAACCATCAAGTGCGCATTTTATTATTTTGACAAATGTAATTGTAAGGGTCACATTTGGCATTGGAAGGCAATGATAGAAATCATTACAATATTTACTAGCAATCGTAAGAAAAATATTTTTGCATGACAACAGTATTGCACTGCAGTCTGTGCAGCTGGTCAGGTAAAATACTTTGATTCTGGAAACTTTCAACTTTTGTTTCGAGTTTTTTTTTTTCAAATGGCAACAAAGTTAGGTCTGCCTTCTGTGTAATATTATCCTTTGCTTTTGGGCGAGCTTTAAACTGTTTAAGAGCTGTGGAATGAGAAAGCGAAACCCCACTGGAACATTTTGCTTTATTGAATGTAAATGTACCATAAAAAAGCACTTATTGTTTTTTTTTGGAGGGGGTGTTGTTGGCCTACTGGGTTTTTTCCCCATTCCCTTGGTTGAATGATTGTGTAATTCTTGGTGCTTTTTTGAGTCGTATTTTCAGTATCGTACTTGACTCATATCAGTGGAGCCAGCAAAATAACAGAATTAAACCTGAACATACAACATAATACAAGACAAATACAGATCGCCGAAAAAACAACTGAAGTACGTGGCTGTACTTTGATGCCTCCCATCACTGCATATCGCTGTTCGTATTTGTACAATGCACAAGCCGATTGAATTCACACATCTTCAGCATGCACCAACGCATCTCAAGTTTTCTCCCAATCAGGAATGCTGAGGCACATTCACGGCAAACAAAACGGCGATTAGAGGCGGAAACAGGATCAGCTCTAATCAGTGTGTCAGGAGAAAATGCCAGGGAGTTTTTCCACCATTGTCAGGTCACTCTTTTCCCCCTTTTCCCTATTAATTATGTGTGCCGTGCGGTGGAAAGCATCCTTCACAGCGTGGGCAGCCTTCTCCGCTTTCATACACTCAAAACATGTGATGAGGCGCAGTGAAGAGTCGAGCTGCTCAATGATGTGTATGCCCTCTCATTTGGCTGACAAAGAACAATGGCCGCCTCATAACTAATGGGACTCAAACAGAGGAGCTTCTTCGGAGCAAAGGGAGGTGGGGGTGGTGGGGGTGAGTAACCATTATCCAATGTACATGTTCTATCATGTGATTAATTCTCCTTTTTCCCAGTGAGACCCTCCAGTCCAGTGATGGAACGATTGCAATTTTTTTCTAGAAATCATCATCTGATAGTGTGTTAGGAGCATTCACATTCTGGAGGGAATTAAAAGAACAGAAGAATCATGACCTGTGATAATACGTACCCCGTTTAGCTAAAGTGAACAAAATATGCTTTGTTTGGTTCATTGAAGAATAAGCGTCGAAAGGTGGGAATGGTTGTTGGCAGATTCTTCCCTGCAAGTGACTGTTGACCGGTCCAGGGTATAGCCTGCCTGTCACCCAATGTCAGTAGGGTTAGGCTCCAGCACACCCACACGATAATAGTGAGGAAAAGTACAGTTGACGATTGCTGGATGACTGGAAGGATGAGAAGGGAATCGAAGTTGGAGCTCACCACCTCGACTTTGCAACTGAAGTGTGTCAGTGCTGCCCTCTTTTGGCCAAGAATTAAATCTCTTCCAGAAGGGTGTTTGGCCAATATTTTCTTCAAGCGTTTTCGGTGCTCCTGAATGCAGTAGATGGAACCATGCATCCATCCGTTCTCTGGACCATTTTGTCAGTGGGATTTCAATAGTAACAATAATAATTCCACTAGTTACATGGTTTTACATAAGTCTACTACTGTACTACTACTACTAGGACGTGTACTAGTACTACTACGACTAATAATCATCACCATCATTATCATCATCACTAGCGTCATATCATAATAGTCATAGCAATAATTTAGGGAATATTAAGTACTGTATTCCAACCAATAGCATAAGACTGATCATTATTCAATTGTTATTATGGTCATTTGAGAAAAATACATTTTATAATATCAATATTTTGTGAATAGTTACAAATAAGTGGATCACTATCAGGCATCCATCAGGCCGCAAAGGGTTGCAAAAGTCAATACTAAAGTTTTAGGACTCCGGCCAACCACGATGAGAGTCATTTTCCACAAATGAAAAACATGGAACAGTGGTAAATCTTTCCAGGTGTTACCGTCTGAAGGAAATAACCCCAAGATCAGAGCAGCGATTTATCAGGGAGGTCACAAAGGAACCCAGGACAACACAAAAAAAATAAAAAATGGGAGGTCTCCCTCGCCTCAGCTGAGGCCAGTGTTCATGACTTAAGAAGAGACTGAGCAAAAACTTCAACCATGTAATCCATGAGTTCTAAGGTGTAAACCACTACTGACCAAAATATTCACAAGCGACCTTTATCACGCCATGATCGCGAAAGAACAAAAACAATAAGATTTATTTACAAGGGAATTCCAAAATAGTAGTCATTTCATCGTGTATTTACACTGTCCATTTGCAGGCATACTGGAGTTCCAGTCACTCATCGCTAGAGGGCGCCACACTTCAGAACCAGGGTCTCCACGTGAGTGCGGATGACTTCTGTGACTGAGTGGGGAGCGAAGGGGACCTCGACGAGGTAACCGAGGGGTAGTGGAAGACCGTCGGGCCTGCCTGCTGAGCCAACGTGGGCGAGGAGGAGGAGGAAGTCACGTGGGCGGGCAGAGCGTGAATGGAGTGCGGGAGGGAGGAAAAAGAGGTGTTGGCTGACAGAGGTGACAGGCTGGGAGAAAAGGAGAAGTGACAGGCGAACGAGGGGAAAGGAGGAGAGGAGGAAGAAAATGTGGAGAACCAGGGGGAGGTGGGAGGAGAATGGAGCGGAGTGGAGCAACCATGAGGCTGAGGCGGGGAATGCGAGAGGAGCAGGGCGTTGTGGGAATCTTGAATCTCAGATGTGCTAATGACCTCCGCTGACGCCGCATTCGTCAGTGTCGTGCGGGAGTTGAACGAAGGCTGTTGTTCGGCCCGATGCTTCTCCGCATGGTGCTTCAGCCCTTCCATTAAGCCGGCTCGCTGCAACGCCGGCATCTTATGCATATAGCTGGCCATTTGCCACACACACTGCCGAAAACCTGCACCCTCAACGGTAAAGCAAGGAGGGCCACTCGGGTCGAAACTTACCACACCACTGGGAGCATCTGGTGGATACAGAGGGAGCGGTTCCCTCATTAGGTGTTGCAAAGGTTGATATGAACATGACTAGATCAGTGATTCCCAACCAATGTGCCGCGCAAGTCATCCTCTGTCTTTCGTAGTGATATATGGTGGAAAGCAGAACAATTAAATGCTCTTCCACGACATGGCGGATAGTATTTCATTAATCTGTGTATCCACTTGTCTCTCTCTCTCTTCCCCCTCAATTTTGCTTGGTGGTGTGCCATAAGAATGTTCAAAGATAAACTGTATACAGTAGTCCACTTCAGCTCAATGGAGGTTGGGAAACACTGGCCTAGCGGATACAGCACATTGTGTGACTAACCATTGCTCATTTTCTTGCCATCTGTCCACTTGTGAAGATATTCCACAGTCAAGTCCAAAATTTCTGCTTTCTCAATTTTGGGATTCTGCAAACGCTGTTGGTGATATTGTTTTCAATACAGTTCCTATCAATAGATGCTATCTGCTCACATTTTCATTTTTGAATAACGACAACTCACCGGATCCGCAGTATTAGTCAACAACAAGCTTCTGAGCTCTGCAAGGCTTTTGTTTATCCGATCTCTTCTCTTCTTTTCCACAGCCGGTTTGAGAATCTATTGATAAGTATCGACAGCAAGATGAGTAGATGCTGCAAATTTGGGTTTTACTCAATCTCCAAATAATGCAACACAATATGATTTTGATCTCTAAAGCACTTTCAGTTACAATTTCTGTGAAAAGCGCTCTAATGTTTTGATGGATTGATGAATTGATTGATTGATTGATTCACCTGCCTGAGGCGCAAACGAATTAAGTAACTGCCTCGGGGTGTACCCCTAAAAGCATGAGAATGTTTATAAACATACTGTATTCACAAAAGAAATGAGAGGGATGACTCAAATATGAAAATCCCGTGTACTGTACCTGTGTCAGGAGGTAAGTGACTTGTGTTGATGGGAGGTGCCCCCCCACCCCTTCCCCTCCTACATCAAACTCTGCTTGGGGCCCTGTAAAGCCCTGAGCCAGCACTGAATATAATGATATTCAATATATGAGTCCTTACAACCACGACAATGCTCGTCTTGGCTTTACCTTGTCAAATATTAATTCAAAAGTATTTTTATAATTTGACTTATTGATTGACCTTTTGTCTCATCTAAGTGTTTCTTTGTCTTTAATTTTTTTGTATAACTTAAATTGAAAAATATACAAAAAAACACATTTCGCCACAAACATATTTCATGCCACTTATATAGGATTTTGTCCTCTCATATAGGGGATTGGTCCACGCAAGCATTGCTTAAGTTGGGGTCCCGGCACATATGTTGTGTTCTGAACAGCTCATCATTTGAATTGTAACGACATAAGACGTCCCAAAGGTGTTTGATTTTTTTTTATCCACGTGGAGAGTGTAAATGTTGTGAAATAAATCTATGATTGTCTTCAAATGAGATAAGAACTCTTCACTTATTATGTTTAGAATAACTGAAAAAATGGGCTAAATCATGCAAAAGTCAAAACTATATCAACCCCACCTCCTCACCCACCAACTTGGTAGCCCGATCTTCGAGGTACTTTCTATGTAAATCCTATGTGAGCAAATGATCACGTGTAAGTCTCACCCTTTTTCTACTCTTGTTATCCTCCTCGAGCGTTTTCGCAAAGTTCCTTGTCATGTTGGTCCCGAAGTGAGAGCTGGTGCGGTGAAGAACATGGTGATGATAGTGGGAGGGGTGCTTAAGTAGGCGCCCACAGCTCGCCTTTGATTGGCTGGCAGGCGTCCGTGGCCACGCCTCATAATCAGAATGCCTTGATTAGGATTTTTTTTGCTGCCCCTATCACAAAATCAAAACTACACTTTTTAAATAGAGATCGGAAAAACTCAACTCATGTCACACAACAATGAAAGCTTGATTGAGCCACATCTTCATAATATCAACAATTAAATGTCTTATTTTATGCTAGTTTGCTTTCATGTGTCACGCATTTTGTTTTATCTCAGTGCTTACTTACATTCCGTTAAAAAATCTTTTGCAATAAGCGATCAGAAAAAAAATGTGAAAAACGAAAAATCAATAGATAGAATTGCATACAATTTATTTAAATGTTTAATCGGGCGACGTATTCACCCTCACATGCCCCCAATGGGGTGCGAGGCTGGGAAAGGGCTTTCGTTCTCGTGGGAACAGAAATGAAGTGAGAAACTGCCCAACTTTTTATGATGTGTGAGACTTCGATGTTTTGCATGAAGTGATGACCACGACCAAACGAGCACGACGTCCACGAGTGAATTTCCCTGGGTCCGAACGCAATTTGATGCTTTACATGCCTCTCGTTTAGAGAGACGCGTTGAACGTAACTGTAAAGAACTACGAATATGGGGTTTGCTTCCATGGGAGCAGAGGACAGGAAAGGGGGGGCACGTTTGTCTGCTGATGAAGATGATGATGAAGTGTGAGGATGATGTTTACACCCGAGTGTCAAGTGTGCTGCTCGGGGGTCAACTTCATACCTCCTGTTTGCATTTCACAAGCCAGACGGCCACTTGTTACCTTCACTACACGTCTCCCGGTGCCGCCCCCCCCCCCCCCCCCCACACACACACAGGCACACATACTTAGGTCGGCGTGACTGCACGAAAGAGTTACGATATTGGAAGGAAACGGTCCATTTGGTGTCCACAAAGCACACTTTAAAAAAATAATTAATTAGTTCCATCACAGGCTGAAGCGAGCATTCTACAGTATTTGTTTTGTTTAAGAGGGTGTGTACACTTAACTCCTCCCCCAGAAAGAATATGGTAAATGAAATTAAATTAGGTCAGACAGATTAGATTCAACTTTAGTGTCACAAGTACAAGACAACAAAATGCAGACTGTAATGCCCATGCTGCAATTAAATAGCGTACAGCAGAGGTGAGGAAAGTTTGGCCTGCCTGCTACATGCAACCCACTCCATTTTTGGGGGTGGCTAGATGAGGACATTTAAAATATTGGGGTGGCACACCAACATTAAATACCATAATTTCACGATTTAAATATACCATGAGTGTCAAAGTAACTTTTGTTTAGTTATTTGTGTGCCTTTTTTCATTTGCTGCCGTGATTAGTTTTTTTGTTGTTTTTTTTAATGATTTTTAATTTGCTGTTGCAATAAGTTTGGGGACTTTAGGTTTGTTTGGGTTTTTTTTTTGCGTTTGTGTTCTGTTTTTATTTTTTGTGTTTTGTGTTTTTGATTTGCTGATGTGTTCATTTTTTGGTGTGTGTGTTTTTTCTGTTGTGTTTAATGATTGATTTTGTGTTTTGCACTTCAAGGCCAAAGCACTGACATGTTCAGTGACACAGATATTGACTTCTAAGAGGCGTTAGAAGGATTTTGACAAAGGGAATGACTTTTGGGGGCATTCATGATGTTTTGCTCTTTGTATGAATTGTTTTCAAAAATGCTCTTAGTTTTTTGAAAATGTCTATTCTGAGCAGAGAAATGTACCGAAACATGAGAGAAAAACTGTCGTTTTTTTCTTCATCAAAAGCATTTTTTACACGTTAACCCGATTCACCCCCACCTGTCCCTTTTGAAAATCAAATGTGGCCTCTGCAGTATGAATGTTCACCCACAGTTGATATGCAGTTTAGCACAAAATGGTATGTTGCAGTGACATGAGTGTATTGCTACAGGTATGGAAAGGCTCTGAATTGGGTAATTTACAGTACACTTTAGGTCTACGTACTAGAATTTTTGAATGAATAAATATAGTGAAAATATATTCCTGTGAAGTCATAGAGTTAAGCAAATATATACTGCAGTACATGATGCAGTACATTGCGGTATCATGTTTTGTTGATTCAGTCCAGTTCAGTTGGTGAGTGTGTGTTGGATATCCAGTACTGTATTTTACTGACGAATTATTATGGAAATGGCCAGGTTTGTTTCATATCAAAATTTGGAATTTTTACATCACGCTTCACTCAAAATGATAAAATGACAAGATCATACAAGGTCCTTCATATATCATTTTTTTAGAGGAGCCCGTGGAACCATCTTTTGTGTACTTAAGTACTGTAAGTACACTCAAAATGGATAAAATGAAATAAAATAAATACAGTTGTTTTAGATAGATAGATAGATAGATAGATAGATAGATAGATAGATAGATAGATAGATAGATAGATAGATAGATAGATAGATAGATAGATAGATAGATAGATAGATAGATAGATAGATAGATAGATAGATAGATAGATAGATAGATAGATAGATAGATAGATAGATAGATAGATAGATAGATAGATAGATAGATAGATAGATAGATAGATAGATAGATAGATAGATAGATGAGAATGAGAGACTCGGTTAGCCATGGTTACCATGGTCTTCGGGCCTCCACTAATCGGCCCTCTTTGATTTGAAGCGGAAGTATCAGCGCGTCTGAAAGGCGCTTAATCTCCGCGGGATAGCCATGATCCTATCATCCTTTAGTGTTATCTCCACACTCGAGCCTATTATAGGGATCAGGGCGGCCACAAATGCAGTGTGCACACACCAAAAGTGCCACCATGCATGCACGTTGGTCGAGGGCAAATCAAATATATGTTATACAACATCCGGCCGTCATTCAAACAAGACACGTGTTGTGGTGCACAAGTGTGCTCGTGCTACTCTTTAACAACGACACTCCTGGAGGGAAAATAAACAACACGAGCACGGGCGTTCGGGTGTGAAATGGACGATCTGGTCAGCGGCAAAAGTTTGTGCGTGCGTGTGCGTTCGCGAGTGCGCGCGCATGTGCGCGCGAGCGTTTATGGATGCATTCATGGACACAGCAGCGACCATAAGAGGTTCACGCAGTAGAACAAAAACATTATATACTTGTAATTGATTGTAATAATACAGTATTTTACTATCGTTCTTGTTTGCTGTGTCCTGATATTGTCCACTCCCGTAAAAGGTGTATTCCCTGAACTATTCATCTGTGATATTGTTATCAATCATACATACACCTGGTTGTATTTGCTGTTGTTCTGTATTTATTTTTATTTTATTGTATCCTATTCCCGGGGTTTTCCCCGAGCTCATTTACCTGTGCCTCGTCTTTCGCGGTGTCGTTGAACAACCGGCCGCACATGAAAGACTTTTCCAGTTGAAGACGTGATTTTACATGTGAATTAAGGCGGTACCGCGGGACATGCATGAGTCAAAGAGGATTAAATGTAAATGAAATTGGCCTCGCTTCGTCTCCTAAATGCTTGGGGCGCGGCAGGGACCTCCTTATATTTGCAAACCAGGTGCAAGACATCCACTTTCTGGATTTGTGCAGAGCGAGCTTTGCCGATACAAGTCGGTATGAAAGCGTGCACTTCACCACAGCCTCACAGGCACAGAATGAGAAGGGTAAGCTGCACATTTGGAACTATAACAACAACAAAAACAACAGACGTGTTTCTGATTCGAGCGATATTTGACTGACTTTTTTTCAAGGTGTCGAAACCTGTGATGGAGAAACGCAGACGGGAGCGTATCAACCGCAGTTTGGAGACGTTGAGAGTTTTGATGCTGGAGAACACACACAATGAGGTACACGTTGTGATAAGATTGCGTGCTGTTCTTGGTTTACGACGGTCTGTCGTTGTCGTCGACGGCGTTCCGTTTCTCGGGCTCCCCCATTACCCCAATTCGTGCGTAAATTGAAACACGCCACAGTCTAGCACCAAACTACGCGTAGTTCTAATTATAGTAAATATTAGCATGAAAAACCCTTGACAATAAATGAAAAAAGAAAGAAAAGTAAGTTTCCTGTGAGCAAACTATTATGTACCTCAGCGTTTCACACAATTTTTACACCAACCCTCCAAAAAATGGACTGCCCAAAAACATTAACATTTAAAAAAACACAAAAGCACAGTGGGGCCCAAGGGTTCATTAAAAAGATTTTTTTTTCAGTTTTAGTTCTAAAAAGTGCATTCGATATGAATGGAAGCAACTACAACATTAAACAGTTTGAACATGAAACCTTTACTAATTATAGGGACAAACTGTACTTCAATAATGTCAGAATTAAAATGAGTTGCACAAAAAAGAATCAAAAAAAGACTGAAAAGAAATTGTAGACAAATAATGTAATGACAGTACTGCGAACGAGCCTTGTGACGACATATGTATTCTGATGCAAACTGCAAACTTTTTTGTGCGCTGTGTGTCATCTCAAACCATGATAGGGCAAAGGACCGACTGCATCCATGCATTCCAGATGATTCTGACTTTGACCGTTTGTCTCTTTTCTTGTTCATTTTAGAAATTAACCAACCCTAAAGTGGAGAAGGCTGAAATCTTGGAGAGTGTGGTGCGATTCTTAAAGTCGGACAAAAAGGACGAGATGGGTCAGCCTGCAATAACGTCCGTTTTGTCAACCCAGGGGCAGCGCCCCAGTGTCCCCCCGCAGCGTCATGATGACCGGGAGGGCATGAGGTCGTGTCTCCTCAGGATCAGACGCTTCATAGCCAGTGATGAATCAGGTTCCAACCAAGGGTCTCAAGAGCCCACTTCAGTGAGTCCACACAAACACGTCCACTCTCTGTATGCTGCGCATCAGAGTCAGCACCAGCTCCAGGAAGGCATTTCCCATGCTTACCAGCCCCAGGCGACCGTGTATCAGTACTCCGACACCACAAAACAGCTCTCCTCCCCCACAGCCTGCGTCCAGAGTCCGGACCCTGTGTGGAGGCCCTGGCCTCAGTCATGAATTTTTTCATGTGGTAAAGTGGTAAATTCTATTTTTGATACATTTTCATGCCAGTAGACCAGGGGTCACCAACTTTCTTTTTTTGAAAAAGAGAACTGCTTAATACGCAGGGATAGCAGATGCATCCACACTTCTGAAATAAGACATTTGCCCAAATTACCTTCAATCATACGTTATTCCTATGCAATGATTTCTCCCACTAATTAGAAACAAGTATTTCTCAAAGAAACAGACTGCTATACAAAACAATTAATGTCTAGAAATCCCTGCAAGTCTTTATATTTTCAAATGATCATTTCTACAACATTTACAGAAAATCACAACGTCCCATCACTTGTTAGCCCACTGACTACAGTACTCACGTGGGCCATACGTCCATGTGCAGATGCTTTAATGTGACCTATGTTTCAGGGTTTTCTTATATTTTGATCATGGTCTTATTTTTTTATGCAAGGATGGGAACACGATGCAAATTAGCAAAAAGTCTTGTTAATGTTTTTGATTTTTTTACTTTTTTGCTACTATTTTTGGCATTTTTTTCTTTTTTCTTTTCTTTTCTTTTTTTTTTTTTTTGTTGCTGGGTTGGCTTGAGCAATTCTACAGTCAATTGGTCATCCA